>NC_142470.1:1865366-2175844 GCF_049115385.1 Moschus berezovskii
CCGGGCCTCCAGGGGACGCCAGGGCTCAGCTTCCAGACCTCCCGTCATGAAGTCGCTTCGAGACTGGCCCACCTGGCTCACCCTGGGCCAGTCTTTCCATGTCCAACAAGGCGATGGAGCAAGGACTCTCTGTGGTCCCGCCCAGCCCCAGGAGTCCTATGACTTCACGAGCCCATGGTTATTACCCCGGGTGAGCTGTCTGGCCTACAAGACCACGAACTAAGAAGCTAATCCCAGAACCAGGAGGTGTGTGGAAAAAGGAGGCCAGCCCAGCCGCGTCACGGCGGAAGTCACCCCAGCCTCACATGGAGAAGCCATTCTCAGCTCAGGTCCGTGTGAAAGCAGGAAACAGACCTGGCTCCTGGGCCAGAGTCGCTCTCCCCAGCTGTCATACATGAGGGCCAGATCTCAGTGGCTCAAGACAATGAGAGTTTACTTCCTGTTCTTGTTTAGCAACTTCTAAGAATTGATGCTTTTGAACTGTGGTGCTGGAGAAGACTCTTGAGAGTCCCTTGGACTGCAAGGAGATCCAACCAGTCCATCCTAAAGGAGATCAGTCCTGGGTGTTCATTGGAAGGACTGATGCTAAAACTGAAACTCCAATACTTTGGCCACCTCATGCGACGAGCTGACTCACTGGAAAAGACTCTGATGCTGGGAAGGATTGGGGGTGGGAGGAGAAGGGGACGACAGAGAATGAGATGGCTGGATGGCATCACCGACTCGACGGACATGAGTTTGAGTGAACTCCGGGAGCTGGTGATGGACATGGAGGCCTGGCGTGCTGTGATTCATGGGGTCGCGGAGAGTCGGACACGACTGAGCGACTGAACTGAACTGAATGATCACGGGGGCGGGCAGCCTGGTTTTCTGGGCCAGGGGGCCGTGCAGGGACCCAGAAGCTCGTACACAGGCTCCTCCCCGGGTCGTCTCCGGGCCTCAGTGTCCACACCCAGTTAGCACAGAAGGGGCTGCCGGGGGCTGTGGAGGGTTTATGGGCCGCACATTCCACTGGCCTGACCACAAGACTCCACCCAGGTACAACAGGGGTGTAGGGAAATGTCGTCACTGACCCGGAGCCTGGTCCCCCAGCGGCCACCCAAGGGACCATCTTTCATGGGGGCAACAGGGAAGGTGATTCCAAATTGATGGAGAGGATTAAGTGGGGATAATGTGCGCAAAGGCCGTGGTGGCCCTTGGGAAGCTGTTCTGTATGTGTTATCCCAGGTGTCAGCCAGAGGGGAGGTTATAACATGGAGATATTTCATTTTAGTGACAGTAAAAATGAAATCGGCCTTCCACGCCCACCACCCGGGTTGAGAGGGAGACTCTGCCGTCGTCTGGACCCAGCCCCGCATCCCCGTCTCCCCAGAACCAGCCCTGTTGGGCCCCCGGCACGCATTTCCTTTCATTCCGCCACCTCTTTGTTCCCAGAGCCCAGTGCTGCCTGCCCTCTTTCCAGCTTCGAGTTGGTGGCACCTGGCCGCTCGGCTTCTCCCGAGACGCAGCCTCTTCTGCGCGTTGAGTCTGACGTTCATCGTGCGTTGACATCACTAGAGAGCCTCTGTTTTCCTGGCTGAGTGCCGTTTGTCTATACACTCCACAGCTTATTTACCCACTTCCTGTGGAGGGACAGTTGGGCCGCCTCTCGCTTTTGGCTGGCGCGTGGCGCTGTCATGAATCTGTTTGGACACGTCTCTCAGGGCCCACGTGTGTGCATTTCCTGAGCGGGAGAGCCTTGAGTCAGAGCGTGTGGCAGACTGGGCTTCAGTCGACGAGGCCAAGCGTGTCCGGCGGGGCTAACTCGCTGTCCACCTCCCCCAGTAAGGCACGAGGGGCCAGGGCCCTAGGAAACCCCGCCTGTAGGGGTGTGTCCCTTAAGACACCAACCTCCCACCTGATGCTCATTACCTGAGGCTCACTGGTCCCATTGGGCGGATCCGGACCCTGGCAGGTCGGAAGCGGGCCATTTCCTATTGTCCCTCCACTGAGCAGGCTGGGCTCTGAGAGGAAGTGGATGTGTCCGGCGTCTATCCTGGCAAACCCAAGGTCAGGCCCTCAAGGTCGGGAGCTGGCTGGGTCCTCGTCATGCCCTGCACTGGACGGCGGGGTCTGCTTTCCCTGTGAGCCCAGGACCAGGCCAAGCAGAGCCAGCAGGGCCTCAGGTGGGCCCTCAGAGGAGGCGGGAAGCTCCGAGGGCTGTGCGTCCCTGGCTGGTGTATAAAAGGAACTAGATTTAAGTTCAGGGTGCATATCTCCATGCCCGACAATCCCGAGGATGAAATTCTATGCAGAAGCCGAGTCACCCACGCTGGGCGCGCCGCTCCCCTTGCTGCAGCATCCCAGAGGGCCTGGCCGTCGTTGCTGCCAGAGACCATCCCCACAGCCAGCGAGGAGCCGAGGACAGCTTCCCAGAGACGGCCAGCAGGAAACGGAGGCCCTCATGTGACGACCTGCAAGGGCCTGGGTCCTCCAAACCACCAGGGGAACTTGCACCCTCCACGCTGAGCCTCCAGACACAGCCCAGCCTCCTGCCCCCAACTGCGAGGCGGCTGAGGTGTGTTGTTTCCTGCTGGTAGTGGGCTTGAGACGCTCAAAGTGGCGGCCACACCGCAGAGAGGATTTACTCTGCTGAGCACTTTAAATAAAATCCTCCCTCACTTCAACAATCATGTCAAAATGCGCAGAGTAATATCCAGGTAATGACGCGCACTCTGGCTCCTCAAACCCCTTAACCAGAAAGAAGGTCAGACTCAGACGTGCAGGCACATGCTGCAGGTTTCTAAACCGTCTGTGATTTGGGACCCCGGCCTCTGCTCAGCTGGGTCCTGTCACCCCTTTCTCCCCAGGTCTCCCGATCACCAAAGGATCCTCAAGCCCACGCTCTCTGGCTATCCCCCACTGGCATCACCGCTGTGCTTGCTTAACCAGAGCTGCCAGTCCTGCTGCCTTGGCTCTGCTGACCATCTGGATATTTGGACCCTGCCTTAGTACTCTCAGGCGGCCATACAAAATGCCAAAAACGGGGGGCTTGAGCAACACAGCGCTCCTCACAGTTCTCGAGGATGAGACGTCCAAGGTCAAGGCCGCAGCCATCTGGTCTCGAGCGAAACCTGCCTTCATGGCTGTTAGATGGCCACCTTTCTGCTGCCCTCAAATGCCAGAGAAAGAAACTGGGGCAGACGAGCTCACCTCTCCTTATAAGGACACTAATTACACAGGGTCAGGGCCCCACCCCTATGACCTCATTTGCCCTTAATTACCTTCATCACGGCCCCATCTGCAAACACAGCCGCACTGTATTTGGGGGTTGGCTGAGGGGACGGCACTTTCAGTCCATAAGGGACCCCCATGGCCGCCTGCAAAGAGCAGCTCATTTGTCTCTTCCTCAACCACAGACAAGGGCGTTTCCCCAGGACCTCCTCTCACTTCCTCTGACAATGAAGAGACCTACCAAAAAAAGTCCCAAAATATTTCCCATCAAACTGCAGTGTGCATGCAAGAGCAGCAGGTGCTTTGTGAAAAAAGCGACTCCACAGTGAAGCAGGTTAGAGGTGACAGGGTCACACCAAGTGGGACAGGCCTCTCGGACAGGGGTGATGGGTCTCCTCGGGTGGATGTGTGAACGGCAATGCCTCCAGTCCAGACACCACGTGGCCACCCACCCTTCTGAGTCCAGCCTGTGAATCCGGTCACCGCGCCCCCGAGGTGAGTCAGAGCCCACGGAGGAGACCTGCCTCATCCAGCAGACAGATGAGCCCCAAAGGAACCAGAGTCATGGCCGGACCACCGGCTCCCACCCACTCGCTGACCCAGTCCCTGCCTCAGCCACCGTTCATTGCTGCTTCTTAAGCTGCTCGAAAGGTCACTTCTCTGCCAACCCATGAACAAACTAAAACAAGAAGCTTTCCCTCCCGTTTCCTTCCTTCAAATGTTTGAAAGAGCATCAAGTCCTGCCAGCTAGCTACTCCAGGCTCCTTACTCAGACTCATCACCTCAGGCAGTGCCCAGGGAGGGACCCTTAACCACACTACTGATGGAGTGTGTGCGTGCATGCTAAGTCACTTCAGTCGTGTCTGACTCTTTGCGACTCTATGGACTGTAACCCACCAGGTTCCTCTGTCCGTGGGATTCTCCAGGCAAGAACACTGGAGTGGGTGGCCATTCCTTCCTCCAGGGGATCTTCCCGACCCAGGAATCAAAGCTATGTTTCTTATGTCTCCTGCATTGGCAGGAGGGTTCTTTATCACCAGCATCACCTGGGAAGCCCATGGATAGGGGCGGAGCACAGAAGGAGTAGGATCAAAGCCCTGGGCCCTGACAAGGTGGGGGACCCCGCAGGAGGCACCCAAGGGCAGCAGCATCCTGCTGGGAAGTGATCAGAGCCTGGCACACAGTTGGTGCTCAAAACAGATTCAGCTGAGCCACACCCAGGTGGCTGCAGTGGCAAAACGCAGCCCCCCACGCCTGCCCCGCAGAGCCGTCAGCCCACCAGGAAGATGGACGGTAAAGACCAGAGGTGTCCAGGGCTCTGGAGGTGGAGCACCCCCACCTCCGCGGCTGCACCCCACTCCCGGGCTGCGCCAGCCCTCTCCTGACATTGCTGCCAAACCAGGGAGGGCAGCAGGCCTCTGAAGTATGGCTGAGCTCTGATGTCCCCGCAGGACCTGGGTTGGCACAGCTTCTCCACGGGGGTCCCGCTGCCTGGCCAGGGGAGCGGTCAGCTCAGCCTCCAGCTGCCTCCTCCCTCAGGGTCAGCTCCTCCCTGCACCCCACATTCAGGGTCGGCGAGAGGGCCCAGAGGTCCAGCCACTCAGCCTAATGCTGGATGCTCTGTCGGGGCAGTTACTCGGGGCAGCCCCGGGGCTGAGCAACGCCTCACACGCCTCTAGCACCAGCAGTCTTTCCCGCCAGTCCAGCTCCCCCTGCCCTGCCCAGCGTGGACTACTCATACCCCAAACTCGGGCACAGCCTCCGCTTCCAGAACACGCAGCTCGAGGCAGCGGTTCCAGAGTGGTCCAAGAAGTCAGGCCCTGAGGGGACAAAATGCTCATGGAGTCTATCCCGCTGGCAGCGAGGATCAAGTGGGGTGGGGTCTGGGTGTCACACCCCAGGCCAGGAGGAACCGGGTCGGTGTTGCTGCTGGCAAGACCAGATGAAAGAACCAAGAACCAAGGACTGGATGGTCACTGACAAGCCTACCAATGCCCAAGAGAAATACAAGGGACCCCTGGGAGCAGGGCGGGCCGTCAGAGCCCGGGGTGAAAGCCAGGGGGCCTGCAGGGAGGGGGCAGCTGAGAACACCCAGGAGAACCCAGAAGGCCAGGATGGTCAGAGTGGCTGGACGCTACAGAAAGCCAGATGGCCGGCCGGGTGGGCCTGCTGGGCCAAGGGCCTGGTTGAGGAAAGCTGGACCCACAGCACGTGGGATGAAGTATCTGAAGCTACGCCCTTCCCGGGTCCTCGGAGCCTTCTGAGTGCAGATGGAGCCCATGCAGGGGAGGCCCTCCCCCACGAGACAGGCTGGCCCCGGACCCGGGACCCGCAGCATCACTGCTTGCAAATGGACAATACAGAGAAACTAAAGTGAAAGTGAAAGTCGCTCGGGCGTGTCTGACTCTTTGCGACCCCATGGCCCATGGAATTCTCCAGGCCAGAATACTGGAGTGCGTAGCCTTTCCCTTCTCCAGGGGATCTTCCCAACCAGGAACCCAGGGCTCCCACTTTGCAGGAGGATTCTTCACCAGCTGAGCCACCAGGGAAGCCCAAAGAAACTAAAAGGGCCTGAAAAGAAGAGTGTGCAAGCTCAGTTGGGGTGAACTATGGATAAGATACAGACCAAGAGCCCAGCCGCCTCTTCTGAACAACCAGGAGCGAAAGCAGGGTCGGCGTACTGCACACGCCCCCTGCACTCACCCGAGGGTGGGCCAGCCGCCCCCCCATATCAGGAGGCAGCTCGCCCCGCCCCCTCAGCCAGAGAGCACGCCCAGGGGCCCGGGGGCTGTTCTCATCCCCACTGCCACCTCAGGGGCCCCGGGAAAGCCTTGGCTGAATTTCTCATCTGGCCTCTTGTCAACTTGTATGGATTAAGGATGCCAAGCACCCTGGCTGTTAGGTAACACGGCCCCATAATTGGGGCTGGGTCACGGCCTGATTAGGGACAGGGGCTGGGGGGCAGCTCCCCAGCAGTGGAGGGATGGGGCCCAGGCACACAACTCCGTCTGAGGGCGCCAGAGCAGCGGCCAGGCCGTGCAGTCATCAGGGAAGGAGCAGCCTCGAGGTGGTGCCCTGGCCAGGGAAGCCGACGAGCCTCAGAGGGAGAAACAGAGAGGCCTGCACTGCAGAGGCCCGCCGGGCCCAGCAGAGACCAGCTCGCCTCCTGAAAGTGGCCTCCCAGGGCCTGAGGGCCTGAGGGCCTGATCGAGGGACCCTGGGCCCTCCACGGCAGGGTCTCGTGCCCTGGAGCTCTCCCTGGTGCAGCTCGGCAACCACTCATCTTGCTCCTCTGGGGTCTGGAGCCTTGTCCCGCGAGCTGGAGGAGGAGGAAGCCCCAAGCTGGGGCACAGAGGGGCCGCTGGGTTTGGGCAGCAAACAGAGAACCACTGACCGCAGCCTCATCACCTGCCCTGCTCAGCCGCACAGCCCCGGGGAGCGGGCCCCAGCCTGAGCCCAGAGCCGCCCTGACAGCCTCCGGGCCCCGCGGGCCCTGCATCCCACCTCCCCCAACCCCAGCCCTCTCCTGAGCCCAGGCAGGAGGCAGGCTTCCCTCACGCTCACAGCAACTTCTCCTGAAATTGTAGGAGAAGAAATAAAAACTCGCTTAGAACTGCATTCCGAGGGAGTCGAAGTTTCCTCAAAACCCTTTTTCCACTTCCCTTGAAAGGAGTATCAGAAACTACACTTGAAGCCTCCTCCATCGATGTCACGGTGTTATAAAACCTCCGTGCAGCTAATTTTGTCCACCTGACTTCTGTATTTCCCAAATAAAACTTCACAAAGACCTAAAATCACTTCCCGTTCCAGAACGCGCTGGAGAGCAGTCACAGGGCGGCTGAGAGGCTCCAGGCAGAGGGGGCGGGTGGGGGGCGCAGCCTTCGTCTAAGCTCAGGGGCTGAAAGCTGCAGGCCCGCTAATCTGATCTCATCAACACGCCCCCGCCCCGGACCCAGCTCTGGGACTTGGTTGGAGTCTTGCCCGGAGGGGGGCCCTTCAGCAGCTCCAGGCCCCCGTCCGCCGGGCCACCCTCCCCAGCCCCCTCCCCCGGGCGCCCCACAGGCTGAGTCAGTCGTGGCAGAGAAGCAGCGGTGGTGTCCAGGCCGCAGCCTCAGACTTGCTGATGGCAGGGCTGGGGAGCAGGCCTGTCTCGGGGCTGACACCAGAGCAGTGCCCCCTGCGCCCAACCCCCCACACCCATCTCCTTCCCGGGGCTCCAGCCCCCGTGGTCCCTCAAGGCCGCCTGCCAGCTCCGGGGGCCGGAGCAGAGGCCACAGGGGCCACGACGCTTCCCACTGGCTGAGCATTTGTGAAACACCGTTTCAGAGGCAGGGAAGCTAAGGCCCAGGCAGCAGACGCCCCTCTCTCCAGGCTGCAGAGCTGAGCCACCAAGACCAGCCTATGCACCACGAACCCACCCTTCGGGGCCACACACACCTCACCGCCCTCAGGCCAGCACACGGGGGCAAAGCCAGGCCCACCAGGGAGCAAGCCAAGGCCACGGCTGGCCGGCAGTGCATGCGGGGTCCCAAGTGTGCTCACTGACTTGTGCTGAGACCCTCCAGGGACTCTGAAAGCTTCCAGGGCCCCCCTCCAGCCCCTGACTCTGTACTGTGTCAGGGTTGGGGGCACAGCTGACTCTGGCTGCATCCCAGCAAACCCACACCACCCCCTGGGCTTCTGGGCCCCGGGGGCGCGGGTGGAGTTGGAGTGTGGCCTGGCGCTTGTCAGGAGAAGGGTCAGTTCTGGGCAGGGAGGGGAGCTCAAGAGCAACTCCTGGGCCCCAGGCCGCCTCCCCTTCCAGAGGCCTGGCCTCCCGGGAAGCCATCCAGAAGAGGAGGAGGAAAACGTTCATTTCCTGAACATGCGTGCAAAAAAGGGAAGAGTGCAGGCCGTGTCCACGTGGCAGCCCTGAGCGCCCGCAGGGCCCGCAGCCCGGCCTCAGCGGCTCCCGGGGCCGGAGACGGGGCCCTGCCTCACCGTCGGCGCCCTCGTCCCTGCTGGCCCCTCACGGCCCGGCCCTTCCTGCCCTCCTCACACTCAGCCTCCCTGCCCTGCAGAGCTGGCTCTGCCTCGCCCCCGACCCAGCCAGTAGGGACAGGCCCAGAAGCCGGCAGGGTGTTGGGGCACACAGGGGTCTCCCGCCAGCAGGAGTTAGGCTCCTCCGGCCCCCAGGGCCAGGACCAGGCTTTTCCTCGGGGCCAGAACCACGCCTCTGCATGTGAGGTCGGTCCTAGGCACAGGTCACAGCCCAGGACAAGACACGAGTCTCCGCTCTGGGTCCCACGGGGAGAAAAACACGCCAGCCCACAGGGCACCTCCTGGCCTGCAGATAGGAGAGGCGGAGGCAGGGCAGAGAGCAGGGAGGGGGCAGGGCACCCCAACAGACCCGCAAAAGTGGATGCCGCGTGAGAATAGGGCAGCAGAGAGAGGCCGGGGCCCAGGGAGAGGGCTCCGGGTAGAGGACACAGCAAGTGCAAAGGCCCTGCGGCAGAAGGGGCGCCCAGGAGGCCAACATGGGGTTGGGCAAAGCAGGCCTGAGCAGCGCCCCAGAGTTTGATGGGCTGCCTCTGCCCCCTTGGCCCGATGGGCAGACACCTGATGCCTGGGAAGAAAGCGAGAGCCCCCAGCAGACCGCCAGCCTCTCCCTAAACCCACACCAAGCCCCACCATGTTGGAGCCTTGAGTGTCTCCCAGCTGGACGTTGGGCACCCTCTCCAGGCCACACGAAATCTTCCCTGGGGAGTCCTGCCCTGAGGACCCGTGGGACACACGTCCGAGGCAGCGTGGAAGGAAAGCCTGGCATGGGACAGCCAGGGGCGGGCTGGCCCCCTCCAGACTCCGCAGTTTGCAGCCCTCTGGGCAAGTCTGCCATGACAGGACCCCAGGAAGCAGTTCTGGAAGGTTCTGAGAGTTTGCCCAGTACATCCCCCATCCTGAAGGGTCTGCAAGTGCCTGCAGGGCCGGGGTTTGGGGAGCTCCCCAGGGGAAGTCAGGGGAAGGAGGGAGTCCACGGGAGGGTGGTCGGCAGGGCCTGGCCTCATCCAGAGGGCAGTGGGGGCAACCAGTGTGTGCTCGAGGCCCGCAGACTCACAGGAGGGGACGTGGGCCTGCTCGGCCCCTGCCTGCACCCCCTCCAAGCCCTCGCCACCTGCCTCCTTTCAGACCCCCAGAAGGAAAGGCAGAAGCCCGAAGGGCCGTGCTGAAGTGGGGCGACTGGGCCCCAGGCTCAGAATGCATGTGGGCTCCCAACAGCCCGGTGGGGAGGACGCCACCCTGACATGGACGGACACCCAGGGGCTCACGGTTCCCCTCCCCGGCCGGGCAGCTCCTGGGTGTGGGAGCCGGGCTCAGCCCAGGTCAGGACCGAGGAGCTGAGTCCCAACGCTCATCAGAGCTCGGCACCGGGTCTGAGACGGAGCCCCCCACCCAGACCCCGATTTTCCAAAATGAAGTGGGCTCAAGTCAAAGGACCTAGAGCTTCGTCCCCCCAAAAGTCAGCTCAGGGCAGCACCCGTCCCCTCCCGAGCAGACACCCAGGCAGGTGCAGTGAGCTGTGAGGAGGGGAGGCCTAGCGGGGGATTTTGGGGGCTCTCCTTGCTTCCCCCGGAGGCACCACGAGTGGGGAAGGCCCGACGGCCCAGCCTGGGGCCTGAGGGGGCAGGCCACGGCTCCTTGGGGTCCAGATCCCTGCGGGGCCCGGCCGCCCTCAGATGCCGTCTGTGCCCTCAGATGCCGTCTGTACCCTCAAGGCCCGAGAAGCCCCCCGCTCAGCCTCCAACCCTCTCCCGGGAAACGCTGACCATGGGGCCAGGCTGGGCCCGAGGGCCCTGACTCCAAGTGGGGACCTGGCAGATGGAGCCAAGGACCCCCAGAGGCCCCCAGTCCCCCTGAGACAGGACAGCCCAGGGCCCCACTGGACTCCATGAGGAGTGGGCCCGACCCTGGCATGCGGATGGCCGTGCGGGGAGGGAACGACCCTCAGACCAGCCCCGGGGTCAGGGCTGGGGCCCCCACATGGCTGCTGGGAACCGGGGAGGGGCCGGGTGACCTTCCCGGCCCGAGGCCCCTGCGTGAGGTCGGCTGGCCTTCCAGCTCCCAGAACCCAGAGGCAGGGCGCTGAGCCTCCGACGGTCCCTGCAGACCCGGAGCCCAGGGTGGCACCGAGGAAGGAGCCCCCACCCCGCAGACGTCCCTGAGGTCCCGGATGCCTGCACCAGCCCCGCTGGCGGGCTTCGTCTGCCCCCTAGTGTCTGAAGCAGCAGGGCCCATCGGGGTCGGTGGGGCAGCTGGCCTGTGAAGTGGCCGTCACCCCGCGGCCCCAGCTCCTCAGCCCCATAGCAGCGGGGAGAGCGCAGGCGGAGGGACCAAGGCCCCGCGGGCCGCGCTCAGGGCGCGTGCTCTGTGCTCGCCCTCCTGAGGTTCCCGGTCTTTCTTGAAGGAGGAGGTCCCGCTCTCATTCTGCACCAGGACCCGTGAACTCTGCCACTGGTCCTGCTCCCAGCTTTCACGCCGGGCGGGTCAGGGTCAGCCACGCCCGCACCCGGCCTTGGCTGCTCATCCGTGAAATGGGTTTATGCCTAGTTCCCAGGGTGGTCTGGGGGACCGAGGAAAATGGAGACAGAGCTCTGGAGCTCTCGGGCAGGTGGCAAGGGACGCAGGGAGGCTGGGGGTGGGGGGGACAGAGGGAGGGGAGCTGGGAGAGGGGGTCAGGGGTCACGGGGGGGAGGGGCACGCCGAGGGCGGAGCTGCCGGTCTCCCCGCCCGCTCCCCCGTCCCCCCCCACCCCGTCTCCCTCCCTCTCTCTCCCCGCTTCTCTCTTTCTTCTGTAACTGGCCCCCCCTCCACCCTCACTCCATCCCCACCCTCACCCGAGGAGCCGGGAGGAGGACTCGGCATGAGTCCCGTGGAAAAGAAGTGGCCGCACATTTTCCGAGATATTGGAAACATTGTTTTGGCAACGCGGAGGCTGCTCCGTGGCCCGAGACATCCTGACATGAAACAAGCCTGACCCGCTTCCCAGCGCCGGCTCCCAGCTGCTGGACACGCGGGGCGGGAGAGGCCGGCCTGCCGGCTTCCAACAGCCTCTTTTGCGGGCCAAGATACAACTCATGGTGAGTTTGTTTCTGCAGTTGCTAAATAGCAACGCCGTGTCCGTGTGGACGTTTTTCTACCGCGCATGGACTTTCTGGGCCAAAAGGGGCCTGGGTCTCCTGGCAAAAACCGCTCATGGTGCAGGGGAGAAACCGAGGCCCAGAGAAAGAGTGGACTTGGCCCAGACCTCAGAGCGAGCGGCGGAACTGGGGGCGGGGGGCCCCTCCAGCCAGGTCGGGGGTGTCCTGGGCGGGGCCAACCTGGGAGAACAGCACAAGCGTCAGCCTCGGGGGCTGCGAAGCCTCACCTTCCCACCGTGCATGGTTCTGAACATTAAGGACCTCATTCTACCTGAACCACCTGGTACAGGACTTGATTCATGGAGGGTGGCAGAAGCAGACACTCAGGAAAGGAGGGAGTGCCTGTGAAGGGCTGGGACGGGTGAATAGGAGTTCACCAGGCTGGCCAAGCAGAGGCAGGGACCCTGGCCACGACGTGCACAGCAGCACTGAGGTCAGTAGATGCCATCCGGGGGGAGCAGGCCCACCTCCCCGCTTCATCCCGGCTCCGCTCGACACGCCAGAGGCCCTAGAAACATCTCCCGTCGGGGAGGTGGATCTTTTCCCATCCTCTCAGGTTCAGTTTTGGAGGCCTGCGAATTAAACTGGCAAGAGACAGATGACAGAGAGAAAATGCAGACTTTTATTCCTGTGCTTGGGACTTCACAGGAAAATGTGACTCCAAGGAGGAATTAGAATATGGGGTGCTGCTTAGGGGGCCAGGATGCGGGGGAAGGCACTGGCAGGAGAAAGGCCACTCGGGCCCTTGGGAGGCGGCGGGGCTGTGAGCGCTTCACACGTGTCTGCTCAGGGGCGGGGCGCAGACCCGAGCCCCGTGGAGATGGTCTTCCCTGGTGGCTCCGAGGAGGGCATCTGTGAGAACCGTATTCTTCAGAGATCTTGGGGGATTCTCTGCTTTCCGGCAGGTAAGAGACTCAGGAACTCAAACGTCTCCAGTCAACACAGCTTCTCTGCTGCAGAGGCCTATCGGGGACACTACACAGCCCTCCCCAGACCCTCCACCCAGCACGCGGGTGTTAACCGAAGACGAGGCCCACAGAGGCTCAAGCTTCCTCGGGTAACCTCCATCCTGAAGGTCACTTGCCAGCGAGAGTGGCCTCTCCGCTGTGGGCAAGGCTGCTTGGTACAGAGATGGGGGCACCTCGGGCAGGGGTCTCCAGGGTGGCGGAGCCACCGTGCAGGCTGATCCCTGAAAGAGCCACTCGGACATGTCCCCAAAGGACCCTGTGTCTGGGGGTCTGGTGGTCGCAATGTCTGGGAATGCCCTGCACCCCACCACTCCCCACCCGCACAGCTCACACCCGGCTGCATCAGCACTCTGCACGCAGGTGGGGGCGGGGACCGGAAGGGCCCATCTACGCAGACAAGAGGGAGAGACCAAGGCCCGCAGGCCACCTGGGGCCCGCCTCCACTTCCTGGGCCCAGTTCAGCCATCCCGCAGAGCCCGGGTGACCTCGGCGGCAGCAGGCAGCGGGTCTCTACCCCAGGCCGTCAACGAGTACGTGAGCCAAGGCCCCTGGGCCGGTGACACCAAAGCCGGGGACACGGTCAGCGCTGGGCACACAGAGGTCAGTCGGTGAGTGGGGCAGAGCGGGGACTCTGGAGAGGCAGCGGCTCAGGCCTGCAGCTCTACCCTGAGGGTCTGGCTCATCGCCTGCCTGCCTAGAAGCCCCAGGATGGCCCACCGGGGCCCCGGACACAGATGCCCTCCACACAGACTGGCCCGTTTTCAGCAGCAAGAGGCAGGGCTGCGAACCTCCTGCCCCCCACGCCTCCCCTGCTGTGAGGCCCCTCTCCAGGGAGCACAGAGCCTCACAATGCAATCTCAGCCTCACTCTGAGTCCCCCGAACAAGGACTCGCGTTTCCAGCACAAGACAGGAGCTCCGTCTCCAGTGGGATAGCCAGGGCCGAGGCGGCTAGCCTAGAACCAACTGGCCGCCCAGGCCCCGGACTGGCTGGGCCATGACCGAGGGAAACGGGGCTTCGTTTGCTCCAGGCCCCCCTCCCACGCTGCCGGCTCACAGACCCAGGGCAGTTCCACCCACCCCAAACCTCACCTCCATCTTCACAAAAGGGGCGCATCTGAGCTGTGTCCTCTGAAACCTACACTGGTCAAACCCGGGGACACTGACCAGGAGAGGCCGCCTGGGAGCCTCGAAGAGGCCCCGGCCCAAGGGTGGAATGGAAGGCAGCTGAGCCCCTGGGTGCACCAGGAACGGGGCGCAGAGGACAGCCCCCAACCCAGGCAGGTGTCTCCAGGGCTTCAGGCTTGCGCTGAAGGAGAAGGACCAGAAAGCCGGGTGATGAGAGGGCAGGGGAGCCTGGGGGGGTGGTACTCTAGGGTTTGGGGGGCCGGGGAGGCGAGGTCCAGCCTGACCGTCGGCTCGAGAGCAGCCTTTGCATTTGGACTCTGAGCTTTACCTTGTGCATCTTCAGCGGAGGGGAGAGATGGTCAGATCAGGGTGGGGACAGAGGGACCTCCCCAGGAGGGCTAACCCGGACCCATGGAGGTGGCCATGAGCGCGGGGATGGCCGGCAGGACAGCGGCGGCCCCCGAGGCCTGCTCCCCGAGGGAGCCTGGAAGGCCCAGGGCAGAGACCACCTTGCTCTCTCGTCTGCGGAAGTGGAGGTCAGGTGCAGAATGGGCTTAGAGCGTGAACCTTCGGCCCTCCTTTGAAAATGTTTTCAATTTAAATGTAGAGGAACTCTGAGTAACAGGCAATGGAGGCTGCTGTTACCGGGAAGTTCAGGACGGTTTCCAGGGCCGTGACCTGCACGAACAGGGGACCTTCTGGAGCCGGGGCGGGGCCAGGGTCACACACCCGTGGGCGGGCACCAGACGGCCAGGACAGCAGGGCCGCGTGTCGCAGCCTCCAGCCTGCGGCCCAGCCGGCGTTTGGTCGGCTGGGGTTTTTATTGCCGAGTTGTTGTAAAGGTTTCTTTTCCTCCCTTGCTCCTGCATAACTGATGGTCTCGCCCCCAGATGGGCTTCAGGCAGAGAGATGCGTCTGGGGGCGGGGGGCGGGGGCAGCTCCGCGGCTGCCTGCTCGTCACCCCAAGGAGAAGTCGCAGGAGTCCAGCTGCAATAACAGAGGCAGGAGGCCCGGAAACAGGAGCGGGATGCTCCTGAAGCGCGTGCCCGGCTTCCTGGCCGCTCGGACGGTAAGGCGTCCGCCTGCAGTGCGGGAGACCTGGGTTTGATCCCTGGGTCAGGAAGAACCCCTGGAGAAGGGAAAGGCCACCCACTCCAGTATTCTTGCCTGGAGAACCCCGTGTACAGAGGAGCCCGGTGGGCTACAGTCAAGGGCTCACAGAGTCCGACACGACAGACTGACACTCACTGTGGGACTGCGGCCTCTTCACTCACAGGGTCACCCCCTCCGCCCCATCCCTCAAAGCCAGATGCTGACTCTCCTCCAGCCGAGCCCGGGTACCCTGGCATATGACTGCAGCCCCATCTCTTCCCCAGCTTCCCCCTCAGCCGTAGCCACTGACCGCAGCCTCTGTCCCGCCTCCACCCCGCTCCACCAGCGAGCCCGACCCAGCAGAGCCCTCCAGAGGTGGACACCCAGCGGGTGGACGTGGCGCTCAGCCCGGCTCTGGGGACACCGCTGCTGGGTCAGCCCCCGTCACCCTGGCTCGTGGCCACGTGCTGAGCCGAAACCTCTACGCCAGAGGAGGGAGGTCCTCTCTTATCCCCATTTGACGGATGAGGACACTGAGGCAGGGAAACCCAGGGACAGGCCTGAGGTCAGGCGGCCGAGCTGAGGTGCACGTGAGCAGCCGCACCGGCCCCCAGGGTCCATTCAGCTCAGGGCAGAAGGCAGACAGGGGGACCTGGGTCCCGGCTCAAGTCAGACACAAACAGAACCCGTCCTGCATATCAGACATGGGCTCCCGTCGAGGAGAAGAGCCAGGCGTGTGAGGAAAGCGGTCTCAGGATGGTGCCCCAAGGGCCCTCGCAGAAAAAGGCCAGGGCTGGGGCCTGGCTGAGCCAAGGGGCCACTCGAGGGCCTGGGGACTGGGAGGATGCCGTGGAGTGGGTGCGTGACCCCTCAGGGGCCCAGGGGCCAGGAGGATGCCGTGGAGTGGGTGCGTGACCCCTCAGGGGCCCGGGGGCCAGGAGGACCCCATGGAGTGGGTGCGTGACCCCGGCCGTGGCCACACACACTGGGAAGCCGGCCGCCTGCGTCCCCCGCAGGACTCTGAGCGCCTGCACTTGACTCTCAGGTGACCGAGATCCTGTCTGAGTCCCATCAACGTGGGGATGTGAGGGGACGCTCTGGCCGCGGCTGCCGCACTTCTCAGAGCCGTCCAGGAGGCCTGCGGTGCTTGCGGTATCTGCCGGCAGGGTGCCCCACCAGGAACAACCCAAACAGCCACCAGTCAGAATGCAGGGTGCCCACGAGGAGGCAGGCAGCTGGGCCCAGGATGGCTGTGGGGCACGTCTGCAGTCAGACCCCAGAACCTTCTGGAGGGTGAGCCCGGCAAGGGACATCATCCCTCACTGCGCTCTGGAAGGTTCTTCCCCGACATGCACGCACCTGTCCATGCAGGTATCGAGACGCAGAGCCCCTTGCCCCGGCCGCAGACTGGCGGACAGAGCAGCGGCTGACGCCTGCCCTCCTCTGGGCCTCAGGGTCCCCTTTGGTGCCCAGCAGGCCTCACGGGGCCGGGCCCCCAGGAGCCGCTGTCAAAGCTCCTGCAGCAAGAGCCCACCTGGCCCCGGTGTCCCAGGTCAGGACCGCAAGGGCCGGGCCTCCAGCAGTGAGGACCGCAGAGTCGAGAGAGAAGGGCCCGTCACAGCAGCGGCCCAGGGCCAGTCCCAGGGGCAGGGCGCTCAGGCAGGCCTCACAGAGTCCTCCCAATGCCCCCACCAGATGGACTCTCACACCAGAGATGAGCAGAAATGCTCGATGAGAGAGTACTATGGAGAACCAACGTGAGCTTCCTGGACGAGGCCACACCCGAGCCGGCCCCAACCCCACGTGACTCGGGACCGGGCTTCTTCTCTAAACCGGGGCTTCTCAAATGGGGGCCACACCCGAGCCGGCCCCAACCCCACGTGACTCGGGACGGGGCTTCTTCTCTAAACCAGGGGTTCTCAAATGGGGGCATTTTGTCCCCCGCCAGGGAACATTTGGCAATGGCTGGAGACATTTGTAGCTATCACAGCTGGGGTGGAAAAACAAAAACCTTACCAGCGTGAGCTCCCTGGAGCTCCCAGAGCTTAGATGACGGGCTGAGGTTGGGCAGCCCTGGAGGGCCTCCTAGGAGGAGGGCCTCCTCTAGGAGGCTCAGGTGGAGGCGCTCAGCCAGAGAGGAAGGCGCATGGCCTGGGAGTTCTGAGTCCAGGGTCCCCTCAGCCTGGTCCACCCTGGGGGCTCCCGACCGCTCCAGGTGCCAGACCTTGGGCTGGGGGCTCATGTCTGTCAGGCCCTTAGATCCTTCCAATAACCAGAGGAGGCCAGTGCTGCTAAGATCTCATTTTGCAGAAGGGGAGACTGAAGCTCAGAGCTATGAGAGGCCTGCTCAGGGCCCTGGAAGTCACGGGTGGTGTAGCTGGGAGTCACACACAGGCCGCTCCACCTGAAAAACAGGTGCCCTCTTGGGGCCCCCAGGCCTGGCACCACCTCCCCTTGGCCAACACAACCAGCGCATGTGGAGAGCCCTGCAAGCCTTAGGCCTGGCCGTGCCCCTGCCCCTGGCTCTCCCGAGAGACATGACTTCTTTTCGTAGAACGGCAGAAGACACTAAGGTCAGACTGCGGGATCCATGTGCCGAACCCAGCAGAATCCAAAGGAGTAAGAAGCTCAGGAGGGCTTCCTAAAGGAGAAGGTGGGGTCAGGGATGGCCTCAGAGTGCTCGCTCTGGAGGCCCCTGGCCCACATTGATGAGGCCACTTGGGGAAATGCAGTCGGGGTCTACCCCAGGCTGCACGCACAGCCAGCCAGGAGGCCCCCATGCAGGCTGCCCCAGACGGCCCTGCCCCTCCTGCCGAGCTGGGGACAGAGCTGCATCCCTAGTCCCCCTCAGGCCAGGCGCACCGAGCCTTCACCATCCTGGAGGACCCCCCGGCCCACGGCAAGGCCCCTCTGCTGGTGCGTGGTTCTTGGGCTCCCAGGGTGCCTGTTTCCCTTGGGGGGAAGAGCCCTTCAAGGGGCTCCAAGGAGGGTTTCTGATTAACCAGTTGGCATCCTGTGTTTCCCAGGGGCGAGCCAGCCCTGGTGCCTACCCAGGCAGAGAGACGCCTCACCACCAGTGCCATGGAGGTTCCGGGGTACCCACTCCCCAGATCAGGAGCTTAGGTAAATGCGCCAGCATCCGCCACCTCAGCTGCCCCCACCGAGAGGACAGTCCTCTTCCTGTGCCTCCTAACCCCCTAGCTTCCCCCGAAGAGCTACTGAAGAAGCCGGGTCTGTCACCCTGCAGCCAGACCTTGACGTGCATTGTCTCATCCCTCCCAGACGTGAGGACACACAGGGCAGTGCCTTCTGTGGGCTCACCAGGCACTGGGACCGCCCGACTGACCCCTGCCTGGCACTCCCACCCCAGTCCAGGCCACGGAAAGTCCTGCAGGGAGGCTCGGCCCGACGAGCAGACAGCCCACTACTAAAGGCCTGGCCGGCAGCAAGAGGGGGCAGAGAGCTCCCCGCTCAGCAGAGCGCCAGTGGCTACTTTCCATGGAAAAAATGTCTTCAGACCCCCAGAGGCCGGGAGGCCCCAGCCCATGAGTCAAGGCTCTGCTGCACCATGGCTGAACCGCGTCCCAGACAGGCAGCCCCGCCCCCGTCCCCCACTCCGTTCTGAGCCAGGCTTTGCTCCCCTCCAGTCACAGTAAGGGCCCCCTCCAGGCTGAGCCCCACCCCTGGGCACTGTGGCCCCTAGGCCTCCAGCCCACCCAGCCCCGGCACCCCTGCAAGTCCCCTGTATCCCAGGATGCCCACCTCCTCCCTGCAAAGTGGGCCCCTCAGAGCTGGGCTGTCCGGGGGCCACCCTGGAGGCTGGCCCCGGGCCCTGGGCCTTTGCCCTTGGGCCTGGCACCGTCGGCTGCCAGCAAACGCGGGTCGATTGGAATCTGCCTTCCTCCAGGCCGGCGGCCGCCCAGCCTCGGCGTCACCAGGCTTCTCTGCAAGGTTTTCTTTCAAAACACACTTGGGAGACCAAATGTGGAGATGACAGCTAAGCCAGGCCACCTGTGCAGACCCCCAGCGGGACTCCACGGGGGTCTGGTAGTGTGCCCCTGGGAGCTCTGTATGTGGTGGGAGGCCCTTCCTTCCCCGGGCGGCCCTGACTCTAGGGACCAAGGCTCTGAGGCTGCAGCGATCTTGTCCCGAGTCCCAGGCTGTTAGGGTTGGGAGTGTCCGCAGAGCCCCTGGAATTTTGGAGAAGGGGGCCTCGTACCCTCTCCTGTGGAACCAGGGCCACGTCAGCTCCTGCCGTGTTCTGGGACCCCTGGAGCCCCCATCCGGAGGGTCACCAGAGCAGCCCCAAGCAGGAGGGTCGGGGGGGTCCTCTTCACTCCCCCTCCAGCGCCCACGTAGCTGGGAGCAGCGGAGACACCGTGAGGGTCCCAGACGTTGGCCCCAAGCTGCAAGGTTGACTGAAAAGTGTGGGGGCCTGAGCTTGCTTGGGGGGGGCCTGAGGCCCGGGACACCCCCACAGCCTGGGACACCCTCCTGCCGTCGAGGCTGGAGGCCCAGAAACACCAGGATGTCTCTCCATCCCGGGGCCAGCCGCCCTCCACTCTCAGCAGGGGTGAGACACACTGAACTGTTCCAAAGGGGCCCAGGTCAGTGTCACATGGGCAGTCCTGTGTCCAGAGGCCCCTGGACGTCTTCAGACACGGGACACTGTGCACGGGGCTCCCTTTGACCTTGACCTCTCTCCCATCCATGGTCTCACATTGCCCTCCTCCTGCTCCCCTCCCGTCCCCCCAGGTCAGGCCACGGAGCTGAGGCCAGACAGCCCGGGACGTCCAGAGCAGCTGACCCCAGCCCCTGCCCCCGCTGCTCCTGCATTTCTGCAAAGACCCCCGTGGGCCATCTGCTGTCCTGGCTCACAGGCTGGGAGCTTGCTTGGACCAACTTCATGTGGTGTGTGTCCCAGAACCAGGGCGAACTTCATTTTTTCCCACTGACGTCACCCGGCACGGCTTGAATCCGAAGTGACTTCGAAACCCTCAGAGACATAACTGCAGTTGTCTTTGCAAAGTGGAATCAGATGGTTTTTCCAAACCTCCCCGGCCCCTGCCTCCTCCCCGACTCCCTCTCACCCTCTCTCTCTTTTATTATGTTCCTTGGACCGCGGCCAGATGTTTCCTGCAACAGCAGCCCTCCAAAACGTTACAGAAAGAGCGCGCACGCGGCTTCCTGCCGCTCGGGTGGAAGTGGCGACGTGGCAGGCCAGGGGCGGTGGCCAGGCTGCAGGCCGGGGGAGGTGTCGGTCTGCAGCCAGGCCCCGGGTCCCAACACACGGCCAGGGGCCCACAGGGCACCGGGGGCAGCCCCCATCCCCGGATGCGGGGTCTGGGCCCGGGCGGGGGCCAAGTGCAGACCACGGCCTGGGAAAAACCAGGGCGTTAAGACCAGGCTCCGGGCACAGGCTGACCCTGGGGCGCTCCCAGCTCCATGTCTCCATGGCGCACGGGACCCTTCACACCCAGCAGCCTCTCCCAGGGCTGGCATCAGGGCCGGCCGCACCTGGACCAGCTCACCTGAACTCAGGCACACAGGCCCATGGGGGTGGGCAGCGGGGCTCACAGGATGGCAAGCGTCTATCCCGGATGAAGGCAGAGGCTGAAAAGTACAGGAGAAGCGGCCTGGATGGACCCAGCGTCGGTGCCCGAGGCATGTCTGGGGGAACTGGCACACAGGGGCCCCCAGAGGGAAGGTCGGGCCTCCCGGATCTCCTGGACGCCACCAGAGCCTTAGCACAGGCAGCTCAGAGCTTCCCCTGAGCTGGGGGGGGCACCCAGAGGTGCTGCAGCCCTGCCCAGCCCCCGCCCCAGGCAGAACCTGCAAGTGTGCATGTGTGCCCACGCGCGCACACAACACACACACACACACACACACACGGAGCCCCATCTTCCTAGCAGCCCCTCCCTTGTCCTAGGTGTCTCCAGGTTCAGAATGGGGGGGGGCGGGGCCAAGGCTGTGCCCCCACCCCGGTCAGCAGGAGCCCCACTCAGGGAGGATCCCCTGCCACCAGAAACAGTTCGGTTCTCCCCAGGGAACATAGGATGCCACGTGGACGCCCGGGGGCAGAGCTGAGGACAGAAGAGGGGAGTCAAGGTCAAAGGGAGCACCCTCGAAGCACCCCCGAGTCTGCCGCCGCCCTACAGGGGCCTCTGGAAACAGACGCCCCAGAGTCTGCCGCCGCCCTACAGGGGCCTCTGGAAACAGGCGCCCCAGAGTCTGCCACCGCCCTACAGGGGCCTCTGGAAACAGATGGGACAGGGGCCCCCACCTGCTTCAGGGCCAGTCAACAGGGCAGCTGATGCCGACCCCCGGGGCTCCAGACCACCCTAGGCTCCCAGGATCCGCTGGAGGGACTCACAGAACTCAGCCAGGCCGCCATGCTCATGGTTAAGGTTTATTAGCCCAAAAGGACAGATAAAAACCAGCCCAGCGAGGGTCCGCGTGGGGCAGGTGCCAGGGACACCAGGCACCACCCTCTCCCGAGGGGCGTGTGATGTCATGGGAGGGGTGCCAGCCAGGGAAGCCCCCTGAGCCTTGGTGCCCCGGATCTCCTTGGAGGTGGGTCAGGAAGACAAGCCTGGCCGCCCACGTGAGTGACTTTAGTTTCCAGCCGCTGCAGAGGTCCGGTTGACACCGGGGACCCTGAGGCTCCCCATAAACCGCGTCATTTCACAGACTCCCTGGTGTGGCCTGGAGCAGGTAGATGAAGATGCTTTTATCAGCAGGACATCCCACGTGTCCAGAGGTCCCGCCTGGGAGCTGAGCCAGGGCATGACCTTCCTTGGGTGTGCAGGGTGTGGGTACTCCAAGTCTGCTGAGTTAACTCTTTACTGCGCAGTGACTGTGACCCACCACGTTCCACCCTGGGAGGCAGTGTGCCCAAACGAGCCCAAGCTGAGGAGGCGGAAAGGAAGAAAACTGCCGGACACACGGCAGGTGTGACGGCAAGGCTGCGCGGCTGAAACCTCCATCTCTCGGGTGACAGTGAACCAGTGAAGTCACGTACTCGTGTCTGACTCTTTGTGACCCCATGGACTGTAGCCTACCAGTTTCCTCCATACAGGGAATTTTCCAGGCAAGAGCACTGGAGTGGGTTGCCATTTCCTTCTCTGGGGGATCTTCCTGACCCAGGGATCGAACCCAGGCCTCCCGCATTGCCAGCAGACGCTTTACCGTCTGAGCCGCTCAGGTTACAGGACAGAGGCAAACCCAGGTTCCCACGCAGCCCACCTCTCAGCGGAGGACCCAGGCCCACATCTCAGGGACCACATAAGAGGCCACGGTTGATCACCCATGGGTTCTTCCCTCAACTTCCTGTGCCACGAGTACCCTTCACAGTGGTCCCTGCCCCAACCCCCCATGATGCCCTAGGAGAGCGACAGGGACCGCTTCAGTCCCGGAACGTGCAGTGAGCATCTGTAAGGGAGAAGGGTGATGCTCAAATGCCCCAGAACAAAGCCCAGAAGCTCAATTCCAGACAACACAGGAGGGAGGCTTCAGGAAACGGGGGCCTTCTTGTTGCCCCCACCAAGCGGAACAACAGATCATCACCCCAGTAGAACCCCTCTCCCTACAGGAAGGAGAGCAGAGGGAATGTGGCTCTGTTCCCACAGAGCTGTCCCAGCCCTCAGCTGCCCCACACCGGTCACCTCTCCAGAGATACCCCCATGAAGGCTCAATCTTTTGACTCTTTGCAGACACATTTGGAAGATTCACTTCTAAAGGTTTTCATGAACACAGCGGCTCTCCAGGCTGCTCCCTGGGAATAGCCACGGGAGAGGCAGCGTCAGAGCAGTCCTACGAAACAGCCTCACCTGGGATCCCAACAGCAGCGAGAGAGATTTCAGTTAGACCCAAGGAAGACTGCCCGAGTGGGACCCAGGGATGACAGCTCGTTACAAACAGGTTTCAGGAACCCCCACCTGTACCTCCTTCTCTGTGTGAAGCCACAGGCACGTGTGCCATAGCTTCATAAAGCAGAGGGAGGGCCACTGCCATCGAAGACCTAGATAGGACTTACGTCTCGCCTATTACCACCCAATAAGGAGCTCAGGATCTGAGCCACAGTCAGCTCCTGGTCTTGTTTTTGCTGATGGTATAGAGCTTCTCCATCTTCGGCTGCGAAGAATATAATCAATCTGATTTCGGTGTTGACCATCTGGTGATGTCCATGTGTAGAGTCTTCTCTTGTGTTGCTGGAAGAGGGTGTCTGCTACGACTAGTGCGTTCTCTTGGCAAAACTCTATTAGCCTTTGCCCTGCTTCATTCCTTGACTATGCCAAAGCCTTTGACTGTGTGGATCACAACAAACTGGACAATTCTTAAAAAGATGGGAATACCAGACCACCTGACCTGCCTCTTGAGAAACCTGCATTCAGGACAAGAAGCAACAGTTAGAACTGGACATGGAACAACAGACTGGTTCCAAATAGGAAAAGGAGTACGTCAAGGCTGTATATTGTCACCCTGCTTATTTAACTTCTATGCAGAGTACATCATGAATTATGCTGGGCTGGAAGACGCACAAGCTTGAATCAAGATTGCCGGGAGAAATATCAATAATCTCAGATATGCAGATGACACCACCCTTATGGCAGAAAGTGAAGAGGAACTCAAAGGCCTCTTGATGAAAGTGAAAGAGGAGAGTGAAAAGGTTGGCTTAAAGCTCAACATTCAGAAAACTAAGATCATGGCATCTGGTCCCATCACTTCATGGCAAATAGATGGGGAAACAGTGGAAACAGCATCAGACTTTATTTTGGGGGAGCTCCAAAATCACTGCAGATGCTGACTGCAGCCGTGAAATTAAAAGATGCTTACTCCTTGGAAGGAAAGTTATGACCAACCTAGATATAGTATTAAAAAGCAGAGACATCACTTTGCCAGCAAAGGTCCGTCTAGTCAAGGCTATGGTTTTTCCAGTGGTCATGGATGGATGTGAGAGTTGGACTGTGAAGAAAGCTGAGCGCCGAAGAATTGATGCTTTTGAACTGTGCTGCTGGAGAAGACTCTTGAGAGCCCCTTGGACTGCAAGGAGATCCAACCAGCCCATTCTAAGGGACATCGATCCTGGGTGTTCATTGGAAGGACTGATGCTAAAGCTGAAACTCCAATACTTTGGCCACCTCATGCGAAGAGTTGACTCACTGGAAAAGAGTCTGATGCTGGGAGGGATTGGGGGCGGGAGGAGAAGGGGACGACAGAGAATGAGATGGCTGGATGGCATCACCGACTCTATGGACATGAGTTTGAGTGAAGTCCGGGAGTTGGTGATGGACAGGGAGGCCTGGCGTGCTGTGATTCATGGGGTCGCGGAGAGTCGGACATGACTGAGCGACTGAACTGAACTGAAGTAATTACCCACCCAGGCTTCCCAGGTGACGCAGTAGTGAAGAACCTGCCTGTCAATGCAGGAGACACGGGTTCGATCCCTGGGAGGGGAAGATCCCTTGGGGGAGGAAATGGCTACCCACTCCAGTCTTCTTGCCTGGAAAATTCCATGGACTGAGGAGCCTGGTGGGCTACAGTCCATGGGGTTGGAAAGGGTCAGACGCAACTGAGCACACAAGCCTCTTAGTAGCTGAACCTCTAGACTTCAGGGTTTGTTACTAGAATATGGAAACATATTAGCACTGGCCCAGGGGCAGAAAGAAGCGGGTTTTGTTAAAAGCATGTTTATTTATTTGGGTCTCAGTTGCACTGTGAGGGTCTTAGGGTCTTAGTTCCCTAAGGAGGGAATGAACCTGGCGCCCTGCACTGGGAACATGGCTTTAACCACTGGACCACCAGGAAAGTCCTGAAATAATAGGATTTAAATCAGTGGTTCCTTCAGGAGAACCTGGTGGGAAGTCACTGAAAGTCCGTGATTCCTTCACACCCTATCTTGGGGACCAGGAACGAAATTAGAAGATTGTCTTTCCCCTACTTTGTACCCGAAGAACTCCTCTTTACCCTTCCATGCCCAGCCCAATGCCTCCTCCCCCTGGGAGCCCTCCAAGCCCTTCCCCATTGGCTGTTCCTCCCTCTGCATTCCCATAGTCCTGTGACCCCCTCCTGGCACAGATCAGCCCACACTGGCTGCCTGCATGCAGCCCCAAGAGCATGTTCCAGGCTTCCACTCTCCAGTATGCCAGCCCTGGCCGCTTGTGGCTTTTTAGAGCTTGAAGTCTGACTTAACACAAGTGGGGACGTGCTGAAAGTGTAAAATGCTTGCCAGATCTCACCCTTGGTGGTAAATGAGTGTAAGATAGCTCACTAATAACTTTTAGATGGCTCACATGTTGAAATGATAACGGGTTGACACATTAGGTTAAATATATTAATCAAATTCACATAGTTTTTAATGTGGCTACCAGAAAAGTTCCAGCCTATGTTACATTCTACGGGGCAGACACTGCCCTCCCCGAGCCAGCCCAGGGCGGTGACTGCTGAGCAAAGGAACAGATGGATGGGTACTCAGGGCTGGCCGTCATTGCCTCTGCCCTGGAGTCTCAGACTCGTCCAGCATGACCCATGGCCATCCTGCCGAAACACAGACTCCCCTCTCTGGAGTCTGCACCCAGCCCTGTGTCACGTGATCAGCCCCACTGGGCGCCTGGCCCTGTGCTGAGGTCCCAGGGGATTCCAGGCAGAAGAAGGGGGAGCTCCACGGAGCAAGGCCCATCTGAGGTATATAAGCTCGCCCTCCGCCATTCTCGCAGGCAGCCCGGCGGGCGGTGCAGGCCCAGGGAAGTCTGGGTGCCCGCCTCCCGCTCGGGGTGAGCATCAGCCAGGCCAAGCTGGGCAAGAAAGCGGGAGACCGGGCTGTCCTTCCCCGACTTCTCACCAAGGTCTGCCCTGACTGAGCCGTCCAGACAGGTTCCCCACCCGCCCCTCACCGTGACTCCTCAGAGCCAGCTGAGACCGATGGCCCGGCCCCTACCCTGCCTGGTGCAGGTGCTTGACCGCTTCGGCTCCTGCGTATCGGTGGCCTCCGTTCTCCCCTGACTCACCGTGAACTTGGAAGGTGCCCACCTGAGCCTTTCTACAGGCCTCGGGGACAAGCCTTGGGTGTCACGTTGGGGTCCAGGGTGGTCAAAATTCATCATCATTTCCCACTGCATAGTCTGGCCACAGAGGGGGCTCCCACTGGACAAGGTCCAGAAGCAGCTGGGGTCCCAAACACCCGAGGTCTTCTGCTGTGGTCCCTGCACTCTGCACCCCTACTCCTCGGCAGCGGGTGGCCCCTCCCCAGCCACTCCCCTCCACGGGGTGTGAGGGGATGGCTGCCTTTGCACCCGGCTCTGAAAGTTCCCTCTCCCTTTGCAGAACAGGAGGTGGGGAAGACAAGCATTTGGGGGGAAGGAGGGCCCGTCGGCCAAGAGGAAATCAGAGACACTGTTATAGGGCCCCAGCTGCATCCAGCACAGCGTCCATTCGGGCAGCACAGGGCCAGGGAGCAGAGGGGCAGCCCCTGTCTATCACAGACCAGCACTCGGCCGGATGGGTGCCGGAAGAGGGAGGGCTGGAGACGGTTGCCAGGGAGATGGCAGGGCTTAGCCAATCAGCCCTGGCCAACAGGCTTGGCGGTGAAGGGCGCTCGGTGGGGCAATGCTGCGCTCTGGTGGTGGACGGGGGAGCTGATGGCCTGGCCCCGTCTCTGCCATCAAGCTCCCTGGAGGCACCCAGTGGTTTCCCCTTCATTCCAGGTACATGAAAGGCACCCAGGCAGGCAAGCACTTCTCTGGTCAGGGGGTCGAACGCCTCCAGTGCTGGCGAGTTTCACAACCACCCTGCACTTCAAGGAGGTTACCTTTTGTTGGAGTCAGCCTCACTTGCTGCCCCACAAGCCAAGGAAAGCTATTGGCAGGTAATAGATCATAAAATGTATCTTTCCTTGATTCTGACTTAATTCAAAGTTACAATTCACAAAGTTCTGTGCACAAAGAAAGGCTTTATTGAACTTGATCAGTCAGTAAGTCATTTTGGTTTGATAAATGGTCAAGTTGCAGAATCGAGGAATTTTCCAAAATCGCTGCTGTGACTGCAGCCATGAAATTAAAAGATGCTTGCCCCTTGGAAAGAAAGCTATGACAAACCTAGACAGCATATTAAAAAGCAGAGACATCATTTTGCCAACAAAGATCCACATAGTCAAAGCTGTGGTTTTTCCAATAGTCATGTACGGATGAGAAAGTTGGACTGTAAAGAAAGCTGAGCACTGAAGAATTGATGTGGTGCTGGAGAAGACTCGAGGGAGTCCCTTGGACTGCAGAGATCCAACCAGTCCATCCTAAAGGAAATCAGTCCTGGGTGTTCAATGGAAGGACTGATGCTGAAGCTAAGACTCCAGTACTTTGGCCACCTGATGCAAAGAGCCGACTCACTGGAAAAGACCCTGATGCTGGGAAAGATTGAGGGCAGGAGGAGAAGGGGGTGGCAGAGGACGAGATGGCTGGATGGCATCACCGACTCGACGGACATGAGTCTGAGTGGACACCGGGAGTTGGTGATGGACGGGGAGGCCTGGCATGCTGCGGTCCATGGGGTCGCAGAGTGGACACAGCTTCGCGACCGAACAACCACCTGGGATAATTAAAGAGCGCCACCCACTGTTGACCCAGGGAATTGCAACCCAGCTTTACAAGCTGTTGTAACTCTTCAGAGGGGCCGGGGGTTTGACCAGAGGAGTAGGAGAGGGTGTCCAGGAACTGGTGGGATTTCTCGAGCCCCAAGGGGTCCTGGTGGTCCAACAGAAAGAAACCAAAGTCGGAGGGGGAGCAGGTGAAGCCAGCCAGCCCCACTCACACACACACTTCACTGACGCACTTACACAGAGGCGGTGCTATCAGGCCGATGAATGCACGGGCTCCAGGCTCCTGAAGCCGTGGCAGAGCCAACCCTCGGGCCCCTGAATCCTCAACACACGCCCCAGGCAGCGTCCACCATCAACACTCTATTTGCTCTGAACTCATTTTCAGTTTTGTCTTGGCTTTTTTTAATATAAATTTCTTTTTCTTTAATCAAAGTGTCACTTATTTCTTGTACCCAGAGGTCACTGAGTTTGTGCTCACTGGCAAATTCCTAGACCTTTTCCTTCAACCTGTCCTACCCAAGGCCCTCTAAGACCTCAGGATCTTCCAGAAACCCCGATATCTGGACTTCTACACCCTGGATGGCCACCTGCAGCGCAGGAGGGCCGTCTTCCATGCCCTCTGGGACATTCTGCTCCGGGGGCGGGCGTGAGGGGAGCTGATGTGTGACTCCAGAGCCCACACTTGTATTCCCAGGGGTGGGGGTGGGGGGAAAATAAGGCCCCAGACGGAGTTCCCGGGCTACACCAGCAGCAGTGTGCCAGTCTCCTGGCCCCCAGCCCCACGCTGAGGCTCTGATAGGAGCTCTGAAGACCCCACGACAGGTTCCATGAGGATGCCCCAAGCTCCCCTCTCACACCCAGCCCCATCCAGCCCCAGACGTATCAGGAAACCTCGCCTTTCTATTGGGAAAGTCCCTGGTCCTGAGACCCCCAGCCCGGGTCCTGCTGACCTAGAACTAGGCGGGGAGGGGTGGGGGTGATCTACTGGAAACCTGGAGCTCAGCTGACAAGGGGTTAAACACATGGTGGGGCCTGGGGGTGCCAAGCTGAGCCCCCTGCCATCCCTCGTGTGTCCACAAGCACCAGGCCACCAGCCTCCCGGCTAGCACTGGCGATGAGATGAGACTGGTCTCCGCCGCAGCCCACCCCTCACCCAAGGTACCCAGGCTGCTCCTCTGTCAGCTGGCTTTGGGGCCTTTCTAATCAAAATACAAAAGCTGAGCTACCGGATGAAAACCTGCCCACTGAGGCTCTGTAACTGGGGTCGGGGTCAGGCCCATGCCCGGGGGGCTCTCATTCCTGGGGAAGGGGCTCAGGCACTACAACAGGGGCCCCAGAGAGAGACCTCGGTCTGGCGGGCGGGGGAGGTGGGAGAGAGTCAGCCTGCAGGCCAGCCCTGCAGCCCCATCCCCGGTCCACAGCGCCCCCGTCGCGCTCTCCTCCCCTCTGTCTCCCTCCCTCCCTCCCTCTCTCCTGGAAATGGGATATTAAAGACAGGCTGCATACGGAATCTCTTTAGAAAAGAACATCCTTATTCACCACAGCTGGGCCATCTCACAAGAGGCCTTCAGTAAACACGCTGGTTTCCGAAAGTCAGTGTTCAGGCCACAGCTTGTGACATTTTTAGTTTTACATATCCATGCTGCTTTCATTTTCTCCATAAACTCTTTTATTTTAGAATCATATTAGATTTACCAGGTTTGCAGGCAGCACAGGGAGTTCCCACAGACCCCTCACCCAGCTCCTCCCGATGCGAACGTCTCACATTCATCTGGTACGTGTGTCGTGACTCAGGAACTAGTATCAAACGTCATTATTAAAGGCAACAGCTCAGAGGTACAGCAGGTTCGGTTCCAGGCCACTGCAGAACCTACCACAGGAAAGCCAGTCACAGGACAGTTTTGGTTCCCAGGGCGATAACGGTTATGTTTATACTGCACTGCAGTCTATCGGGGCTTCCCTGGTGGCTACAATAGCGTTATGCCTAAGGAAACGATGTACAAATCTCAATTTAAAATATCTCAGTGCTAAAACACGCTAACTGCATCCAAGCCGTCTCTCTTTGCTGGATGCTGACAGCTGCTGAGTGGTCAGGGCGGTGGCTATGACAGTATCTTAAAAGAAGGTGACAATGACACTGGTCACGTCTGCCGACTCTGGCTTTCATGAACGATTACTCTGGAGCATACAGTGCTGTTCGAGAGCATTTTACCCACAGTGGAATTTCTTCCACAATCGGAGTCAGCCTTCCCATAGCCTGCCACTGCTTCGTGAAATAAGCGTGTGTAATATTCTTAATCTTTTGCTGTCATTTCAACAATCCTCACCCCTTCTTCACCAGGAGTAGGGTCCATGTCAAGAAATCACTTTTGATGGCCCAGAAGCCCATGAAGAGATGTGCGATATCACTAGTTGTCAGAGAAATAAAAGAGCGGGGGGACCCCAGGATCTCAGATGGTGCTTGAGCCCTGGCTTCAGCTTCAGGCCCCCAGCTGCGTTGGCCCCCAGCAAGAGAGTCAGCCTGCCCTTTGAAGCTTTGCAGCTATGAAGGCACTGACTTCTCCTCTCTGGCTACGAAAGGCCTGGATGGCACCTTCTTCCAGCGGAGGCTGTTTCCTCCACACTGAGCATCTGCTGTCTAGTGTAGCCTCCCCCAGGACTGATCCGAGTTGGGTCTTCCCGACGACTGGCTGCAGCTCCTCCGTCAGCACTTGCTGCTCCACCTGCACTTGCACTTGCCCTTCTCTCCCGAAGCCTCACGAGCCAACCCTGCCAGGTTCAGAGTTTTCTTCGGCAGCCTCCTCACCACGCTCAGCCTTCCCAGAACTGAAGAGATTAGGGTCCTCCTCTGGATGAGGCTGTGGGTTAAGGGAGTGCTGGGCTGGTTTGATCTTCTATCCAGACCACCCGAACTTTCTCCGTGCCAGCAGGAAGGCTGTCTTTCTTTCTTATCGTTCGTGTGATCCCTGGAGCAGCACTTTTGGTTTCCTTCAAGAGCTCTCTTTGCCTTCACACCTTGGTTAACTGTTTGGCGCAAGAGGCCTAGCTCGAGGCCTGGCTCGGCTTCTGACACGCCTTCCTCACTGAGCTCCATCATGTCTAGCTTTGATTTAAAGTGAGAGACGGGCAGCTCTTCCTTTCCCTTGAACACTTGGAGGTCATGGTAGGTTCTTAATTGACCAAATGTCACTATTATTGTGTCTCAGGGAAAAGGGAGGCCGGGTGGGAGGGAGAGAGACGGGGGAGCGGCCAGCTGGTGGAGCTGTCAGAACATGTGGGTGCAGCTCACGGCTTCTCAGATAATGACAACGGTGACACCGAAGGCCACAGGCCACCATAACGGATCTAACAATAATGAAAGTGTTTGAAACACTGGGAAAATTCCCCAAACGCAACACAGAGACATAAAATGAGCAAACGCTGTTGGGGAAGAAGCACCAAGCGATGTGCTGGACTCAGGGTCGCCACTGCCCTTCAGTCTGAGAGAAGCAGAGCTTCTGCGCCAAAGGGAAGCACAATAAGACGGGCTCTGCCTGAGCTTGTGTCCATGATGTGAAAGTGTCAGTCACTCAGGCGTGCCCGACTCGCTGCGGCCCCAGGGACTAGCCTGCCAGGCTCCTGTCCATGGGCTTCTGGCAAGAACACTGGAGTGGGCTGCCATTTCCTCCTCCAGGGGATCTTCCCGATGCAGGGATCGAACCCAGGTTTCCCGCATGGCAGGCAAAGCCTCCACCACCTGAGCCACCGGGAGAGCCTGGTTTATTCCACTATCTTGCGTTTCCCCCGACGTCCCACCCGACCTTGAGTTGTCACGTCTCCTTGGGCTCCTCTGGGCCGCAGTTTCTCAGACTTTCTGTACTGTGATGATCTTGACAGTTTTGAGGATTGCTCAGGGGTTCTGTGGAAGGTCCTCCAGCTGGGATTTCTCTGGTGGTTTTCCCATGGCGGGCCTTGATGGGGGGGTTGGGAGGAAGACCCTGAGGGAGGCACCCTGTTCATGCCACTGTGCCAGGGCTGCAGGCTGGCACCAGGACTCCTCACCGCTGGTGTTGGCATTGATCCCTGGCCGAGATGGGGTTTGCCGGGTTCCGCACCCCTCCCCTGGAACGTTCCTCTTTGTCTCCTCCCCCAGCAGCCTGCTTTCCAAGGAGGTCAGTGGGCACAGCTCGCACTCCACGATGAGGGATCGGGTTCCAGCTCGCGGAGGGGGAGCATGCACATAAATCCTCTGGAATTCTTATGCAGGAAGAGTCGTCCCTTATCCACCACGGGTTTATTTATTCAGTTGTGTATTTATACGAGAACAGGCTCACGGATATTCATGTTGTCCTTTGAGTCATAACCCAATCCGACTTTATTTGTTCTGTCTCAGCCCCGGGTGTCCCAGCCTCGTCTGCGGGGACCGTGCTGGTCACATCCTGTGTCCCCTGACGACCCACCGTCGTGCTCCTGTGGCTCCTGCACCCCTTCACTTTCACTCTCCAGCACAAGATGCTCCTGGCTCATTCCAGCCGCTTCCTCCCCAGCCCTGGCACGGCCTCCCGCAGAACCTCTGGTCCTTGCCCTGGGGAACGGTGTTAAAAACCAAGATCTGGGTGCCGGGGCGCTCAGGGAGCAATCTGCCACTCGCAGTGTCTCTCGGCTGACAGAGCAAGGGAACTGTGTGTGTGCCACACCGGGCTGTTACACGTAATCACAGGTGTGTCGGCATGCAACCGCCTGTACGAAGCTAAACCCGCATGCAATGCTGGGTCTCCAGCTCTCATCCACCACCAGTGGGGCATTTGAGCACCTCCCCTGTCTGTCCGTCCCTCTCATCCCAGCAGTGACATGCCAGGGCCCCCAACACAGCTGCATGGTCCAGTTTCAGTAAAGACAAGAAAGCAGCGCCAGAGATCGGAGCTGCCAGCCTGAAGCCCCAGGAACAGCTTCATCGCCTCGAGAACAGGATCCCACAGCGACACCCGTCACGGCTAAGTTTACAGCCCCCAAAGCTGCTAGCTCAGCCGCTGCTGCCTCCACTCCTTCAGGAAGGTTGCCCTGTCAGTCTGCACGCCGTCCTGGGATTCTCCCGACCTCCCGAGTAACTCTCTTTGCATACAGTAAGGCTCACTGTGCAGAAAAGTAGTGTCAGGCACCCGCCAGAAGAGTTTCACTGCCCTAAAAGTCCTGCATCTCCCCTACTCACACACCCCTAGAGCCACTGATCTGTTCACCACCTCCAGAGTGATGCCTTTCCCAGAGCGTTGCATGAACGGAATCGTGCAGTTCCTCTTTCTTAGGCTTTTTCACTCAGCAGCATGATTTACGACTCATCCGTGTCTCTTCGTGGTTGGCATCTCACTTCTTTCCTTGCTAAGACTGTCCCTCTGTCTGCAGGAACCTGGGCTGCTCATCCACTCAGCTACTGAACACGTCTCGGCTGCTTCCCACTGTCAGCAATTACGAGTAAAGCTGCCACAAAGGTCTGTGTGCCAGGCTGGGGGCGGACATGTTTTCAAATCGGTTGTAACAACACCTACGGCTGCGGTCACCAGATGATGCTGAACTTTGTAAGAAACTGCTTCCCAGAGCAGGCAACCTCCGCTCTCAGGGTGCGAGGGAGGCCCCCCCATCACGAGAGCCCTGCCACGGCAGCCTCTCCCCATTCTGCGCTCTCCAAGGGCCTTGGCGGCTAAGAGAAAAGCGTGGGCCCCTCACCCAGCCCAGCCCCTACCCAGCCTCCTGAGGGCTTGGCAGCAGACGGAAGGGAAGTCCACAGGCACCTCCGCCAGTCCCCACCAGCCGCTGGGGCCCCACCTGTCCAACCGGGCAGCCTGGAATCCAGGCAGGCAGCCAGGCGGGCTCACACCTGGCCCTCCCCGGCAGGCACCTGGGCCAGCTCAGGTAGGAGCGCCGCCCGGACGCTGGGGGCCTGGGTCCCACTGCTGGAGCTGAAGGCGGGCTGCCAGCTCTTCTCCTGGCCTGTTTCCTCCCTGAACAACGAGGCTGCTTATCATCAGTGATCATGGCTCTGCTCCGTGCCTGCACGGCCCGTACTCACTGCGGCTGTCCCCTCTCTGCAGAGGGGAGGCTGAGGCCCAGGAGGGAAACGCTCTGTCCACCCACATCCGGCTGGTGGCGGACCCTGGGCCCAGCCTCCTGAGCCTCGGGCCTCCCGGATGGCCCTAGCAGCCACTGCAGCGAGAACAGGACAGAGGCCCGGCCTGGGGGGCGGCTCAGAGACCTCAGGTTCCCCAGGCAGAGCAGGCTTCCGAAGCTGGGTGGGCCCTAACCCGGGGGCAGGGCAGCCAGCAAAGCCGAGTGCGGAGATCCTGGGCCTGGATTCCCTAGACACTCCTCACCCACCTCTGTCTCAGAAGCATGAGAACCAACCGCACTCCTCTGGCGTGACTGGGTTTTTTCCAGCCTTGCTCGCTGGGTGCCGAGCGCTGGTTCCCAGGCTCAAAGTCGGAGTCTGCAGCCAGCCCCCAGGGGCCCTGGTGGGATAAACAGCCCCTCAGGGTGGAGCCTGGCCTGTAAGTGTGGTCTGTGCGTGTGTGAATGAATGTGGAACCAAGGCCCCCACACCCCGGGATTCCCGAACACCCTCCCCGACGGGCGGCTCTGACCTCCCCGGGACTTTCACCATCAAGGGCATGACAACGCTCACCCTCCCGGTTCCCTGGCCTGGAACCGGCCCACAGCCCCAGCCTCCTCCAGATGTGGCCCCAGACCAGAGGTGGAGAGCTGCAGCCCCCACGCCTGCCAGGCTGGTACCTGGGATCGGCCTCGTCCCAGGAAAACGACCCAGGAAGTGGCGACCTCAGGGATGTTTTCTGGATGACTGAAGTCTCACCCACCTCAGCACAACAGCCCTGGGAGGTGGAGGCGTCTGTCCCCGCTGGGGGGATGGGGAAACTGAGGTCCAGAGGGGACAGGGCCCGCCCTCTCCCAGTCCGGGCTGAGCGCGCAGCGGTCTCCGCTGCCCAGCGGGGTGGCCCCCCTCCACCCTGACCCCCGACCCTCTGATGTAATCGGACGGGGGAGTGGCCTGGACCGCAGACTTCCCAGACTCCTGGCGATTCCCCGGCGGGACTGGGCACCTGCAGGACGGGAAGGACCCGCGCGACCTCTGCCCTGAGCGTCCAGCAGGGGGCAGTGCTGCCTCGCCCCGGGGGCACCTGGCGCGGACGCGTCTGTCCTCCGAGCTCCTCCTCGAAACGGGGGTCGGGCGCTGGGCCAGCCCTGCTCCAGGCCCTGCCGTCCATCTGTCTCAGGACTCCTCCCCAGGGGTGCGGCCCCTCCCAGCTCCTCTGGGGTCCCCCGCATCCCCAGATGGCTTCTGAGGCTGGAGGGCAGCTGGGTGAAATGGCCAGTCCACTCCAACTCTCTTGAGTCCTCGAGCTCATCCCCCGCCCAGGGACAGGAGGGATGGGAAGTCCGCGCCCACCCAGGCTGGCGGGCGGCAGCAGCCCGCGTTTCAGCTGGGGGTCAGCCCTCAGCACAGCAGAGGAGCCCCAAGCACGGAGGCAGAGGGGACCACGTGGGTACTGGGGGCAGAGGACAAGAACTGCCCTGTGCTCCGTTTCCCGGCGCCCTCCACGCTGCGGCCCTGTCCTGCCTGAGGTCTCAGCCCCGCTGGCCGCCTCTCCTCAGCTCCCATCACTTGCCGCTGCTGCGCTCAGGCCGTGAGGACCCCCCACTGCTTCTGTCCTCTGTGTCCCCTGCTGGGTGTCAGGGCCCCTCTGGGGGCTCACCCCATCTTCCTAGGACTTCATTTCCCACACAGGCCCTTTCTCCAACCACACCGCTTGCCTGTCGACAGCAGGGCCCACTCTCCTGTCACCAGGCTCCAGCACCAGCTTGGAACCTGCCATACAGGGATGCCCGGCGCAGTCCCGTCCTCGCCTCTGAGGTTCGCCAGCCCTGCTCGCTCAGCCCGTCACCAACGGACCCTGAGGCAGATAAACTTTGTATCAAGCCCAGCACCTGTGGTCCAGGGGGACTGCCCTGGGCTGGGGTCACCATGGCAACCGGAGGCACAGGGAGGCCAGGAGCCAGGTTGCCCGGGAGTGGCCGTGGGCAGCCCAGGGTCTCCACGTGACTGGGGGCCCTCCAGGGGCATGGCGCTTGGCAAGAGGTCAGGTGTGAGCCCGGCGCCCTGGACTCCTCCTCCCGGGCCCCTGCCCACTGGTTCCTCTGCTCTGCTCGTCCAGGATCGGCGCTCTGGCCCAGGGGTGCTCCCTTGGGCCTGCATCCTGGACAACGTGCGGGGGACCCTCAGCCTGGGGAGGTCATCTCAGCCACGGCCATGCCCTGGCCTGGGAACCCACGAGGAACCATCCCGCTCTGGTCTTCCCCAGAGACTCCGACGGCCCCTCAGGCCCTGCAGCCGTCAGAGGCAGCCCTCCTCGGGGTCCACTTACACCTGTCACATGCCCCTGCAGGGCCTGCCCGTGGAGACCGTGTCCAGAGCTGGGCCAGGGCCTCTGAGGTTAGGGTCAGCGGCCAGGGAGCCCCTGGGCCTGGGCATGTGGAGGTCAGGGCCAGGGTCCCTCACTGGCGAGGCAGCCCGCCGGTTCTCCAGGCCCCCGGGGCTGACTATACGTCCTAGACCAGGAAGGGGTCCCCACGGTGGTTACATTTCAATTTTTATGACAGGAAGCCAGAATGGGCTGGTAGCAGAGATTCGTGGGGGTCTGTCTCCTCTGCCCACCCTTCCAGGAGATACAGGCTGAGCTTGGTGGGCAAGGCCATGGCTGAGTCCCGGGAGGCTGTTGCAGGCAGTGGGCTGTGAGGGCCGGGACGGCTGAGCTCTGGTGAGGCTGGGAGTGTCACGCGTGCAGGGGCACATTTGTATGTGTGTACACGTGCACGTCCCCGTCCGTACCGTACGTCCGTACAGCGAGTCCTCGGGGGTCATCGGGGGGGTCCTGGTTCTCGGGCCTCAGGACTCATCATCAGGTGCACGCCTCCCCCGGGAACCACCTCTGCCCTCGGTACAATGTGTCCTGCGCCACCGAGCAGGGCTGTGGGCCTCAGGGCTTCCATCCCCAGGACACCCCGGGCCCCCGGAGGGTGCCAGCCGGACGGAGGTGCAGGAGAGGGTTGGGGCACTGCAGGCATCTGCGGCCGGGCCCCGTCCAGCCCCCAGATGGTGTGGAGACAAGTGGGAGCAGGTGGGCGCCACTACCTGCTCATTAATGGGGCAGCTGGATGACATCACTCATCCTGGGGCCGTGCGAACCTCCCGCCCGTAAGGGCTAATGCCGACACAAGGGCCGGACCCGGCCCACGCCCAGCCCCGAAAAGGCTCAGGGCGCCCCTCTTGGACGGGGCCCAGGCACGGAGGTGGTTACCCAAGAGCCCTGAGATGCAGAGCAGAACCAGGAGGAGGAAGGGCCCAGCAGCCCCAAGTCGGTCTCGCTGCTGGGGACTGGCCGCCACCACCTTCGGAGGGCAGCTGGGGTGCCTGCTGCGGCCCTCCGGGCAGGGTGAAGGCAACAGGCCCTCCCTGTCCAGGGCAGCCGGAAGCCCCCACGCGGCCGGCTTCCAGTCCCGACAGGAAAGCCCCCTGAACAAAGGCAAGCTGAGGGGTATTTTTAAACGCTCATGTTTCGTTTGTTTCTCCTCTCACGTTTTGCTCTGAGTCTCTTTTCCACAATTCTGACACCATTGTTCGCCCGGCACCTGCGGCCGCGATGTTTTCGAGAACAGTCACGTGGGGGGAAGTAATTTCACAGTCAGTCGCGGGAAGGCCAGCTGGCCACGGGGAGCACGCAGAGCGAGGCTTGGACGTTACTCGGAAGGGAAGGAAAACCTCGAGAGTTCCAGGCCCACCTTCTCGCCCGCAGCAGTGTTGTCCGAGGCCCGCACGCCCGGCCGGCATCCCGACGTTGACTCAGAAAGCCTCCACCTCTAGAAGCAGAAACAAAACAAGTCCCCCTCCCCGCCACGTCCTCCAAGTTACACATGAGGGATAAAATTACATTTGTACAAAAATAGATTTTTTTTCTACCTTTCCCGATGCTTTAGACGTCTTCTCTTTTTCTCTGTACGTCATCCTCTGCGAGCTACAAGCCCCGGCTAAGGCATTGCTAAGGACTGGCAACGGCTAAAGCTCTTTGCTCCAAAGCATCTTAAAATAGATGCGTCTCCTTGCCTCAAGGTATTCATTCGAACCCGGATTTCACCAAAGAAGGGGTCCTTACATACTTGCTTACAACAAGCAAATTTATAGGAAAATGGGGTCGGGGGGAGTCTTGATTAGAAATAAACAGAAAACGCTGGTAACTGGTCTGTGTGTCTGTGGATGGCGAGCAGGTCTGTGCACGCGGGGTCTCTACAGCACGGGTGTGTCCACACACACCTGCGTGGGCAGGGACCGAATTCCATGGCGGAGCAACATCAGCCCGTCAGGCTCCGGCTGGACATTCCGGCTGGGCCCAACCAGTGCCTCCATGGAGCAGGGAGCGCAGCGTGGTCTCCAGCACTTGCCCCGGGGTGTCTGCCAGCCTCAACCCTCCTGGGACGCCCAGGGCGGGGGTCAGTCCTCCCCCCGGGGGGATGAGGGCCAGCGGCTGACACGGGGTCCCTCTGCACGGATGTCCCCGGGCAGGCCAGCTTCCAGGGAAACGCCCAGTGGGGGGCAAGCCAGAGGCTGGCCTGGCCGACACCTTCCGAACCTGAGGCGCAGTCGCCTTCACTCCTCGGCCGCGGGAGCCCCGCCTGGTGACCGAGCGGGAGGTGATGCTGGGGGCAGGGTGGGGGGCCGTGCCGGAAGCGTCCAGTGAGCGGGACGCGCACGGATGGCTAACCGAGCTGACGTCAGTGCTATCTTTAGAAAATTAAAGACTGTCCCACCAAAATGATAATTACCAAAAAATCACCTTAATTGAACCAGATTGGTCTACTGAAGGCCTGGTTAAAGAAAACGTCTATCTACTGAGTAACGTGCCATTTCCCCACCATCACCTTTCCAAACACAGCAAGGACATGACCATGACAGCGCCCGAGAAGACAGGGGGCTCGGCCCGGGATGCCATGGCGGGGCCGGGGGGAGGCAGGAGGCCGGGCGGCGGGGGGGGCGCTGCTGGGGGCTTCTGGCTTGGGGCAGGGCAGCCGGGGGGCCCCTGAGGCCAGCCCCCGCAGGGCCCCATGTGGGCTCCAGAGCGGTCCAGGGCAGCGGGCAGGCTGGGCGTGGACAGGGTGTATCCAGCTACAGAAGGCACTGGGTGTGGGGTGGGGGGCAGACCTACAAACCCACCACCGGGGGGGACCCCAGGGAGAGGACCCCAGGGTGCCTGTGTCACTCTGCTGACCCAACCACACCCCCAAAGGTGGCCGAGACCTCCGGGGGGCTGGGCAGGCCCCGGCTCGCCCCACCTCTGCCGCAGAGGGCTTACGCGGTGGGTGCCGGGGCAGCCAGGGACGTGTCTCCTGCGGGTGGGAATGGGGGGGCCCAGAGAAAGGAAGTGACTGTGACGTCCTCCACACGCTCAGCCTGGGCTGGACCCTGGAGGGCAAAGAACGGACATGCTCTTCCCCACAGAGGCTGAGAGGCCGGCCTGTCCCCATCCAGCCTCTGGGGCACCCCCACAACCCCCCGGGGATACAGGCTTGGGGGAGCAGCCACAACGCCTACCCCAACTCCTGCTCTGGGGCCGCTGGCAGGGGCGGCGGGACCCCACGCACCCAGTTCCGGCAGGACCCCACGCACCCAGTTCCGGCCCCCAGTCAACAAACGCCAGGTTTCGGTGTGTGAGATGGGAAAACAGACCGGAGGGAGCGCGCAACGGTGCAAAGAGGCCTTCACCCTAAGAGACCCGGCCCAGGACGCTGGGCCTGCCGGGTCCCGACCAGAGCGGGTGCGGACGGACACGCGATGACAGCCTGTCTCTGGGAGCCCCCCCACCCCAGGGGCCCGCGAGACGCCAGCCAGCCAAGCGGCCTCCCTGCCCAGAGTGCTGCAGGCCCCAACCAGCTGTCCACTCCCTGCAGCCGAGTGCCCACAGGTACCTCCAGCTCTGGACCCCGCTGGCCTCCCTCAGTGTGCGCGGCCGACCGAGGACCCTCCTCCCCTCCTGTCCCCGTGGGCCTCCTGGGTGGTCAGCAGACCTCCGGTCCACTAGAGATAGGGCACGCCCTGCAGGATTGGGGGCCAGCCTCAGCCCTCTGCACAGGCTGGAAGGTTTGGGGGTGGGCTGGACAGGACCACGTGGGACCAGAAGCTAAAACCAGGACAACGCAGAGAGCACGGATGTGGGATGGGGTGCGCAGGTGTCTCTGCAGCCTTAGGTGACCCCCAAACCCAGCACAGAGGTCAGCTCCTAATCTGACCGGCTTGGGGAGCAGGTTGAAAGTCATCTTTGGAAAAAGGGGTTGCTCACCCTTCACTCTGAGGGACCAGAGCCCCTCCTGTCCTCCCAGGAGGCAGGCGGGGGTCTTTGGCAGCCCCCGCCACCTGTCCCCTCCTCCCGATCGCAGGTGAAACTGGGAGGGCAGGGCACCAGCCAACACAGGAGGCAGAGGGATCCTTGCAAACAGAGGAGCTCGCACAGGAGATTTCCAAACCCAGCAACCACAGAACGTGACGGAGCCCAGCCGCCCTCTGACCGCTACGGCTCCGGGGGTGGCGGCGTGAACCCCGTCAGCCTGCCTGGGTTCCCCCCTACTGGGGCTCACACCAGCTCCTGCCGCTCCAGCAGCCGCCCCGGGATGCCCGCTGCCTGGTCCAGACGAGTCGTGTGGAAAAGGAGGAGGGCGGCCGGCAGCGCGGGCTCAGCAGTGGCGGGCCATGCCCCCAGGTCCGTGGCAGGCAGAGGAGGGCGGGGTGGGGCCAGCGGGCCTAAGTCATCTGGTGCGGGGCCTCCAGCATCTCCATGAGGAAGGTGTCGATGGGCGTGTCCCCGATGAGCTTGAAAAAGAAGAGGTGCTCCAGGCACTTGAGGCCGATGGAGCGCAGGGCTGGGAGGCGCAGCAGCAGCTTGGCGAACCTGTGGGTGGAGCCGCGTGAGAGCCCGCCGCCCTCCCACCCGGCCCGCGGCCTCCAGGGGCAGGCCCGTGTCTCACCGCTCCAGCCCCCGAGGCTGTCACACGGGGAGGGCCCTCTCGGGCAGAGGATGGACGCAGAGGGGGACCACGGCCCAGGAGCATTAGACCCCAAGAGGACGGCCCCAGGGCAGAGACTCAGGATGAAGGGCAGGCGGCCAGGCTGGGGCGGGCTGATCAGGGCTTCGCGGGGGAAGTTAAAAGGCGCGGCGGGCTTTCTCCAAGTGCAGCAGGGGTTGTGGCAGGATTTTACGTGGGAAGAAGGGCTCTGACAGCAGATCTGAGCACCAGCAAAGCCCCTGGCCGCCGCCCTCTCGAGATGAAGCCGCTCCTGAGCTGGGGGGCAGGTCTGAGCTCCAAGAAGCCTCCAAGGGGGCTCACAACAGCACCCACCTTGCCCAGAAAGAGCTGCAGCAGGGCAGCTGAAGTCGAACAGGGCAGGTGTGGGGAGGGGGAGGAGGCCCCTTGGGCCGCGCCTGCCCCACTGCAGGGTTTCTGGGGAGGACGCTGGACGGTGGAGGGGCAGAGGAGACTTTGGGGGGGAGGGGCGCCAGGCTCCTGCGCTCTGTGCCAAGGACAGCTGCCGTGTGGGGACGGGGCCCAATGCCCTCCCCCCAAACGTCCACATCTACCCCAACCCCGGACCCCAGTCCCCACCCCTAGTACTTCCAGGCCTTCTCCACACGACCCTCCGGGGACCCTGGGACCTCACTAATTATTAACAATGTCTTTATTTCAGGGGGAAAGCCCAGGGCTTGGCTGCAACACAATCCACGTTTTAAAGGCAAAAACGCAGCTCGGAGTCTGGAGCAGGGCCAGAGAACGCGCTGTTTTCTGCTGAGCTGGCGAGATGGGCCGGGGCGGGGAGCCAGGAAAAACAGGCGGGCCTGCCACCCCTCCTCCGGGAAGTTTCACTTTAAACCAGATGAGGCTGGTTGGACACTTAACCATGTGTCTGCCGGCTGGCGGGGCGGGCGAGGGCAGAATCAGGCCTGGGGCCCTGGGGCCCCACCCCCTTCCAGCAGACAGAGGCCGGTCCAGGAAGAGAGGAGGCAGGAATCTGGACAACCAGTCTGCAGCCACCGTCTTCCAGAAACCCACTGGGCACCTGGCTCGGTGGACCCGGCAAGGAGACAAGTCCAGCCCTCCCAGGCCCATGGTCGGTAGGGAGAGAATCAGGCAGGCTCTGTGCTCAGACCACGGCCATCTGCTCCGCACACACTCGTAAAGCACCTACTATGTGTTAGCATTCATCCCTGCCAGGGTGAGCACACCAGAGCCCTGCCTCTAGCTGGCTGGCAGAGGAAAGCACCGCCTTGGTTCACGCGCTCTAGAGTCAAGCATGCCTACTGTGCACCAGCTACACTGTGTCTGGTGGGGCGGAAGAGCGCCTGGGTCCCCAGCTGCCCTGGGAGGGCAGCTGCCTTCTAACCCACAGGAGTGTCTGAAGGGCAGGGTCCCCAGACCCTGAGGCCCATCTGGGCGGAGACTGTAGCCGGATCTCACCTTCCTGGCTGCTCGGGATACTTATGTTTGCAGTACGCCTCCAGGGACGCGTAGACCTTCTCGCGAAGTGCCTCCACCTCAGCTGGGTTTGAGAGCCCCTTGGAGTCTGCGAGGGAGAGGGGCCACAGGTCAGGGCCCGGCTCTGGGAAGTGGGGACCCAGAGGCCCCATCCAGATGAGGCGGCCCTGCACGTGTGCCCTGCCTGCTGCGTGCTGGCCACTCAACCTTGGGCCTGTCCCCTGATCTCCCACCACCCCACCACCCCATCGTGAAAGTGGGACGGGCCTGCTTCCACCACCCCTGGTTACCACAGCAACCGCGTCACCGCCAGTGCATTGGGTCTCAGCCCCTCTGAGCCAAATGTAGGCTCCAAACCTCGTTCTGTCTGAAACCACACTGTGGGGGCTGAAGCCACCCTGAGCCCTGGGACCCTGGCAGCAGAAGCCTGGTCTGGAAGGGGCTCTGCCTGTAGACAGAGATGCCTGGGACTAGAGCCACCAAGACCCCAGGGCCCAGGGGTGAGGACCAAGGTGCACAAGCTGCCCTGGGTCATCTGGGCAGCGGTCACAGGCTCCCCTGAAGCAGTGAGAGCTCCCCAGTCGGTCAAAGCCAAGCCCTTCTCTGCTTGTTTGTCTCTGAGGTCACCCCACAAGCTGACACCCGACAACTCTCTCCCCACTGACCCCAAACAACAGCCCCCTCTGGGCACTGGGATTCAGGCTTACTGCCCTGACAGACATGGTTCACCCTGATGGCTTAGGGGGCAGAGGCTGGAGCCCCCATGCTGCCCATCTGAAGCCAATGCAGCCCTGGGGACAGGCCTGCTCTTGGATGACCTCTGAGCCCCAGGCCAGGGGCCCCCACACCGACCCCACCCTGGCTGTCTGACATCCCAGCAGGGGTACTGTGCCCAGCATGAATGCCACGGTGGCCTGGGGTCTTGGGCACCTCGGGAAATGCAGACTACTCTGCAGCTGGGCCCCCGGTCCCCCCACACCTGGGCCTGTGCCAGCTCTGGCCACCTCCCTTCCGCCCCCGGCAACCCCAAGTCTGGACCCCAGCAGGTAAAGCAGTGCCAGTAGCCAAGCCACTCTCGACTTCAGTGGGGACCTGCTGGGCAGGGCTGTGTTGGCAGGGTCGTGGGCTCACGCACAGGCCTGGAGACAAATGCCCCTGGCAATGGGCTATGCCCACTAGGGGACCCCATCTTCACCACAGCCTGACCCTCAGCACAGGAGCCGACGGAGGGTGAGGACTCAGGGCCCACGGGCCCTGCAGCTGCCCCGCCCTCCCACTGCCATGTCAGAGCCCAGCACTTCCTCGAGAAGCCCTCAGAGTTTGCCCCTGCCCCGTGCCCTCCCCAGCACCCCCAGACCAGCCGGGCTCCAGAACTCTGGCAGCAGAGCCCATCACAAGGGAGACAGGCAGGCTCAGAGGAGGGGCAGGGGGCCACCCCGCCCTATCAGTGGGCTGCAGGGCTGCGGTGGGCGCCCCGCTGCCTTGGTCCCTCTGGGGGCGGACAGTGGGCCTGGACGGCGGGCAGTACCGGGGTTGAAAAGAACGATGGCGCGCAGGCAGCCCAGCTCCGTCTTGTCCATCTGCATGTCCCGCATCTTGGACACCAGCTCCGTCAGCACCCTGGGTGGGGGGAGAGGAAGGCAAACACCAACGTCCAAGCTAGACCGCGCCCCTCCCGGGACCCCCAGAAACTGCCCGACAGACTCCGTGCAGGCCCAGAGGGCAACTGAGAAGGGTAAGGCGATCCAGACAGGGTAGGACAGTCCCTGCGCCCAGCCGGTCCCCTCCAGCCCTGAGGGGGGAGAGGGCTCCTCTCCTCCAGCTCCAGGAGCTCAGCATTTGGGATTTTATTCCAAGAACCCGGAGACTAGAGGGGGACCGCATGACAGCAGGGTGAGCCAGGGTCCTGTGCATCCGGGGTGAAGTCCACCAGCACACGTCCCCACCCAGCTGCAGACCAGGCCAAGGCCCGGATGCCATCCCTGCCCCACTCCCTCCATCCGTGGAAAGGCGCCTCCCCAGCTCCTGGCTTCCCTGCTCCTGGCTCGCTGCCAGAGGGGGCTCCGAGCCACTTCCCATGACCAGGCACCTCCCAAGCACTTGGGTCCCTGGAGCTGTCAGCTGGGCGCACAGCTGGGGAGGCATTTCTAAATGTGCCCTCGGAGGGACGGGCTTGCTAAAGAATCCATCTGTGAGCAATATGATCCTCTGGAGAAGGAAGTAGCAACCCACTCCAGTATTCTTGCCTGGAGAAACCCACGGACAGGGGAGCCTGGCGGGCTACAGTCCACGGGGTCGCAGGGAGTTGGACACGGCTGAGCGACTGAGCATGTAAGCAATAAACCCAGCACCCCACAGCCCCCTCTTCGAGTTTGTTGAAGAACTGAAATGTCCTGTGGCAGAGATGCGCCCCACACTGTCCGAATCAGGGCCTGCCCAGGGTGCCTGGGGCAGGCGGGTGGGGTGCAGCGGTCAGGAGCCGCCCCCGTTCTTCCTGAGCTGTCCCACCTAGCAGCACGCTCCTGCATTTATCCCCAGGGGGCTACAGCAGGGGTCTCTGCTGCTCTCCCACCCCCACTGTAAAGTTCTTGTACTCAGGGGCTCAGGCTTCCCTGGTGGCTCAGTTGGAAAAGAATCCGCCTGCAACGTGGGAGACCTGGGTTCGATCCCTGGGCTGGGAAGATCCCTGCAGAAGGAAAAGGCTACCCACTCCTGTATTCTGGCCTGGAGAATTCAGTCCATGGAGTCACAGAGTCAGACACGACTAAGCGACTCATTTCACTCAAGGGCTCAGCTGGGACCCCGCCCATTGCCTCCCCTCCCCGGGGGTCCACTCACCCTGTGCTGCAGCCCCCCAGCCTGAGGGACCCCCCACGCCCCTCCCCAGCCCCTCCAGCTCTGGCTGGTTGACACCCCAGTCCCCAGAAGGCTCAGGTGCTCTAGGCCCACAGGCAAAGCAAGCCAGGGACGGGAACAGGCATCCCAGTGACCCCACCGGTGGAGACGGACGAGTTGTGATTTCGGAGCCTGAGAACAGAGTCACCTGACCACCATCCAGCACCAGCCAGCCGCCTGGGTGAGTGCCACGAGGGGAGGGAGCAGAGAGCAGCGTCCCCGCGGGGGACAGGCCTGGAGCGGTGCTGGGACATGGCCATGGGCCCTGGGCCAGGCCGCACGCAGGCTCACGGAGCCGCGATGGATCAGAGAAGTCCTCGCCGGCTCCCCCGGGACAGCACCACCGTCTAACTATGTTTTAAAGATGGGGCTGCTTTCCTTCCCGCACACAGATGTGGCGGGAAGGACACCGCAGTGGGAGCTGCAGTACATGGGCGGGCCAGGGATTTTAATCTTAGGGAAGTTGCTCAGTTGTGTCCGACTCTTAGCGACCCCATAGACTGTAACCCACCAGGCTCCTCTGTCCATGAGATTCTCCAGGCAAGAATACTGCAACGGGTGGCCATTCCCTTCTCCAGGGGATCTTCCTGACCCAGGGATCGAACCCTGGTCTCCCGTGCTGCAGGCAGACGCTTTGCCCTCTGAGCCAGCCGGGACTCAGTCCTGGGGCTCTCCTGCTGTCTCCGCAAGTATAGCCCCGTGCCAGGCACAGAGGCCGCGGGCGCCCCCACCTGTAGCCCCGTGCCAGGCACAGAGGCTGCGCGCCCCCACCTGTAGCCCCGTGCCAGGCACAGAGGCCGCGCGCGCGCCCACCTGTCGAAGATGGCGCCCACGCCCGCGCTGTGGGCGCTGTTGCGGTGCACGTGCAGTCCGGTGGCCAGAAGGATGCCGTCCTTCACGGCGATGGAGCGGTGCGAGAAGGAGGCGATGAGCAGCTCGTTCCAGCCTGCGGGCGGGGCGGGCGGCGCACAGGGTCACCGGGGTCTCCAGGCCCCGCCCCGCCCTCTCGCCCCCAGGACCGCCCCCACTGAGCCAGCAGGGACTCGTCCACCGCAGGGCTCCGCGCCCGGCCCGCCCCGGGGGCAGCTCGCACCCTCTCGAGGCACGGCCTCCGTGAAACCCTGAGCCCATGACCTTTCCACAGAAGGGCGCTTCCCGAGCACTGACCCTTAAGTCCCGCACAGAGCAGCTCCCGCAGCTGCTTAGCCCGGGCCCTCCACACTCAGGTGCCCAGGAAGTCCCTCTCTGTACATGCCAGACGCTGGTGCCACGGAGCGCGAGGGGGCCCCCGGGCCCTCTCGGGCAGCCCCACCGCAGACTCCCAGAGCTGACGTTTTGGGGGTGCCACAAAACAGTAAATGATGGAACCCAGGAGCGGTGGAGCCAAAGGGGGACTGCCACCCTCTCTCCGAGAGTCCCTGGCACACGCGGCGTGGGCGCAGGGCTGGAGGAGGCAGAGCAAAGACCCTGTGTGCATGCGCTCCTGCAAACCGGACGCGCCAGCCGTCTCCGGAGCGTCACTAGGGACCGTCTCAGACCCCAGCCCGGAGCCCACGGAGCACTCGGCAGTGGGGGCTGTGACCATCACCGCTGCCCCAGAGGCTCCGGGCTGGTGGCTGTGACCGTGTCACAAGGGTGATCCTGTTCAATCATGACTCAACCCCGCGAAGCTAGTATTGGCCCCACTTTATACAGCGGAAAACAGAGCCCGGGAGACAAAGAGGCTGCCGCTCAGCACGAGCACCCAGGGCCCCGCCCCACCCCGCAGGCCGGCATCTTTTCCTGTCAGCTCTGGGGTTGGGGTCTGTGCCCCAGTCAGAGTGAAAGCTCTTCCAGGGACCGTCTCCCCAACCCTGGGCCCATCGTGGACGGACACCCGCTGGCCAATCACAGGGCCCAGGAGACTGAGGATGAGACCTCGTCAAGCGGCAGAACCGGGCGCCCAGCAAGACTGCCCTCCTCTGAGGCCCCTTCCCCAGCCCTGTGTCCCCAGGCCTTCTCCCCAGCAGCGCCCCCCACTCCCCTCTCTCTGCCCGGCGCCCCTTGCCTCTGGGACTCCCTGCAGGAGCAGGGCTCCGCCCCCTCGCCCGCCCCACAGGCCCCGCCCATCGCCCCTGCCAACCCCTCGCCCCGCCCCCACCAGGCCCGCCCTCACCTGCCCGCAGCAGGATGACCTGGTCGTCCAGGGGCAGCTCGGAGAAGTGCGGGATCCGCTTGGCCCACTCCACCAGCGTGAAGAGCTGCTTGTCAGCCGCTTGGCAGATGTTGGTGACGGGGTCGTTGGGCTGGGGAGGGGCACCGTGGTGAGCACCGTGCTCGGAGCAGGGCCCCTGATCCGACCCGGCGGCGGGGGCTGATCAACGCCCCCACGACCCCCACGACCTCAGCCCCCGAACCCCAGCACAAAGGACTCGACGAACACGGCCGAGTGAAGGGTTCTGAGGGGAGGTTACCCTGGAAGGCGTGGGTGGGCCCGGGGACATCACAGAGCCCCTGCTGGTGGGGGAAGGTCAGAGGCGGTGAGGACGTGAGGACCGAGGCCAAGGTCAAGGAGGGAAGAGCTGCCGCCCCAACATGGAAGAAAGGCCGGAGCCGGGGCCCGGGGTACCTCCAGAGCTGGAGAGGCCGGGGCGCAGCCCGCCCCCCCCCCGTCACCCCTCAGAGGGCCAGCCCTGCTGATGCCCTGACTTAGCCCAGGGACACAGATCTCAGACTTCGGGCCTCGAGAAGTGTAAGGCAGTAAAATCCGTGTTGATTTAGGCACTCGGTTTGCTGTCATTTGTCCAGCAGCCACCAAAAGGTCACCGTCTTATGACCCTTGGTCCCGGCTGCAGTCCTTGGGCCGGAGCCGGGTGACCTCGTGTTGCAGACCAGGCTTGGGGAGGGGGTGGGCAGTGCCAGCCCCTCTGGTGGTGTTGCTTCCTCCCAGACTTGGGAGGTGGCGCACACACAAGGGTGCATCTGAAGCCGTTCCGGAAAGTTCTGATCAGAAGGGGGGTGCGCGCGTGCCCATTTAGTCGTGTCTGATTCTTGAGACCCCACGGGCTGCAGCCCACCAGGCTCCTCTGTCCATGGGATTCTCCAGGTAGGAACACTGGAGTGGAATGCCATTTCCTCCTCCAGGGCATCTTTCTGACCCAAGGATAGAACCCGTGTCTTCTGCATTGCAGGTGGATTCATTACCACCTGGGAAGCCCCTAACTTGGTCATCCTCACAAACGGGGAACCCAGGCAGCCTCAGTGGCTCCATGCTCCAGCCCGCAGGGCTCAGACGGAGAACCCGCAGGGCCCTTGGGGGTGGGGACCAGGCAGCGGAAGCGCCTCATTCCAGGAACCACGTGGGCCAGGCATCCCCCAACAGGGTGGGCAGGCCTGGAGGAGCTTCCCTGATAGAAACCATGTGCCCTCCCGCAGTGCGCAGTCTAAACAATCTGGCCTGTGAAGGGCCTGCTGAGGGCTCTTGTGGGAGGCCTGGGACAGAGGGGCACGGAGGCCAGCTGGGCGGACAGGGACCAGCGAGCAGGAGGAGGACCTGGGGCCGCGGGAGAAGCAGCCTGCAGGGCGCACGGCCAGTCAGGGGAAAGGGGTGGAAGGCACCAGCGCCCAGACGCCCCCTAAGTCACCGTCACACCGAAGCCCCAGGGGGCCGGCCCACACAGCATTCCCGCCTCCACCTGGGAGCACCGACCAGAAGCTCAGCACAGACGGCACCCAGACGCCCTCTGCCTAAGCCCAGCACACCCTCCAGGCATCACACACCCATCCCGTCCGCCGTCCGCCGGATGACTGCAGCCACAGGCAGAGCTAGCCTGCACTGTGGACCCGGCTCACCCGAGCGATACACCCAGCGGCTAGCGAGCCAGAGCCTGGGGCCAGGCTCCAGTCCTCAGGGACCCTGCTCCGTTCCCTTCCAGCCCACGGGTGGGAAGTCAAGCTTGATGGCGGGGTCCGGGGAGCTGCACTGAGGCGGGGCGGAAGGCCTAGGGAAGACCGACCAGTCCCGGGCTAAAGCCCCAGAGGTCAGGCCTTCTCTGGTCACTAGCAGGAGCCTCCCTGAGTCCCCAGGGGGCCCAGAGCAGGCCCGGTGGAGTAGGCCAGGCCCTTGGAGGCAGGTGCCAGGTCATACCTAGAGCTGGGGGCAAAGGTTACCTGCACCGGAGGTGCGGGACTAGGCCTGGAGGGAGGGGATTCCCCTGGGGGAGGAGCTCGAACTCCACCTGGCTCCATCCTGCTGGGTGGCCTCTGGCAGGTACTTAACTTCTCTGAGCTTGATTCCCACAAAAAGACAAAACAGGCCTCATTGAACAGCAGTTTCATGAGTTCTGGCCCCGTGCCGGAGAGGTCGGGGCCTTCCCTGTCCTAGGAGGGGACCGCGGGGCCCCCAGACTGGGACCTGAGGCTCCCCCAGGGAAGACAGGTGTCCCTGGTCTGGGGGAAGGGGCCCAAAGAGCCAGCCCCAGAGGGGGACCCAGGCCAATCCGCCAGGAGCAGCCACAAGAGGGCAGAGTCCCCGCCAGCCAGCCCACCGGCCTGGCCCCTAAATCGCCCACCTGTTCTGCATTCCCGGAGCGCACAGAGGGCAGACTCGTGTCCTCCCAGACAGTGTCCCCACCGGACAACAGTAAAACCTGGCCGACCACTGTCGATCCCTGATTCTTCAGGGTTTCTGCTCAATTGTGAGGCCCTTGCTGCTGCCCTGGCTGCCCACTGGGACTGGAGAGGTGCTGTCGGGTGAGGTCGGGCCACAGACCAGAGGGGCCATCAAGGGTCAAACCGGGCGGGGGGTCACTGCACACAAGAGGCGACTGCCCCAGAAGGAGGAGGCCTGCCTCCCCTGGCGGGGCAGCCAGAGTGGGGGTCTGAGAGGGGCTGCAGCCTGGGGCGCCCCATCACAGGAGGACAAGGAAGCGGGGTGTCCTGTGACCGCGGACAAGACGGGACCCCCACGCTCTGAGGTTGGGGGAGCCGTGAGCGGGCGCCCGCGGGCACGGCAGGGTCCTGTCCCCGACCACAGCCGGGCACGGGGGACGGCCCGACGTCGAGGATGGAGAACAAACCACCACTCGCCGCGCCGTGACCCCCACAGCGTCAGGGGCGCTGAGCCCCCGTAATGGGGGCACAAGGGGGTCGAGAGGGAAAGGGCTCCCCGAGGAAGGGACACTTTCCAAGGCTGAAGCCGGAGGAGGAACAGAGGAAACCGCAGGAGCAAGGGCCCTGGGGCTGCAGCGGGGGCGGGGACAGAACAGAGGGGAGAGGCCAGGGGGACCTCAGGGCTGCCCTGAGCCCACACGGGGACACAGACGACGCTGAGACCCAGGGCTGCCCACGGGCCTGGCTGCACAATGGGCCAGAGGCAACAGGAAGCTGGAAGGGAGCCCTAGAGTCCTGGGCCGTGAGCCCAACAACCGAAAACTCGCCTACCTGACTGGCAGCAGAGCCTTGTGGAGGCGGGGTGGGGGGGTGACGGGGTCCCCCTCCAGGCGCGCTCCCAGGTGGGGGTGATGACGGGGTCCCCCTCCAGGCGCGCTCCCAGGTGGGGGTGATGACGGGGTCCCCCTCCAGGCGCACTCCCAGGTGGGGGTGACGGGGTCCCCCTCCAGGCGCGCTCCCAGGTGGGGGTGATGACGGGGTCCCCCTCCAGGCGCGCTCCCAGGTGGGGGGGTGACGGGGTCCCCCTCCAGGCACGCTCCCAGGTGGGGGTGATGACGGGGTCCCCCTCCAGGCGCGCTCCCAGGTGGGGGTGATGACGGGGTCCCCCTCCAGGCGCGCTCCCAGGTGGGGGTGACGGGGTCCCCCTCCAGGCATGCTCCCAGGTGGGGGTGATGACAGGGTCCCCCTCCAGGCGCGCTCCCAGGTGGGGGTGATGACGGGGTCCCCCTCCAGGCGCGCTCCCAGGTGGGGGTGATGACGGGGTCCCCCTCCAGGTGCGCTCCCAGGTGGAGGGTGACGGGGTCCCCCTCCCTGGCCCCCGTCCCCGGAGCAGAGCACACAGACATGGCGGGGCGCTCAGGTGGGGGTGATGACGGGGTCCCCCTCCAGGCGCACTCCCAGGTAGGGGGGTGACGGGGTCCCCCTCCAGGCGCGCTCCCAGGTGGGGGTGATGACAGGGTCCCCCTCCAGGCTCCCAGGTGAGGGGGTGACGAAGTCCCCCTCCAGGCGCGCTCCCAGGTCGGGGGGTGACGGTGTCCCCCTCCAGGCGCGCTCCCAGGTGGGGGTGATGACGGGGTCCCCCTCCAGGTGCGCTACCAGGTGGAGGGTGACGGGGTCCCCCTCCCTGGCCCCTGTCCCCAGAGCAGAGCACACAGACATGGCGGGGCGCTCACCGAGCTGGGGTTCAGCCCCACGTTCGCCTCCACGTAGGTCTCGGTCTTGGGCTCGACGGCCAGCTCGGCCTCCAGGATCTTCTCCACCGGCATGTCCTCGTTGGCGCTGCTGGTGGACTCCACCTCGCTCTCGCCCCGGTCCTTGCCCCGCTGCCGTTCCTCCTGCACGGCTGAGGCGGGGTGGGGGGGCACCAGTCAGCCCGCAGCTCCCGCGGCAGCCTCCGCCCCCGGGGCCCAAGCAGCCCACCCGCCAGCCGGCCAGGGCCAGGGAGAGCCAGGCGGCTCGGAGCCGGCCAGACCGCAGCCCCATCTCTGCCCCAAGCCCGGCCTCCCGCTCCCGGGGGCTGTGCGCTCTGAGAACAGAGCATGCTGCCTCTCGCTAATTCATTCAACCACGGTTCACACCAGGACCACCCAGGGCCAAGACAGACGGGGCCCCGCTCTCAGGAAGCCAACGGTTCAGCGGGGATCCCGAGGTGGACTGAGAAGGGCTTTCATGGACTATGGACACAGGCAAAGCCAGGAAGGCTTCCCGGAAGAAGTGGCAATGAAGTTGAAGGAACAGAAAAACAGGGATGGCAATTCAGGCAGGGGAGGGGGCAGGCGCCAAGGCCGAGGGCCAGCGCAGAGATGCTGCTGCAAGGGCCTCTCGCGTCAGCGAGAGATCAGAGTGGGCCAGGCTCCTGGACAGGGTGCAAGGCTCCCAGAAGAGGGAGAGAGTGGGCTGCAACCTCTGAAGGTCCACGCCCGCTGTGGGGAGGACTCACACCCAGTCATGAGCAGGGACGTCATGGCCGGGCTGGGAGGGGGTGGGGTGGGCGGAGGGGGTGTCCAGCATGAGCCTGGGGGACTGGGCAGACACGGCCAGCCTAGTCTCTGGGAACCAGGGAGAGAGGGAAGGGTTTATTTCAACACGTCCCAAGGAGACCCACGCAGAGGAAGGCCGAGGCGACCGGGCACCGCACAGTGGGCATTCACATACCCTCGATCTCAGAGCCCGTGTAGCTCAGGCCGCCCTCTGCTAAGAGGGGCTGAGACCTCCCTGAGGTCACCCCGCAGGCCAGTGGGACAGTGAGCCACAGCCCAGCTGTGGACCCCACCCAGAGCCCCACAAAGTCCCGAAGGGCTCCTGCAGCGTCCTGGGCTGACCCCACTGCCCTGCCTCTACTGGGGACAGCAAGGACCCAGGACCAGAGCAGCGGGGGGAGTCTACAGCTGGGAGAAGCCGAGTCCAAGGCCAGAGGGGCTGCCGCAGAGCCCAGCACCCTCACGGCGGAGCCCCGCAGACGGCCAGACACGCCCGAGCAACAGCAGCACACCAGCACTGGGCGGCCCCCCCAGCCCGCCCTCCCGAGGTCCTGCCCTGCTGAGCCAAAGCGGGTCCAGGCATCCCCTTGACACCGCAGGTGCCCTCAGCGCCCACCTCAGGGCTTCACGGGGCCCCTGGGGACCCCAGCACAGAGCAGGAGCATGTGCGAGCCCACTCCCGGGGGCCGCGGTGCCCACACGGCCACCATGCTGTGCAGAAGGGCCCGCTCGCAGCCCCTCACCCCCAGGGGCCAGGGGAGCCTCCCTTCTCCAAGGCTGGGGGCATGAGGGTTCCCTTCCGGGGCTCCGTGGGGTCCCTGGGCCCCACACAGCTCCATAACAGCCCATGTCGACCCCTCTCCACCGCGCCAGCCCCACCGACAACTGTTCGGAGATGCCGGGACCCATCGGTGCCCTTCTCTGGGCCGTGGGGCGACCTGAGGGCCAGCCCGACACCTCCTTCCTGCCTCCACAAACGGCTGCTCACAGCTGCCCCCTACCAGGGGCTTCACTCTCCGAGCCCAAATGCTGACTCAAGTGAGGGACTTTCCATTGGTGCAGCCGGACTCCGGACAGGGGCCGGCCGACGCTGCGGACCGGACCAGCTGGGCCACGGAGCCAGGCAGAAGGCCTCAGGCCAGAGCTTTTGCAAGCCTGGCGCTTCTGCAAAGTCTAACAGCTGGTGGGGCTGGGTGGGAAGCTCAAGCTGGCCAGCCTGGCCCCCGCCCCACTCCAACAGCGGATGCTGGGCTGGGCCGGGCAGCTCCTCAGGTCACCATCTGTGCAGGGGACTGGGTCACAGGCCAGAAGCATGGACCCAGCATGAGGCAGCCACGGGGCCCATCTGGACCACAGCCAAGCAATGGGAACTCAGAACCCTGGCAGGCAGTGTCCCTGAGACCCTGAGGGTGGGGTCCCCGGGGTCTGTGCTCTGGACAGACCTGAGAGGCCCGTTTTACCAAGTGGGGAAACTGAGGCCCAGAGCACCCCTCATGGCTGAGCCCTCAGGAGAGCAGGCGGCTCAGGAGTCAGACCTGCTCTGCCCCGGGTGAGCCCCAAGCCTCTCTGGGCCCCAGCACCGCCCCCCAGTGAGACAGACGGCACCCACCTCCCGGGGGTCCACAGGCACTGTCCTCCATCTGCTCGTGACTCCCGCCCCCACGCCCCCCACGCTGTGGCCCAGTTACGGGGGTGCCCGCACTGGAGACAGCCCTGGGCACAGGGGTGCCAACCTGGGGGCCCTGGGTGGGGGGGGCAGGATTAACTAGCGAAGCTCTGTGAGCACCTCACTATAAACGTTACGGCTTACTTTACAGACAGCGGTGGGGGTGGGGGCTGGGCTTCTTGCTGGACCAGGTCAGCTGTCGTTCCCAGCGGTCGTGGTCGCGTGTGACTGACATCCAGCCGGCGGGAGGCCTCGGGTAGGAGGGGCGGCCAAGACCAGGCCCTGTTCTCCTCCCAGCCCAGGGTGGGGCAGGGGCTGCACGGTAGGGGGCGGGGGTGGGGGTGGGGACCGTTGCCAGGAGAGCAGCCGAGCCAGCGCCCGGAGGGGCACTAAACATCCCAACACAGCCAGGGTCCCCACAGTCAGCAGATTCCGGCATGGGACCCCTCTCTGCCACAGTGCTTGCTGCCGGCCCCCTGGGGAGCTGGGCAGGGAGCTGAGGGGTGGGAGCAGGTGTCCGGGTCGGGGAACCCACGCCTGCTGCCTCTTTTGCTTCGGGCACATCCCCTGTCCCTTGCCGGACCCGAGGGGCAGGCAGGACGGGATTTCATCAGCGGCTCTGGCCTGGCTGCCCCTTCTCAAGGGCGAAGGGGGCGTCCCTGCCAGAGGCCACAGAGCAAGTTAGGTGCATCCAGCTCAGAGGACCCGGCCCTCCTTCCCCGAGTCTGCTCACGAGAACGATTATGTGCACACGCTCACACATGCACACAGGCTCACACCCACGCACCCACACACCCACACCAGCATTCACACACACCCACACGGGCACACAGGCTCACACCCACACACACACACATGCACACCAGCACGCACACACACCCACACGGGCACACAGGCTCATACCCACACACACACACCAGCACTCACACACACCCACACGGGCACACAGGCTCACACCCACACACGCACACCAGCACTCACGCACACACTCACACGCACCCACACGGGCACACAGGCTCATACCCACACACACACACCAGCACTCACACACACCCACACGGGCACACAGGCTCACACCCACACACGCACACCAGCACTCACGCACACACTCACACGCACCCACACCAGCACTCACACACACACTCCCACTCACCCACACGGGCACACAGGCTCACACCCATGCACCCACACCAGCACTCACACAGACACACACACACATGTACCCATCTTGTGGCCACCAGTCTCCCGCCACCCCCACCACGCCCCCTGCCACATGCCTCCCTTGGGGGAGCTTGCCAACACCCCTCTGCACAGGTGAGGAAACCAAGGCTGGGAGAGGCAAGGCCACGCACCCCGCACGGACAGGGAGGCAGGGACGGCTGTGGCTCTCTCCGCAGGGGGACGTGGAGCCACACCCACCTGCACAGGCGCACGCGCACACACACGAGGCACCGTCTCCACACCCCTCGCTCAGAGCCAGCAGACGGACACAGGAAGGAAGCGGGGAGAGGCCTTCCTGATGGAGGAAGGGCGAAGCAGGGAGGCGGGACAGTGGGTGACCCCTCCGCCCAGGTGCTGTCACCCCAGACGGGGGCCAGGTCTCCCTCCTCAGATTGGGAAGCCCTGCGTGCTGGCCTGCCGCCCTCATCAGACGGGGGCGCCGACAGGCCCCCGAGTGCAGCCGCATGCCCAGCGGACAGGCCCGGCCCAGCCGGGGAGGCCTGGCCTGCGGGCACCTCCCACCCAGGGCCCCGGCCCCGCGGGCCGCGTGAGCGCCATCACCCAACACGAAGCCGTCACCTGCCGCATCCCTCGCTAGCCAGCCCTCCCTGCGGTCAGCCAGTCCAGGTGCCAACCCCAAGCCTGCGTCCCCGCTGCACCAGAAGCGACCAGAAGCCTCTCATGGGGGTCATGTCGTGTGGGGCCGGCTGGCATGGCTGCCCGCCACTGGGCCGCACCTAGGAGGGCTCTGGCTGGCCCAGGGGGCCTACAGCCTACACACTCCTGGACAGGGCTGGGGTGGCACACTGGGCCCCCATCGCCAGGCACTGCACTGCCCTAAGTCATGCCGCCAAAGCCCTGCCCCCGCCAGGGAGCCCTCCTGGCAGGGATCACACCCCGGGGTTGGGGCAGAGAGGAAAAGCCTGGCATGCACCTCGCTGGCACACAGAGCCCTCTGCAGGGCTGGCACCGTGGCCACACAGGGCCTCACCCCTCACCACTCTGGAGGGCAAGGCAGTGGGGTTGCCCCCGCAGCAGCAGGGGGCCAGACGGCGCTGCACCCACGGGCGGACGGAGACGCCTCCTACCACCCCGCGGCTCGCGGGCCAGCGAAGAGTTTAACGTCGTGTTGGGAGCACGAGAGGGCTGTGTAGGCGAGTTTTTACTGCCTGCTTGTGACTTATAAATCCAGCGGGAGGCGAGGGGAGGTAGGTCCTGATGGAATCAGGTATTTATCTAATGGCCCATAAATCAGGCCTCCAGGGCTGCGGTGCCTCAGGACGGCGCCCAAAGCTCCAGATTCATGCATCAGATGTAGAGCTCGGGCATACGGCCCTGCAGGCACGGCCCCCGAGGCCTCCTCCCTGCCCCCGAGGCCCCCTTTCTGGCCCCCAGGCCCCCTCCCTCCCTGGAGGGGTGTGCAGACAGTCATGGCACCACGGGTGGGTGAGTGTATGTTACCAGGCAGGGTCCCCAAAGAGGCTCCGGGCACAGCAGGCACCCCTAACAGCCACCAGTGGGCAAGGGCAGGGGGGTCAGAGCTGCTGACAGCCCCAGACCCGAGACTGCAGCTCCAGTGGGACAGAAGACGCTGTCTCTACTCTCCCCAGACCCTGGGGAGACAGACCACTGGGGTGTCCCCCGGGCCCACAAGTGGAAAGCTTGAGAGGGCCTTAGGAGAGGGTCAGCATTTACTGGACTGGACAGCCCTGGGGTCCTGTGTTCAGTCACTCTGTGGGGCCCACGGGGAGCCACATCCACTGGGGGTCTCGGCCTCTGCACGTGCTGTCCCCTCCACCCAGACACGTGGTCTGCCGGACACCCCTCCACTCTCCAGGGGTCAGCTAGACACCTGTCCACCAAGCGCTACCCAATGCCCACAGCAGGGCCGGGGCCTCCTCTGGGTTCCCACAGGCCCCAGGCTTCCCCGAAGGCAGCACTGACCACTCCCGGGGGCCCTTCCTGGCTGTGTGACAGTCACTTTCAATGGACAGATGGCCACGGCTCGCTGACCCACCCCAAGGTGCAGGCTGATGTGCCCACCATGTGCTTGCCCCCGCCCAAGTTTCCATCCTTCAGGAACAACACTGCCCTCACCACCTCCAGGAAGCACACCCTGACTACATGGGGCAGCCAGAGGAACTGGGGCCGGACACAGGCCTCCCCACACCAGGCACATGCTTCCTCTGCCCTCCTGCTGGCCTTGAGGAAGCCAGGGCCCAGTTCCAGCCCAACATGTGACCGTGGCCGAGCCCCAGACCCTCTGGGCCTCAGCTTCTCCACCCACACAGAAGGGTGGGCCAATGTCTCTGGAACATGCGCCCCCATCAGGAAGGCTGGGCGGGCAGACCAAGGCCCAGGCCGGCCCCCCAGCTCACACTGGAGCCCAGCAGGCGCCCCTCTGCGGGGTCCACAGGCACACTGCCCCTCGCCAGCGCCGACACCCCAGCCCATCACTGCCTCTCGGCCTCAAGGCACAGACCCTGCAGCACCACCGGCCCAGCTGAGGCCTCGGGCTGTCAGCAAGCAGGACTGGGGCCCAGGAGATAGACGAACAAGATGGAGACTGCAGCCCCCACAGGAGGGCGGTCCTCAGCGACGAGACAGCCGCCCGGCTCCCCCACGGGACCGGGGAGAAGGTGCGCACACCAGCCTGTGGGGACCTGGAGCAGACACGGTGCAGGAGGAACGCGCAGACCATGACCCCAGACGGCACCTCCCAGCCAGGAGCCCCCAAACCCGGTCCAGAGACCGAGGCCCACAGAGGGCAAGGGGCCATGAGGAGCCCACCCCAGGCCCAGGCCCCGGCCGGCGGGACAGCGGGACAGTTTCAATGACCCCAGGAGAGCGGCCTTCAATGCTCCCTGCCCCACCACCTGACACACACCTGCTGTCAACGAAACCCAGCCCCAGTCCCAAAGCCAAGAGGCCTGCAGTCCAAGTGTCTCTGCTGTGAGGATCTGGGTCACGAGGCACCCCTGCCCTGACGTCAGGAGGAAGCAGAGCCCAGGATGACCCAGCGCCCAGCCCGCTTGGGTCGTCCTCATGGTCTCCAGAGCTCCCTGACCACCCCGCCAGGCCCAGGTCTCCTGGATCATCCTCCCGAGCGGCGACAAGCAGGCCCCAGGACCCGCCTGTACACTCTCTGGGGCTCGTTCCAGGTGGAGCCCCCACCTCCCACCTCCCGCCACAGCCCCCCAGAGCCCAGGCGCTCGGCGGGGCCCACCAGGACCTCGGAGAGGTTCTGACGGATGCCTGTCCCCAGCAGGGCTGGGAGCCGCCGGCAGGCAGGACCAAGGGTGTCCCTCCTGTCACCCCAGAGCCTGGCGCGAAGCCGGTGCTCAGGCAAGAGTCAGTGAGTGAGACCATGGCCCCCAGGGTGTCTGCTAACCCGGCAGCAGCAGCGGAGGCCTCTGGAGGGACTGAGAGCCCCGCCGTCAGCGCTCTGCAAAGGGGCTAGAGTGGGGAGGGCCGCGTGCCCGTACCTTCGCGCTTCATGCCCATGGCCAGGCACTTCTGGTAGCGGCAGTACTGGCAGCGGTTCCTCTGCCGCTTGTCAATCAGGCAGTCCTTGTTGTCCCGGCAGGTGTAGGTCAGGTCCTTGCGCACCGTCCGCTTGAAGAAGCCCTTGCAGCCCTCGCAGCTGTACACCCCGTAGTGCTTGCCTGCGGGCGGGGAGGCCATGAGCGCCGCGCGCGCGCGGACCCGGACACCAGGGCCCACGCCCTCTCCATGGCCGGGCTGGCGCCCCGGAAGGGCTCAGCTGGCCTGCCCGCGGGGCTGCGGCGCAACGGGCCCTCGGCCTCCCCTGGGCGGCGTCTCCACCGGAGCCACCCGGCCCCGCTCACCATCTCCTGGACTTGGAAGCGCTAGGAAGTCCAGGGTGAGCAGCTCAGAGCTCCGGCGGCCTGTCCCCCCTGCACCCACCCGGGGGTCCCGCCCCGGCCGGGGGTCCTGCGGCCCCGCCCTCAGCCGCTCACCTGAGGAGCGGTCCCCACAGATGGCACAGATGTGCTTGGTGAAGGACGCCATGTTCCCTGAGGGGTGGGCCGGCACTTTGAGGACACCATTGAGGCCCAGCGGGGGCTTGATGTCCTCGCTGCTGCTGACGGGGTTCATGGGCGAGCTGAGCTGCAGAGGGAAAGCAGGGTCGGCCCTGGCAGGCGCCGCAGGACATCTGCGGGGCAAGGAAGGCGCTACCACGCCCCCCTCCATGGAGAGAGAAACAGGGCTCGGAGGGGGCCTCGCCCACCCCCAGCCATGTGGCCCAGCAGGCCCAGCCCCACGGAGCCCCATAGGATGTCCACCCCATCGGCTCGGCCAGGCTGGAGGAGGCCGTCCTGCCCCCAGGGCCCCAGCTCCCACGGAACCCCAGGCTCGAAGGAGGACCCACGAGGCCCCAGCTCCCACCAGGGCCCCTCGGCCGCCTAAGTGAGAACTGCCTGCCACTCCTGGGCGCTGCCCCCAGCGGCCAGCCAGAGGGACCCGCTGGTGTGGCCGGTGCTGTGGGGACCCCAACCCATGGATGGGCACCGAAGCCTGGCCCCGGAGAGGAGGGAGGGGAGAGGGAGGACACAGCACCCCTACACACTCACACACACACACACACTCACACAACCCTCACATACACACACACTCACACAGATACACACACGCAACCCACACACACACACTCAGACACACACACAACCCCACACACACACTCACACACACAACCCTCACACACACACACATACAGACACACACACACAACGCTCACAGACACACACGCTCACACACACACACAGCACCCCCCGACACACACACACCCTCTGCCCCTCCTGCCATCACACACACACACACACACACACGGCATGGTGGGGGTCTCGGATCCTGCAACCCAAGGAGAGAAGGAGGAAACAGCTCCCCTATACACACACACACTCTCTGCCCCTCCCACCAACACACACACCCTCCGCCACACACACACACAATCCTCACACGCACACACAACCCTCACACACACACACAATCCTCACACACACACACAATCCTCACACACACACACAAACAACCCTCACACACACACACAATCCTCACACATACACACAAACAACCCTCACACACACACACAATCCTCACACGCACACACAATCCTCACACACACACACACCCCCTCTGCCCCTCCCGCCATCCTGACACTGCGCCAGGAGGAAGCGTGGGAAACTCACCGGTCACCGTGGCAACAGCTGCCGCGGCAGTGACACAGCAGTTTTGGTTCCGCTGCGCCCACCCCAGCTCTCCTGTCAGCGCCCAGGGCCCAGGGGTGCTTCCCACCGCACCCTGCAAGCCAGCCGCGCCCCACAGGCGCCAGGGCGCCAGCCGGCAGCCCCCCAGCGCCCTCACTTCTGCAAAGCCCTGACCGAGGCGGAAGGCAGGTCCTGCAGCGCCTCTGGAGGGACCGCGGCCGCCGTGCTGCCCCGGGGTCGCCCCGGGCCGGGCTCCTCCTGCACACGGGAGCCTCACCCCCTTCCCTCCCTGTGGGTCCCGACTCCCAACCCCTCCTCCCAGGACAGGAGGAGCTGGTGCTCAGCACGCACAGAGCACACGCCGAGCACCTGCAGGGACTCTTCCAGCCCTGGACGTCTGGGCTCGCCTGCCCAGATGGCCACCTGGTTCCGTGAGGACGCTGAAGCCCACAGGACTCGGGGGGCTGCAGGGAGGCCCGGAGGCCAGCTCTGGCCACGTGGGGCTGTCGGGACACAACGGGAGGGGCAAGGGGTGTCCAGAGGACCCCGCTGCCTCCAAGAAAGCCCCCCACACCCCCCACACAGTCTGCAGGCTTCAGGAGCATCTCCCAGAAGACGGTCAACTCAGCGGGGGCCCTGGCTATTTGCTGAGTGCCATTGTGCCGGGCTGTGCCCCGTGGGAAGCCCCGAGTGAGCGGAGAGAGCCACCTGCCCCCCTTCAGAATGGATACAGCAGCCAGAGGGGCACACGGCTTTAAGGAGTCATGCAGGTGTAAGCTCAGGCCTCTGGGAGCCACAGCTCTGAGGGACTCCCTGCATGCTGCAGAAAGGGTGTCCAGGGCCCCGGGAACAGGCCAGCCCAGAGCCGCGAGACCATCCACTGAGCACCCAGCCAGGCACCTGAGGCCATGGAGAACACCCCCTGCCCAGCCCGCGGGGATCGCCAGGAGGTAGGGGGGGCAGCCACAGCTGACCGTGGGGGTTCTGCCTCCTCCATTCCCTGAGTGACTTTGGGGGAATTATCAAACTGCCCTGGGCCTGAGGCTTCTCATGTAAAAACCAGAGAAACACAAGTGCCTCTGTCTGAGGGTCGCCATCAGGATGATGAAGCGATTTGGGGGCCGTGCTGACAGCAGAGCTCGTGAACCCAGCTCGGGCCACAGCAAGCAGCCTCTGCACGAGCACTGGGGCCTCCGGGGGCCACCCCCAGGCCGTCTGGGCCGCGGACGATGGAAGGCAGCACCCAGCCAGAGGGGGCCGCCAAGCACATGCTTGGCAGAGGGCACACCAAAGGGCTGCTGGGAAAAGGGCAGACCACCGGTGTGGCCGCGGTGGCTGGTCAGCAGCAGAGGCCAAGGGAGCTCCCGAGGGGCTGAGGACGCCAGTGTCGGGCAGAGGCTGGGCACGAGGCCTCCCGCGGGCTGTGGGGCCCGGCCGCGACCCTGAGCAGCTGGATCCGCTGGGCAGCACCCCGGAAAAGAACTCGGACACTTCCTCTGTGGCTATCCAAACCGTGCTAGGTGGGTAGGGGCCACCTGTCCTGTCCCCCAGACCCCCACAGGCAGGCCCTCGGGACCGGTGTCCACCCTCCATAACCTGAGGCAGGCCTTAGCACCGGGGATGGAGCCCTCAGGCACGGCTCCGCGGCATGCCCAGGGTGGGGGCCCGTCCCATTTCCCCTTTCTCGTCCTTGGCAATCACCTCAGTTCCCGCAGAGCCTTCGGGACGCACTGAGATAACCACCCGGCTTGTCGGGGCCCCAGCTCTCCTCCTGTCTCTCGCCGCCCCTCGTCCACGCCCACCACACCCTTCCTTCCCAGCCCTCACGGGGGAGGCCGATCACCCCCATCAGCACGGGGTGGGAGGCCCCTGGACCCCACCGGCCTCTGCCTGCCCATCTTTGCCGAGGGCAAACCCCTACACGTGGCCTGGTGGACGCAGCCTCACGGCTGCGGTGCCCACAGCAAGGACAGGCAGGGCCCACGCGGGTCCTGCCCAGGGTGGTGAGGCCAGGGCGCCAAGGCGCCCACACATGCCCGGCACTGCAGGCGAGCTCTGGGCTGAGGTGGGGAACGCCCCCTGGGCTGATGGTGCCCCTGAACCAGGGGAGAGAAGGGGCAGCTCAGGCCACGGTGCCCGCGGCCCAGCCCGGTTCTGCCCAGAGCCCCCAGCACCACCCGCATCCACTTCCCTGCAGGGCGTGATCGAGTCGGGGGGCCGTCCCCACCAGCAGCAGGAGTCAGACCGCCTCACTGGCTCCAGCCCCATGACTTCACGGTTGTGGTTTTGAGGCGGAGGTGGGGGGATGTCCCCCAAACTCCACCCACACTTCCATGAATATGGGGAACCCCAAGTTTCTAAGACAAACTGCTGAAGCCTAGAAGCTGAACTCAGCTCCTGGGGAAGCAGTTATGGGGGTCAGAGTGGTGGGAGCTGAGGCCTTCCCAGGAATGGCGGCCAGAGACTGAGCCCAGGGCTCAGATCGTGGCTAAACTACCTGCGGCCTGACTGACCGATGGAAGGAAAGGCGGACAGCTGAGCAGCGGGTCAGCGGTGAACGTCGGGGGACACACCACACCCCTCAACTCCCACCAGGCTCAGGGGACCTGCGGCTCCTCGCTCACAAGCACCTGCACTCAACAAGCACTCACCGCGTGCCGGGAGCCTCGCTGCATGCCAGCAGCAACAGCCTGGGACAGACAAGGCCCCAAAGCCCCAGCCCCCAGCACCGCCCACCCCTCCCCTCAAAACATGCTGCCCCCAAGGTTTGGCGGACATCACTGCCGCCCTCGGGCCCCACCCCGCAGAGCCCCACTCCAGCTCACACCCAGGCTCCTCCACACATGAGCCCTTGGGTGTGCAGGGCGGGCACCAGACCAGGGGGCAGCAAGGAGCTTCACAGGCCCAAGAACCAGCAGGTGCTGCCTCCGGCCCGGTTCCCAGGGGACAGGTGCAGGCCGGGCCTCCCATCTGCCTTTCGCTTAGCGGCAGGCACTCTGCAGCCAGTGAGGATCGGGGTGTGGTGGCTATGCTATAAAAAACACGGCCAGGCCCAGGAAGGTGGCTGAGACCCCTCGTGCCAACCCTCTAGCCTTCTGTCTGCTTCTGGAATGCCAGGGGACACAAGGGAGCGTGAGCCCCCCAGGAACAAAGGGACTGACGAGGGGCCCGGAAGGGCCAGAGGGGTGCTCCACCGAGACCAGCTCCGGACAGGCCCAGCCGACAGGCAGTGGGAAGGCTCTAGACCTCAAAGGCACCGCGCCCTCCAGTGCCAGGAGTGGGAGGTCCTGGAGGCAGGGCAGCTCCCGGGCAGCAGGGAGCCCACGGGACATGCTGACACCGTTAGCCACGCGTCTCTGGGCAGGGGGGCCTGTGCTGGGGTCCCTCCCGAGCCAGCTGTCCTGTCCCCCCAGGGAGACAGCTCCCAGAGCTCCCGTCACAGGGCCCTCCTCTACTGGGGCCTCTTTGATGGACAGGCCTTTCTCTATGGGTGGGCCTCCTTTACTGGGGGCTCCTTGATGGGGGCCCTCCCTCTATGGGGGCCTCCTCTACTGGGGCCTCTTTGATCGGGGGGCCTCCTCTACTGGGGCCTCTTTGATGGAGGGGCCTCCTCTACTGGGGCTTCCTTGATGGGAGGGGCCTTCCTCTATGGGGGGCCTCCTCTACAGGGACCTCCCTCTATGGGGGCCGTGCTTTCTCTATGGGGGGCCTCCCTCTATGGGGTTGGCCCTTCTCTACTGGGACCTTCCCCCACAAGAATGACAGCTGATCCCGGACATGAATGACACTCAGCAAAGGGGAACTCAGCTCTGTCAGGAAGGACAGTTTGAGCCCCAGAAACAAGGAGAACCCTTGGGATTCAAGCAGATCTCCCAGGCATTCAGCAAAAAATCCCACCCGGAGACCATCAGAGCCAGGAGAGGACATGAGCAGCTGGGGCCCTGGGCACCCCGAGCAGCTCTGTCGGGGTGCAGACAAGAAGCACCCACATTGGGAAGGTTGGCGGGGGTGGGCAGTGGGCCAGGCCTCAGGGGTCCCCCAGACAAGAGCTGGCTCTGCCAGGCGCCAGCTGCCTCCTGATCTGTACACAACCTCGACAGACAGGCTGTTCCAAGAAGCATCTGAGCAAACTCGACCACAGAGATCACCAAGCCCAGGAGGCCATCTCTCTGAGGCTGCTTCCAGAGGCGGAAGGCAAAAGCGACGGCACCTGCTTCCCAGGGGCCATGGAAGGTGCAGGTAGAGTCAGGCCCCGCCCCCCAGCCCGGGCCCAGCCCTGCTCCGGGCCCTGCCCCGCACTTACCTGGGGGCTGCCGGTGCCGAAGCCCAGGGTGGGCGTGGTGGGCACCGACATGGCATGCGGACCCATGGGGGAGCTGATGACCGAGAAGGGCGGGCCCATGCCGTTGATGGGCGAGCTGAGGGTGCTGATGGGTGAGTGCAGCTGTCCCGGGGAGCCGAGGGAGGAGCCGATGCTGGGCCCCAGGGAGGGGTGCAGCGAGGGGGCGGCCATGGAGCTGCGCGCCGTGGGGGAGCTGAGGGAGGAGGAGTTCACCTGCGTGGAGAAGTCTGCAAGATAAGAAGCCACAGGAGGCCGGTCAGGAGCCCGCACCAGCGACCCACTACCCCCGGGCCACAGCGACCACGCCAGGCCTGGAATGGCAAGGGGCTGCCTTGGGCAGGGCCCTGTCGGCCAGGGAGGCCCGTCCAGGCACGCCCAGGGCTCCCCTCCAGGCACCAGCCCCACCTGGCGCAGCTCTAAGGTTCAGGCTGGGCCTGAGGCAGACATAGGAAGGACAGGCTGACAGCCTACCCGGGCAGGGAGGCCAGATGGCTGCCCCTCGACCTGCAGCACCCTAGGCCCATCCACCTGGAATGCCCAGTGGCCCGGAGTTGCCAGTCTCTGCCCATCTACTCAGGGGATCAAGGTGAAAGTCCGGGGATAATAAAAACCCTGAAGGCTGGTGTTTCCACCACACCCACCATGCAGCAGAAACAGCCCATGTCCTCAGTGTGGATGAGCGAACAAAGTTGGGAGGCACACGGCAGGTCTCCTTATCCCGTTTTACAGACGGGGAACTGAGGCCCTGCGTCCTTCCAACTACCCACAGAAGGGTGGGCCCAGCACACTGCACGGGCCTGCTCAGGGACCCAAGCAGCGGTGGCCGAGACACCACACCCCCCAGGCCCTCTAACACATGGGGCCCTGGAGAGGTACGGCTTCCTGTGTGCCTGGGGCCTGGTGGCCTGTAGCCCGGGGGCGGGGAGCTTCCCAGTGGGCCTGGTGGAGGGGCCCGGGTGTGTGCCAGGCCTGGAGACAGGCAGCCTACAGAGGCTGCGGTGAGAGGCCCGGACCTCCCACACGCCAGTCTTTCATCCTAGGGTTTTCCAAGTTCCGTCAAGCACTAATTGGGCCTCCCCTCCACCCCGAGGGCTCAGCGAGAAGCTTCCACAGGAGGGAGGCTCTCTGGGGTGAAACTGCCGCCCGAGGGCCTGAGCAGACCACGGGAACTCAAAGAGGCCCAAACAAGGCAGCTGGAGCCAGAGCTGCAGGCCACAGCAAACCCTGCCTCTGTCTGGCAGAGTGCCCTGAGCACACCAGGACCCCACCCCCACCCCGCCCGGGGCCTCAGCCTTCCCATCTGCAAAATGGTCTCTGGGTCTTCCGGCCCAGCCTGAGGGGATCACACAAGCTTCTGACAAGTCGAGCAGGCCAGGGGTGCAATGCAGTGGCCCTTTCCAGGCACCCCCAGGTTGGGGGGACACCCTGCCTGGACCACCCAACAGACCCAGGAGAATTTCACGTGCCCGAACCTGAGAGCAGCCGTGCCCAGAGAGCCAGGCTCAGAGCAGGAAGAAGTCTTGTCTGGGCATTGCCCCCAAGTCCTCCCCCCATATCGGTCACTGGTACCAACAGTCCTGGGGACACGCTGAAGGACACTACCGCCTCCAGGCACAGCCAGGCGGGCCGACTTTGGCCGGAGCTGAGCTCCCAGCCAGGGCCTTCTGAACTTGTCCATGGAGGTGCTGGGCAGCCCACAGAGTGGGGTGGTGCCCCCAGGCACACAAGAGGCTCTGCCAACCCTGAGGACCCCCTTCCCTGGGAGCTCGTACCCATTTCCTTCCTGCAGCCCCCAGCCTGCTGGGCACCCAATCCCTCACTTGCCCTCTGAGGGAGGAGGGGCATGGCAAGGGGGCCTTGAATTCCAAGCCAGGGAGTAGGGGCCCATCTGCCACTGCATCAGCAAGACAGCCTCATCTGAAACTCTCGCCATTCACAGAAACGAGCGTCAACAGTTTCACTGAAAATCCGAGCTTAGGGAGTCCAGGTCCACATTGGCGGCACCTACTGGCACAGACAGGAACTGCACTCCAGCCCTAAGAGCCATTCAGCTTCCGGCACCAGCATCGGGGGCTTTCCTGACAGCTCAGCTGGTAAAGAATCCACCTGCAATGCGGGAGACCCCGCTTCGATACCTGGGTCGGGAAGATCCCCTGGAGAAGGGAAAGGCTACCCACTCCAGTATTCCTTGGCTTCCCTTATGGCTCAACTGGTAAAGAATCTGCCCACAATGTGGGAGACCTGGGTTCGATTTCCAGGTCAGGAAGATCCCCTGGAGAAGGGACAGGCTACCCACTCCAGTATCCTGGCCTGGAGAATTCCACAGACTGTACAGTCCATGGGGTCGCAAAGAGTCAGACACTACAGAGCGACTTTCACACGTGACCCACGAGAGGATGCCTACAACCTGCGTGCACAGAAGTCTTCCCCAGGGGTTGGCAAGAGCAGGCAGGCTGCAGGAAGAGAAGCAGACCCAAGGTCTGGCTGCACGCCCTTGACTTCTGTGAAGGCCCGCGACCCTGTCCACCCACCCGTGGCGGACAAGCAAAGGCACAGCAGGCATACCGCTCCCCCAAACCTACAGTGCCCCCAGGCCCAGAGTCACTGCTCCTTCCCCACAGCCCCGGGATGCCCACTTCACCGGCCCTCGCCGCCTCCTCCCTGCATGAGGAACCCTGCCTCAGCCCACGCTGCAGGGTGCAGGCTAGCACAGGCCCCTCCCCGTCACTGAGTCCCAAGAAGCACCTTTCTGACCTCCGGGGGTCGGGGTGGGGCGCAAGATGGACATTACAACATCCATTTTGCAGGCATCGTCCCCAGAGAGCACAGCGGCTACCACTGGGGCCGCAGATCAGGTGAGTGTTTCAACCTCCACATCCAGAAGGCGGAGGGCCTGGCCTCCCGAGGGAAGCCGCCCACCGTTCTCCTCTGGGAACAAGACGGGGGTCTGAAGCCAAGAGGGAGACGTCACCCTAGGGTTCCTGCAGTTTCCCCACCTCCACTTGGCCAGCCTGGGGCACTGGAGAGCTTCAGATTGGAGGAAAAGACAAAAGGGCTTCTCAACAGTGGCTGCCCATAAGGGGCGGAGTGCAGCCGGCAGGGCCGGGGGGCCCAGAGCCCGGTGCGGCCCCCAGCTGCTGGCCGGCCACACCCGCGGGGCAGGCTTGCAAAGCGCCCCACTCCCACAGCCACAGACGCTCGCGGATCTGAGCTGGGCCTGCTGGGCCTGAGCTGCGGGCTTATGTGTTTGTCTGCTGCTCCCTGGCAGGAAGGGGCGGGAGAGGCAGGAGAAAGCTCTGGCCGGAAGGAAGGAGGGAAGTGGCCTGCTTGGCTGCCAGCTACCAGGCGGCACCCCAAGTATGAGAACCGCGAGGGGGGAGAGTCTGGCACGAGGGTGGGGCTGGGAGAAGGAGGAGACGCGGGGCGGGTGGGGGTCCCGGGAACAGCCCACCCCCCAGAGGCGAAGGGCAGAGCCTGGCTCCCCAGGCCGGCCCCCAGGCTCACGGTACACCAACTGCTCCAGACCAGGGGGCTATGGGCCCCAGGGAGGGGCCACCCCAGCCCATGCCCACCTCGGCGACCCCCGAGGCCCCCAGACCCCCATTGGGGCCCTTCCTATTGACACACACTGCCCACAGTAGACACTTTCCCGGAGCCCGGGTGACAAGGCCCTGCGTGTATCTTCTGGAGTCTTCTGGAGTCTGGCCAGGCAGGGAACATTAGGGAGAAAAGTGCCTAAACAGCCCCTGCTCCACGTGCATGCAGGCTCTGCTTCTTCCGGGCCTGTATGTGTCCCCACCCTCTGATAAGCAGTGGCTGCGATAAGGTGCTCTTCTTGAAGTCATACTTTGGACTTGCAGGGGACTTGCCACCAGCGGTCACTACATGCTTATCTGATCCTGGGCTGCAGGGCTCAAGGCTCAGGCCCAGACCCCACCCTGGCAGCCGCTGACACCCAGCCCTCCCCATCCATGAGGACCCATGGTGCTCCAGGGGAGGGGCAAAGCCCAACTCCCGAATCTCCCTGCCCAGAACCTGGGCCGGGCCCAGGACCGCCCTCCACGGATACCCTCCCGGCCCCTGGGGACCAGCAGCAATCCGTGAGACCAGGCCTTGGAAGGAGGCCACGGCCTGGGAGTATATAGGGACCTCCAAGAAGAGGCAGGCAGCCCCGACCTGGGCAAAGGGACAGAAGAGCTGCCAGGTTCAGGTCAGGAAGGCCTGCCTGGCAGAGTGAGGGACAGACCTCTTTCTTGGCACAGAAAGCGTTTCAGGCCATAAAACTGATACTAAACGCAAACACCTGGAGGCCAGAAACGGATGCCATGGGGCAGAGACGAAATGCCCCGGAAGGCTCAGCGCCCCGAGCAGAGCAGTCACTATAGGGCCCCGGGGTAGGGGTGAAAGGTTACACTCAGCAAAGTTAGAGACTGTTCCCACGGTCCAGGCACAGGCCGATTCTCGAGGCGGTGAGTCCCCCGTAGGAGCTGTATGCAAGCTCGGCATGACCAAGCAGGAGGCCCTGGGCTCCCTCTGGGGGGCGGGGGCATTCCCCCAGCCAACAGCCCCAACTGCACAGGCTCCCTCCTCCAGAAAGCCCTCCAGGGCCTTCCTGCCTCCCTCCCCACTCCGGGCCCCCAAGAAGCAAGCCGGGGAACCCCCACCAACTCCCTTCCGGCCTTTGCCAGGGAAGGTGGGGGAGGCGACAGGAAATGCCAGCCCAATGCGAGCCTCGAAGCCTCGCGGCCAGGGGACCCCTGACCCTCGGAAAGCGGAGCTCCCGAACCTGCAGGGCCCAGCAGAGCGGCGTTTGAGCCGGCCCCAGGCTGGGGTCCAGGGCCCAGGCCGCACATCCTGGGGGCCAGGAGGGCACCAGGCCTGGCCAAGCAAGAAGCCCGGCAGAGGCGAGGGAGCGTGGGGAGGGGCCCCGGGCAGGACAGCGACGGAGCTGGGCAGGGGGCAAGAGCAGACGAGAAGAGCCCCAGGGAGCCGACCCGGCCCGGCCAGGACCAAGACGGGCTCTGAGCACAAGCGTCCGCGCCCCCTCTGCCCGGGGACCACCTTCCCTCAGCCGCCCCGGAACCGAAACCCACGGAGGGGAGCTGGCAGGCCTGCCAGAGCTTCCTGGGACGCCCACCCCCAGCCCCCGCCTTCCGGAAGGACTGCTTCCCCTGGCACCGCGGGAGGCAGAAGTGGCAGCCGCGGGGCCTGCGGCGGGACCACGGCGCGCCGGGGTTTAGGGGCTGCGGGGAGCGGAGGCGGGGAGGCAGGAAGGTCCACAGGCCCCACAGGGACGGGGCCCTCGGGAACGGGGGCAGCGCCCCTTCTGTAAGTGGGCACACCTACTGTGCAGAGAAGCAGGCCTCGAGCCCCTGCAGGGCGGGGTCCCAGCCCGAGCCGGGGGCCTGCAGAGGGTGGGCCAGGGAGCACGGCCAGCCCACAGCCTCCGCCCAGGGGGCTCCCAGACTGAGGCTCCTCAGGGGTAACCTGGCCCCTTCCCCAACAATGCCCCCAGCCCCAAACCTCAGCCCTAGCGTGAAGGACACAGGTCAGCTCGGCCTGCACCTCGGGGCCTCAAAGGAGGGTCGAGCCCAGCAGGCAGGCGGCCTCAGGGGCCCTGGCGAGGGGCCTCCCCACCGGCCGGAAGGGTCCCAGGCCAGGAGGCCGTCGACGTCAGGGGCCAGAACTTGGGTCCCAGCGCCACGCCAGAGCCCAGGGCGGGCCCGACCCTCCAGACCCCAGAGGAGATAGGAGCCCCCCGAGACATGCGTTTCCTTCACCCCTCACCCAGCGCTCAGACAGCCCCGGACACCCGACAGGGCTCCACCCGAGCAGGCGCGGGGAAGGCAGGCGTCCGCCAACTGTTGCTTCCTGGCACTGCCCTTCCCAGCCTCTGTGACACCTGCGGAGGGGGAGGAGAGGGCAAGCAGAGTGGACGCTGAGGGGCCAGCAGGACGCTGCCGAGGGAGGGGCACACATCCAGCATGACTCCACGGGCGTTAAGGCTTCGCCTGGGCCCAGAGGGACCAGGGGCTGTGGACCCAGCGGACGGGAGCTCCATCGTCACCACCGTCACCCTCACCGCCCCCACCACCAAGGCCAGCGTCACCACCATCAGCACCACCACCCAAGGGACCACTTGCCCTGCTCCCCGGGGCGGCGGATGGTGACCCTGGAGGGCTTTTGCCACGAGTGACAAAGGGACGATGCTTCGGGGTTCTGACGGCTGTCCTGAGCCAGCCCGGGCTGGCGAGGGGCAGGGGGAGGAAGGGGAAGTGGTGGGGCCACCCTCGCCTGGCACACTGGTACAGTCTGGGGGCACTGTGGTTGGGCCCAGTGGTGGCAGGTGTGGCTGGAGCCCGGCCGCCGTGGTGAAAGTGGGGAGCACAAGCAGGAGATGGGGGTGGGGGGGCAAATGGGGCTCCCGGGGCCGGCCGGCCGGCACCTGGACCTCCAGGTCCACGGAAGAGCTGAGCATAACGGTGCCAAGGCCCTGGGCGGGGCGCTCGGGCCGGGGTCTTGGCAGGAGGCCTCCCCCAGGCCCACCCCTGGAAGCTCATGGTCCCAGGGGGCTGAGGTCCAGCCTTCACGCCAGGACAAGCGAGAACGCCAACCCAGCGTGTCTGCGCAAGCTTCCCCGTGATTTCTGCAGCGGATCCTCCATGACCCACCGGGCCAGCGGCACCCAGATAGGTACCCATAGAGAGCACTGCCTGGGGGCACCCTAGGGGCTGAGGGGCACGCTGAAGCTGGAAGGGGCACTGCTCCGGCCGCCACGGTACAGAGAAAGGACCTGAGTCCCAGAGCCCCTTTCACCCTGACTCTCCAGAGCTCAGGGAGACGGGCTCGCGGGCGCAGGGAACACACCTGGCCAGACCCCCAGGACGCCAGGGCCAGACCATGACGGAGCCCTGCAACTGTGGCCCGGGGCCTGGATGCATGAAGCCCCCTCCTCCAGGACACCCAGAGTGCGCCTGGCGGGAAGACCACCACACAGGCTGCTCAGAGCCTTGGGAAAACAGGGCCTGCTGCATGGATACCGCCCCCCGCCCCTCCTGCACACCGCAGGTGCCCTGAAGGCTGGCTCCTGAAATGCCAGCTCGCCATCCTCCGCCCCCATGACTCCAGGGCCCCCTGGACCTTGGGGCTCAGCCAGTTCCTCAGCCAGGTGACCCCAGACGGACCAATCCCTAGGTCAGCCCAGCAGGCAGGCCTGTCCCCAGAGGCCTTGGAGAAGTTGGGGGTTGGGGGCATTTAGGGTCAGGACTGGCGATGACTGGACGGTGGCCATGGCATTCGGAGACCCACCCCAGGGCCAGGCTCCTACCTGGACACCATTTCTCCATCTGCCCAGCGGGATGCCCACCCCAGGGCACAGGCCACAGAGCCACCAGCTGGGGCTCCCAAACACAAGGCCGGTCCTTTTAGGAGAGCTCTGAGGCTTATGACTTCACCAAGGGGTGCCCCCTCCGCCCACCCCAGAGACAGTTGGGGACAACGAGGATCCAGGGGACCTCAGTTACAGGGCCCCCCGCCCACCCCAGGGTCATTCCTCCTGCTCAGTGGCCAGACACAAGCTGCCCTGGTGGGGAGGCCAGGAAGGGGCCAAACCCAAACCCCCAGGCCTACCGGAATCCCCGGGAGGGGGCATGGAAAGGGAGCGGGGGCCACAGGGCAGCTGAGGCTGCACTCAGCCCCTCGGTCCGTCAGCCTCTTGGCGACCCCAAGGACTGTAGCCCGCCAGGTTCCCCTGCCCATGGGGACTCCCAGGTCAGAAAACTGGAGTGGGCTGGCGTTTCCTCCAGGAGATCTTCCTGGTGCAGGAACCAAAGCTGCGTCTCCTGCGTCTCCTGTGCTGGCAGGTGCATTCTTTACCACAAGCACCACCGAACCTGCGTGCAACGCCGTCACCGCTGCGGCCTCCGCAAAACGGAGATCCCCAAACCCAGGGCCTACTGGAGGCCGGTGGCCTGTACGCCCGCCGGGCCCGCCCCCGCGTGAAATCAGAGCGTCCTCGAGGCGAAGCTCAAGTCTGGGGAGCAGCCCCAGGGGCTGCCGTAACCGTCGGGAGCCTGGGGACTCCAGCGGCCTGTCGTCCCACCTGCGGGTGAGGAAGGGGCCGGGAGGGCGGGGTGCTCCCCCGCCAAGCGCCAGAACCGGCTCTCTGCCGGGTGCCCGGCACCCCTCACTCTCACGCAGAGACCCTGGGCCAGCCCGGGAGGCCGGCCCCACTGCCGGCAGGGTGCCCACCGTGGAGACGACAGACACAGGCAGCTGGGAGCACGCTCACCTCTCTGGGGCCCGGCGGGGGCTCCCAGGCACCACGGCCTCCCATCTAGGCAGCACCCCTGAACCTTCCCCAGCACCTCCGGGGCTCCGGCCCTGGCGGCAGAGGAGGGGACGCAGGGAATGGGGGAATTCCTGATGAAACCCCGCCTGCCCCACGGCTGTCTGGGGTGCAAGGGGACCCCCCGAGCCCGCAGGCTGGCTGAGGCAGTTTCTCTTCAACAGGAAAAGAAGTGATGCTTGTTTCATTTTGAGCCATGCCGCTCCGCCGGCTCAGGGGCCGCCACCCAGCTCTGTCGTGGAACGCGGGTGCCTCCACCCCCGGCCTGGCTGCTCCTCTGCGTTTCCCGCCACCCCGTGGCACTGGGGACACCAGGTAGATACTCAGGCCTCCTGTGCTGGAGACGGGGGCAGCCGTCCCGGGGGGGCCCACCCACCCCAGGATGCTGGACGGTCAGGGAGCAGGGCAGCTCCTCGGGGCCCGACGTGGGCTGGCCTGTCCTGGGACATCCCCAGCCCTCCCACCGCCCTCAAGCATCGTCATTTCTCAGATGTGGGCACGGACACTCAGCATCTCCAGAGCCACGTGAGGGGTGCGGCAGGGCCAAGTCTGAGACCCAGGGGTGCAGAGAGCCGGCCTGGCACCCAAGGGGCTCCTGGTGGGCTTTTAGAGACCCTGCCACCACCATGGGCTGCGGGCCTGGCCCCTCGGTGTCCTCCCGGGGCAGAGGCTCACCCCCACTGCACTGACTCGGAGTCACCAGGCTGGTGCCCGTCGTGAGCAGAGGTGCGGGCGGCAGGGCCTCTGCAGACGGAGGCAGGGCTGGTCCCGTGAGACAGACTGAGAACTGGAGCGGGGCTCCCCTGTTCCCGCCGTGGCGGGGGCGCCTCCCGCCTGGGCCGGCACAATGGCTGCCACACAGTCCAGCTGGTCACCCCCACTCACCCCTGCTACAAGCCTGGGGGGGAGGCTGGCACAGACTGCACCTCGGCACCCCTTCGGGCTACGGCCCACTGAGCCGGCCCACCTGGGGGCTCACGAGCTGGCAGGACTGTCCCCAAGCTGAGATCTGACCCCCACCCCGGCCACCCCTTGGGGACCTGCTGCGCGCCAGGCTGTTTCTCCAGTCCCCACCCCAGGCCCCCCAGCAAGTGCAGGGACAGTCCCCACTCTGCACCGAGGGCCCGAGGCCCGGAAGGCCCTAGAACCTCACCCCGTCCTCACGAAGCATCGAAGCACAGTCCCAGGTCCCTGACCTAAGGCCTCGTTCCTGACACACCTCGCGGGCCAGCGACCAGGAGGATGAGACCCTGCGCAACCCCCAGCGGGCACTTTTCAGGGGCTGCCGCAGCGGCAGACCCCCCGCAGTGAAGGTACACAAGAGACACAGGTTCAGGTCGCATCCGCGCCCTGGGAGCCCAGAGAATCCACACGGGGACTCGGCATCCTCCCGCGGCAGCACCCAGCCCGGCCACCCAACCCACGGGTCTCCAGGCAGGAGCGGATGGACAGGCAGGCGGCTGGAAAGACTCCCTGGGCCCGGATGACCGTGGCCTCCGTGAGGGCCCCATCAGCCCCTCTGTACAGACGGAGCCTCGAGAGGCCATGCCCGATCTGGCCGCGGCCAGGCCACAGAGGCTGGCTCAGTGTGCCCTCCCCGCCCCGTGGCAGCCCCCTGCACTGGTCACTTGGCAGTAGGATCCCCGTGCCCTCGGTCACCACCAGAACCTGGCATGACCCCCATCACGCTCCCCAATTCCAAAGCCCACCCTCTCCTCACCTCCCCGGCACGCCCTGCCCTGCTCTGGCCCCCTGGGACCGGGGCCTCTGGCCCTGCACCCCGTGCCTCAGTGCCCCTTCCTGGCCTTCTCAGCCTCGCCGACAACCACAAACAACCTCCAGGAGGGGCCAAAACCAGGGTCGCCGGTGCGGTAGGGGGACCAGGGACTGTCCGTTTCCGCTGCTGGCGCCTGCCCTCGGGACATGGGCAGACAGCCTCCGCAAGCTGCGAGCCCCGGGCAGCTCTGGACAGGAGGTGGGGGCCGGGGCTGCCCATCACCGTCCAGCCAAATGGCTGACACACACCCCCAGGGCAGCACCACGCCAAGGGACCACAGTGGCCCAGGGCAGCTGGACTCTAGGAGGCCCAGCTTCAGGGGCGGGGCCACATCAAGGCCGGGGGACGCAAGCCAGGCAGGCAGGTGTCTCCAGCTCTCAAGGCCGCCCCAGGGACTGGGCCGCCCCCACCCCGGGCACGTGACACAGAGCAGTGGGAACCCAGAACCATGCCTCTCGAGGCTCCAAACCCATCCTGATTCCCCAAACCCCCACGCCATCCACAGAGCTGCGTGGGCAGCGCAGCCCACTGGACCTCTGGGGAACCCTTGCCACCTGGCCCTGCGAGGGAGCAGCTGTCACCTGCACCTTCAGAAAGACGGCAAAGCACAACCTCACTCCGTCAGAGGCCTTGAACACGACACCCGCACCCACCCAGAGCCAAGCAGGCTGCAGACACAGGTGCAGGAGGGCTCCGGAGATGAGCGGGAAGCCTGGTGCACTCAGGGCGGCAGCCACCAACGGCAAACGCTCAGACACGGCACGCGTTTGACTCAGGGAGCCGTCCCTGCTCAGGGCCTAGGGACTCAGTGCTACCCACCACGCTAACACGCCGCTTTGGAGGACTTCCCAGACAACGGGTGACTGGAAAAAGCCAGAGGCGGCACCAAGAGAAACCAGGCAGGAGACAACGGGAAACAAAAGTCAACCCAACACCCAGCAGCCAGGTACGCGTCCTCTGTCGACAAATCTCCGGACCTTGCACACATCTCCTGAGTGCGGCCTCAACAAGGGTCCCCTATGCCAAGGAGACGAGCAGCGTGCCTGAAGGACACTCAGAATGTCCGGCCCAGCCACCAAACACGGTGACACTTTGTCACACGCGGGCTGCAACAACCAAAGTGCACCCCCACATACACACACTCACTGCTTCTGAGAACTCTGGACTAAGGGTCAACACACTCCACACCCTCTGTGAGCACAGAGCCGCCCAGGCCAGCCCAGGACGTTTTCCATGTGAAGGTCCCTTCACATGACTTTAAACGTTCTGTCGTGTCAAGAGACAAACCGACCTTGAAAATTCTCTTCCCTGCACCCACTCTACAGACCAGCAGACCAACAGCAGAGCTGAAGAGGCCTGTCCAGGGCTGCATGTTGGGCTGCCCAGTGCTTGCCCTCGAGGGACAGCTGCTGGAGGAGTGTGGGCAGACGCCCCCACCTCCAGATGAGGGAGGCACAGCCCCCCACTGCTCAGAAGATGGGGCCTTCGACAAACCTTGGGCTCGGAGACTTGGACCTGGAGCCAGCCTTCGCGGTCACTCGGCAAGGGTGGGGGACACCAGCCCCGGGACGTGTGTGTGGCACCAGCAGGCCTGGGTGCCCGCCCCTGAAGTCCTGACTGCGCAGAACACGGGCAAGGCCTGTGAAGGGCGAGGGAGGGCAGGCAGCCCCAGCCAAGACCGCCTGGGGCCCAGCTTTCCAGCAGGCTCTCACCTCAGGTCCCGGCTCCAGCACCACATGCCTCCCGGAGGCCGCCTGGAGCAGCCTCACCTGGCGCCCACCACCATCCACGTGGCGGGAGGAAGGCCGGGCCAGGCCCCCCACCCCAAGGACAGGCCAGCGAGGCACCCTAGACGTGCGGGCAGGACCCTGGCCAATCACGACAGCAGGGACTCAGGAGGCCTGGACGAGCAGAGTGCCCTTGGCTCCTGCGTGGGCCGCCAAGTCCCTTCCCTGAACCGCCGTGTGGCTCTAGGACAGTCACATCATGTCTCTGGGCCTCGGTGTCCCCTCAAAACTGGGCACAGAGGAGCATGTCCTTACAGGAGCGTTGGCAAAGCGTGGTGTGTGACCCCAGTGGGCCCTGGCACAGGGTGAATGTGACGGAGCAGAGCGCCTTGCAACCAAAACAAAGGCAGGCAGGCAGGAGCAGGTGCTGGCCCCCAGGGCACAGGGCAGGGGCTGGGACCCCCTGGCATCCAGCCTCCTCCAGGCCTCCTCCCTGCCTGCCCCACGGGAGCCGAGACCCAGGGCGAGCCGGGGACGGGGCCAGCTGTCCATCCCGGGCCGGCCCTGGGCAGCCCGAACCCCACGGAGCTTCTTCAGCAGGTCCAGGGCCTCCTGCAGCTAGACAAGCCCTGCCCGCCCCGGCCTCAGTTTCCTCATGTGAAGAAGGGCCGAGCCAGACCCGAAGAGGCCCTCCTCCAGGGAGCCTCGGGGCGAGGAGACGCAAGAGGCAGTCCTTCTCCCCTCCCACCTGACTCCTGCTGTGCAGACACCAGGGGAAGACTCAGGACCCCGACGAGACGCCCTGAGCACGCTGGGCTGCGGGGACACGCCTGGCCTCTGCCCAGCTGTCCTCCCCTGCCCCCACCCAGCCCAGACACCCACCAGGAACACCACACCCCGCAGGGGAGACTCTGCCCCTCCCAGGCCCCCAGCACCCCCTCCCACCCCAGCCTAGCCCTACCTGCCAGCCACCTGTGGTCCCCCGACCGCCAGGCCAGGCTGCCTCCCGAAAGAGAGGCCAGCAGGTGCAGCCTCATGGCCAGGGCAGGCGAGAGGTCCCACCAGGGGGGCGGCCCCACCAGCCCCCGGCCGGCTGACCCGGGGTCCCGCGGCCCCTGGCGCTGCAGCATGGCGGGCGAGCTGGCCACGGAAGCCTGGGAAGGGGCCCAGGAGGCCAGCGTCTCCGCCAGGCAGATGGGAACTCTTCAGAGCGGCTGAGTTCCCCTTTCCCAGGACCGCCCGGCCCCCCACCCTCGCCCAGACACCTGTGACCACAGGCCGCTCCCATTGGCCGAAGCCCAGGGCTGCTCAGAGAAGGATGGGGACCCCAGCCTCGTTTCCTCAATCTGAGCTCAGCCTCAGCCTGCAGACGGCGCCATGCATGGGACCCGGGCCCAGCCGGGGGCCAGCAGAGGCCGAGGGCAAGGCCTGGACCGCAGTTCAAACCCGCTCACGGCTGCCAGCTGCCGGGGTGCGGGCCGGCCAAGTGGGGCTGGCTGAGCCCAACACCCAAGCTGCAGGCTGGCATGAGGTCGCAGGGATGGGGCGACGGCTCCCGACGCGGGGCCGGCCGCCGCCCCCGGGACACTCAAGCCCCCAGGTACACTGACCCAGCCAGGGAGCTGGAGCAAGCCGATATAGCCCTCATGGGGGCCACAGACCCCTGGTCCCCGACTGTCAGGTCTCCACCTGGCCCCGCTGCTTGCCGGCAGCAAAGGTCCTGCAGGAGGGGCAGCAGAGGCCCAGGCTGAGCCCAGGACAGGCCAGTGGGCCTGGAGAGGGCGGTGGGTGGACAGCAGGGCTCTGACTGCCAGGAAGCAGGGGGAGCCACGAAGAGCCCCCGGCCAGGAAAGCAGGGCCCTGGCAGAAGCAGCTGGGCCCCAGGTGGGGGCTCTGCCCCCAACAGGGGGGCAAGCAGGAAGCTGGGAAGGAAGGAAGCCGTCGTGGCTCCCAGCCACCCTCCAGCCACACAACGGGTCATTCTTCCGGGGCACAGAATGCCTTTTGTAGGCCAGCGGCCAGCGGCCCAGCCCTGGGGCCGGCATCGGGGCCGGGGCGGGGGGAGGGTGCTCAGGGTCTGCGTCACAGGGCCCCCTGCTGCTCCCGCACAGGCAAGTGCAGGGTCCTCAGTCCTGGACTCCGCCCCCGGAGGCCTGAGGTCCAGCCAGCTGTCCACATCCGGCCACACAGGCCGGCTGCCCTGGCAGCTCTGGCCGCACACGCTGTGTGCGCACTGCCTGCTCCACGGTGGCTGGCGCATGCTGGCGGCCCTGCCTGCCCCTGAGCAAGTGGAAACCCTGCTGCCCACGCAGGGCCCAGGCAGCCTCTCTCCTCTCCCAGGACTCCTCCGGAAGGGCCGGGGTCCCCCTGCCCAGGCTGACCCAGCGGACAGACCCAGCAGCAGCCCCCTGCCCGCGTCTCCCATGCACCCCACACCCTCAGGCACGTGTCGGCCCCCACTGCAGTCTGCGCCTGAGACCCAACCTACTGTGGGACCCGGGTGGGAGGTGAGGGGATCCACCACCACCCCACCCCATCCCACCCTGCCTGAAAAGGTCCACGCTCGCGGAAACCCACCCAGGTGGGGGCTCAGCGAGGAAGACGGCACTCCCCAAGGGTCACACGGGCAAGTGGTGGCTCCAGGACGCTCGGCTCTGGGGTGCGAGGTGGAACGTCCCTTCCCGCCTCGCCTGGCTTGGGTGTCTGCCGAGCGCACATGGTGTGGTTTTCACGATGAGTACACAAACAGCCTCTGCAGAGGCCTGGTTTTAGCAGGATCCTGGCCCGACGGGCCGAGGCGGTGGCTGTCCCTCCTCCGCGTGGGTCGGGATTCCCCGCTTCGCGCCTCCTTGTGGCACTCTGCTCCTCTGGTTCTGGGCCCGGGAGCGCGCCGGGCTAAACTCGCCAGGCGGACGGGGGTGTGGCGGGGGCCTGCCTGCCCACGGCGAGGATCCCAGCCCGGCCAACTCAGCTGCGACTGGTGGTCAACCGTGACCCCCGGCTCCTCCCCAGCTGCCTGAGGGCCCGGCCGGGGTCCTGGACTCCCAGGACTCGGCCGGGAGGCACCTGTGACGTCCTCAGGGCCCTCGCCCCACTGACTCAGTTCGTTTGCAGCCAACAAGCCTTGCCACGTGAACGCCACCTCCAGCCACCACCCCCAGGCCTGCTCACACTCAGCCCCACAGGTGGCAGGCGGGGCTGCCTCTTGCAGACTCACTCCCAGCAGCGCCAGTGCCAGGCCCAGGACACCACCTGGCTGGCAGCTGGCTCCCACCCACCACGCCCTCTCAGCCCCCGACCCCAGCATCAGCCCTCCTCCTGTCCCATCACGGTCCATCCACCCTCTGCACCCTCAGAGCAAGTGGAGCTAACCAGGCGCTGGGCCTGCCCCACTGGCTAGGTGGCCTCGGGGGTGACCGCACCCTGCACACCTGACCCATCTGTGCAGACAACTCGGGGGGCTGTCATGGGACTGGGTGTTCAGAGGGCTCAACTCTGGCCACTTCACCTCCGTGCGCACACAGGAGCCACATCGGTGGGTCCCCTCAGCCTGTAAGTCGGAGCGGGGCACTGCCAGGGGTCTCCCACCCCCGAGAGTCCCACCAACCAGACCCTGCCCCTGGGCATGCCCGGCCAAAGGCGCCCAGAGTGTGCCAGGCTGAGCCCAACCCTGAGCTGCAGTGCCTCTGGGTGGGCAGAAAGGGAGGGGCCCCGGGGAGCCGGCCCGCGGAGGCAGAACCAGCTGGGAGCAGCCCACGGCGTTCAGGTCTCTTCCCCAGCCGCGTTCAGCAACATCACACCTGTGGCCGAGGCCGGCCACGGCAGGAGAGTCTGCCCCCCGGAGAGCAGAGCAAACCACAGACCGCAGGCCCCCAGCCCCAAGTGCCAGGCTGCCCCCCGCTCGGCCTCGGCATCCCCCCAGGTGTAGCTGGAGGGGTCGGCAGGGCCCCCCAGCACCCATCGTCCCCGAGACCTACTGCTCCTCCCAAGCACTGGGGCCCAGTCCTGACCTCACTTCTGGGCCGCCCGGCTGGTCCAGCAGCAGTGAGGACAGTGGCGCGGGGCTCGCCCGGGGTCGGCCTCTCGCTCCCACCAGCCGTCCGAGACCTGCCTCGGTGCCCACCTCCCGGCCTCCAGGAGGCCCCCCAGCCCCTCTGCAGACCCCTACCTCTCCCAGGCCTCTCACCCTGGCAGTCAAGGCGCTGGCGGCCGGAGGCCAGGCCCTGCCCAGGGCCCCCAGAGTCCAGGCGAAAACAAACACACACACACACACACCACCCAGCCCTCAGCTTCCTTCCTCCCCACACGACCAGTGGTGAGAACAGCAGGCCAGGGCCGGGGTGGGCGGAGGCGGCCCCCCAGGGCCACGCGGAGCCCCCCTGCCGCCCCTGGCCTGGCCCGCGCCCCTCCCTCTCATTCACATCCTGGCGGGGGCAGGGCATGCGAGGGTGCCGTGCAGAGGCCAGCCTGGGGGCGGGGGGCAGGGGCAGAGGACCCCCAGCTGCCACGTCCCACGGCGGGCACACTGAGACCGGGCCCCTCCACCTGCAGCGTCCCCCACCCCCCATGAGCACTTGACTGCTCCCACCCCACACCCAGGAAGCACTGCAGGATACCCCGGAAGTCAGGGGCCTGGTGCGCGGGGAAGCCACCCCCACAGCCCAGACCAGGACCCCCAACCCTCTGCTGGCCATTGTCTTGGAAAAGATTCGCCGGAGGTCTCCACCCATCACAGCCAGCAAGTCCAGCCCACCTCCCTCCCGCAGACCCAGCCTGCCCCGCACAGGCCTCAGTGCCCGGCACTCCAGCCCCCTCCAGTTGGGGTGGCCCTCAGCCCCTCTCGGTCCCAGCCCGGGCCCTCGGAGTAGACACGGTCATTCATTTCCCTTGCGTCTTCCTGCCAGGGACACCCCTGCCTGGAAGCCCTCCTCACACCAGTGTAGGGAGTGCAGGACAGGGGCCCAGCCCTGTGGATGCCAGCTCAGGTCTGAGTCCCTTGCCCCCGAGGATGGGCAGGAACCCCGCCCCAGGTGTGCTGCCTTCTCGGGCCCATGCCACCTCTGCCCTGCCCCAGCCCCGCACCCCACCGCCCCCAGGACCTGGGAGACCAGCCCAGTCCGCACGCCACCCCTCACAGCGGTGCCCACACTGGCCCTGGAAGGCGGGACCTCTCCAGGCCCAGATCTGGCTCCATCTGCAGCCTGCACAGCCAGCACCCCACGCCACCATGGGGCCCCCGACTCTCATCCCTCCGGGGCTCTGCTGGCTCTGCCGCCAAGCAGACAAGAGGGGTGCTGACCCTCAGGAGGACAGGAACCCCTGCGGCTCTAAGTGCCCCCCGCCCCGACATGAAGCAATGCAGGGCCCCTCCTCTGGCCTCTGACCCCCAAGACCTGGGAGCCAGGGGGGGCTGCAGGAGCTCAGCAGGACGCAGCCACCTCCACCAGACAGGACGGGACACCTGGGCACAGAGGACCAGGGCCCGGAAGCGCTCTGGACATGGAACCCCGGACCCCGGGCCTGGACGCCGTGTCCGTCTGCCTTCCCACCTACCCCCCCAGCAGGTTCTCGGCCCATGCAGAAAGTGGGCATGGGGGGCACAGGGTCCCTGTGAGGCACGGCCTGGCCCACAGGCAGGAGAACTGCCCCCACAGGCGCTCAGAGACCCCGCGCCCAGGCCTGGGCCTGTCCCACCTCCTCCAGGAGGCCACACGCAGCCCCCAGCCCCCCACTGCCCCGGGGCTGCAGCCGGTTCCCAGGCCCGGCCGGCAGCGTGCCCCGTCACGCCAGCCCGCAGCCCGGCCCCCGCCGCCCCCGTGCCCAGGCTTGGGGGTGACTCACGGGGCTGGCACGTCGCCTCCAGGCCCCACCGCGGGCAGCCGCCCTGAACACACACACACCTGTCCGGACTTGATGCCACAGGCTGGCGGAGGGACCTGGGAACTGCGGGTGGGGCCAGCCGGGCTCTGGGCCACGAGGAGCCCCCGGGAGGGGCCCACGAAGGCTGCACTCAGGCAGGAGACCCAGGAACTGCAGCCCGACCCCAGAGACCCCACTGGCCCAGGGGAGCGGTTCAGGGAAGGGTCTGGGAGCTGCACTCTTGCCCACCCCGCGTCAGTAGCCCAGACGCCAGCGTGCCAACCGACTGACCGGGGAGGGCGCCGAGGCCTGCAAAGCCAGGCCCACACCACCGCCCTCCCTCCATGAGGCCATGCATCACCCTGAAGGCCGGGCAGGCCAGTGGGCCCCGACAGGCCACGGATCTCAGGCTCTCGCAGGTGCCACTTGGGGAAGCCCACCACAAGGACAGGCATCAGTTCAGTCGCTCAGTCCTGTCTGACTCTTTGGACTGCAGCAAGCCAGGCCTCCCTGTCCATCACCAACCCCCGGAGCTTGCTCAAACTTGTCCATCAAGTCGGTGATGCCATCCAACCATCTCATCCTCTGTCATCCCCTTCTCCTCCTGCCTTCAGTCTTTCCCAGGATCAGGGTCTTTTCCAGTGAGTCAGCTCTTCGCATCAGATGGCCAAAATATAGGAGTTTCAGCTTCAGCATAAGTCCTTCCAATGAATATTCAAGGTTTATTTCCTTTAGGATGGACTGTTTGGATTTCCTTGCAGTCCAAGGGACTCTCAAGAGTCTTCTCTGACATCAGTTCAAAAGCATCAGTTCTTCAGTGCTCAGCCTTCTTTGTGGTCCAACTCTCACATCCATAGGGGTGTCTGAGCCAGGGCCTTACTTCTGCTGAGGCCAGGCCCGAGGCCTCACACACCCATCAGGGCTGTCCTGTAACCTCCCAGAAACCAGAGGAGCCAAGAAGGGGTCGTGACAGCCGGGAGCCAAGGCCCACAGCAGAGGCAGACCCTGCTTCCGGGCACAGGATGGAGCTGGACAACCTGACTCGAGGGAACAAAGCGAAACACGGGCAGGGGAGGTCTGGCTCTCACCCTGCATTCGGCCCAAGGAGGCTCCAGGGCGGCGTGGCTGGGCCCGGACGGACGCCTGCAGGCTGACGACGCACGGTCAGGCTGCAGCCCTGCTGGGGTCCAGAGCCCTGGCTGTGCTGGAACCCGCCTCCCTCAGTGAAGCCAGCTCCGGGCCTCCCCCTGCATGGAGCGGGACGAACACAAGGGGGTCGAAGCATCCCACCTCCGGGTGCAGCCCACTCTGCACGGGCCCCGTGAACCACGGCTGAGCCAGCGGGGAAGACAGGGAGCGCCACACCGCCCCGCCCGCCCCGGTCTAGAGGGCACGGACTGCCCTCCCCGGAGAGCTCCTTGTGTGTCCTCCCCCCGGCCACAGTCCCACTGGGCTACAGTCCCCACCCAACCACTATCCCCCCAGGCCAGGATACCCCCACCACCATGATCCCCCCACAGGTCACAGTCCCCACCCAAGCCACAGTCCTCGCCCCCCGCCCTCCGGCCACAGGACCCCCGACCACGGTCCCCCCCAGGGGCGCGGCCCCCCCCAGGCCACGGTCCCCCAGGGAGTGCCACCTCTCCCTCACCCACCTTCTGGAAACAGGAGTGGGCAGCCCCTCAGGAGGCAAGTGAGAAACTGCTCGGGGACTAGAACTGCCCCCCACACACAGCCAAGCTCTGGGCCGTCTGGCTCCCCGCCCCCACCCCCCGCACCTCCAGCCCCTCCCCGTGCAGAAGGCGCCCCTGAAGCAGACGTGGGGCTCAGCACCCCGCCGCCCCCCCAAGCTCAGGGCCTTGCTCACCCACACCCTCGGCCCCTCCCTGCGTCACCCAGAAGGCGTGGCGGTGCCAGCTTCCTGCCAGCGGCTCCGAACCCCCAGTCAGTGTAAGGCCTGCTCAGTACCCAGGGCGGCAGTGAGGGCCACGTGCCGGGGGGCGCCGCGTGCCGGGGAGGAAGGCGTGCGGGAAGGCCATGTGAGGGGGAGGAACACGTGCGGGGGAAGACCGCAGGCCCCAAGCCCCGGGTGACCGGGCCCCTGCAGCCCCGAGGCGGCCCAGCCACATGGCGCCTCCCCAACACACCGCCCCCACTCGAGGGGCTGGGACACGGGTGGGTCTGGGAAGCGGGGCTGTGACCCGGAAGACACACACAGGTGGAGAGTCAGAAAAAGGAGGGACTCAGAGTCTGGGGTGAATACTTCACATCTCAGGGGGACTGGGTGCCCCTCACACCCCCAAACGCAGCACGGGCTGGCGAGCTCTCGCTCGGGGCCCTGAACAAGGGCGATGTGCGTCTCACTGACAGCGCACGGACCCCAGAGCTCGGGGCAAGCTCCAAGTGGGGCTCGCCCAGGGACCCGGCCCCGCTCTGGGCCTCCACCGATGGCCCTGCAGGTGGAGGGGCCGGGCTACCCCCGTTCTCACCTGCTCAGTGGCCGGGCGTCTCCAGGACAGGACGTGACCCCTGCGCTGGGGAACACAGGGAGGGCAGCCAGTTTGCCCATCAGGGGCCCAGCAGCTGACCTCCCAGGCCAGCGGAGAGCTGAGTGCCGACCCTGCCCAGGGCCCCAGGGAAGACTCCCCAGGGGCAAGACTCCCTGGTCCCGCAGCTCAGAAGCAGCCATTCTGGGTTTCTGTCCTCAACCAGGTCACGTCAGGCCGGGCCCCTGCCACTTGCAGGGCTCATCCTAGGCCAGGGGACGTGGGGCCACCACAAGGACCCCACGGCTCAGGTTGGGAACAGCAGCAGAGGGCCTTCCTGGGGTGGGCAGGGGGCGCAAGGCAAGGACTCACAGACTGCCCTGAACTCAGAGGCCCACAAGGCTGTCCACTTGGCAGCCAGCCTCAGGGAGGTGCGAGCATCCTGCACCCACCCCCACCAGGACCCCTGGGTCCTCAGCACCCAAACTCCTCACTGGTCTCAAGCACAGGGAGCCCAGGACCCCCAGCAAGCTGTCTGGCCCCCATGGCCCACCCATACACGCCAACCAGGCAGGGGCACGACCAGCGTTTCCTGAGCACCCCGTGCCCGGGAGCCTGCTCTGTGCACTTCAGAAACCCTACAGGCGTCGCTGTCTTCTTGCAGAAGGGGAAGCGAGGCTTGGACACCCAGCTCAACCCGCCCGCGGCCACCCACTGGTCAGCGCCGGGGCAACGGGGGCCCGAGACTGTCCGGGCACAAGGCGCGGGGGTGAGGGAGGCAAGCGGGGCCAGTCAGCAGGGGGACGGTCAAGGGGCAAAGGTGGGATCCTCCGTCCCACAGGGGATGGAGCATGGAGATGGGCGTGAGCACACACACATGTCAAGGTGTGCGCACACACTCCCCCACACACGCCCTGCCGGGGGCCCAGAGGCCCGAGTGCCCCCGACGCCCAGCAATGCCTCAGGGCAGTCAGCACAGCTGGCGGGGCGGGGGGCGCTGTGCCTCGTGCAGAACCCTGGGTTCTGGGTCCAGAATCTCCTAGAAACTGCTCTCGCCTCCACTGGTCGTGGGAGGGCCAGCCTCCCCCAAAGGCCTCCTCCTCCTCCTCCTCGTCACCAGAGGCCTGTTGAAAATCTGTATTCCGTTTACACTTAGAAAACAATAAACGCCGAGATAGGCCGTTATCTGTCTGCAGGGGCAGGGCAAAGGCGGCCGGCGTGCTAACCTTGGGCGAGCGGGGCTCCGTGGCTGGTTTCCACTCTCTCTGTTCGGCTCTAGTAACAGAGTTGCAGGGCAGCTGGAGTTTGTTCCCTTTGGTGGGGCGGGGCCGGGCCGGGCCGGGGGGTGGGGGGGTCATTTACAGGATCTCAGCAGTTCTGTCATCAGCCACGTGCACAAACTCTCCCACCGAACACGCCGTCTGAGCCAAGCGCAGATTCCATTTCCTCACAACCCCACCCGCCCCCAGAGCCCCTCAAAGGCTCCCGCACATGGGCTGGAAGGGGCGGGAGTGCAGGGGGCTCCCTGCACAGCCCCGCACCCACTTGCCACCCCGCCGTGTCCTGGGCCAAAAGATGAGACGGCCGACCCGCCTTGCCCAGGCCCGAGCTCTAACACCAGCCCGTCCGGTGGTCCCCGGGCTGACCCCAAGATGAACCAGGCTTTCCTCTGAGCCAGGGTCTGCCTGAAGGGCCCCCAGCCACCAAGAGTCAGCTTGCCTCAGCACCCGAACCCCGGAGCTCCAGAAAGGGCCAAGGCCCACCCACGAACCCCTCACACTCGGGCTCGGTCGCTCGGTCATGTCCAACTCTTCCGTGACCCCGCAGACTGCAGCCCACCAGGCTCCTCTCTCCATGGGATTTCCCAGGCAAGAACACTGCAGGGGGTTGCCATTCCCCTCAGGGGATTTTCCCGACCCAGGGACTGAACCCAAGACCCCTGGGGCCCCTGCACTGGCGGGCGGATTCCTCACTGCTGAGTCACCTGGGGAGCCTGGGGACCCCTTGGCCTCCATTTAAGAAGCCTGCCATCTCCCAGATCAGGACTGAGCCAGGTGAGCCCCGGCTGCCGCCGTGATCCGAGAGAAGGACGCTCTCCTGGGCGCCCAGCACCCACCTCTCGCCCTGCTCCTCGCGCCAGCCCTCAGGGCGCCCTGGCCTGTCCCAACCTGGGTTTACCCCCAGGCGTGGGAACCAGGTCATTTCCAGGAACACATCAGCTCTCTCACCTGGAGGACATGCTGTTCCCTGGGCCTGAAACTCCCCATGTACCTCTCTCGGCTCGCTCCAACACAGTTTAAATAAAAGCCGCCTCCAGGAAGCCCTCCTGATCCTTTTACGACATACCCTCAACGGGGCACTCACCGCACCACAGGATGCCCCCAGTCCACGTGTCTGAGGCCGCCAAAATCTGGGAGGTCCGAGGGTAGGAGCCACAAGCGGCTCGTCAGGCAGCCCTGGGGCCTGGCCTTACCCTGGTATACAGCAGGCACAAATAAAAGACTAAATGGGTGAGCAGAGTGGGGATGGGGAGCTAGGAATGGGCTGACACAGCCTGCGGGGCTCACCGTGGTCCTGAAGAAACAGCTGAGTAAGAACCAAGTTTCAGAGACCCCAAGGTGCCAACCAGCTGTGCAAACCAGGCAGGCCGAGCAACCTCTCTGAGCCTTTATTTCCGCTTCTGCAAACAGACGTCACATAAGGGGAAAGTGGCCACGAGGCGGCCTGTCCCTGGCCATCCCCGCGGCGACGAGGCGAGCGCAGGTGTGCACGGAACCTGCAGACCTGGGCTTGAGTCCTGTCTCCACGACTCACGGCTGGCCCAACCCCGCTGGGTCGACGCGTCCTCGTCCCCAGAAAGGCCCCCTCTGGGCATCTATCACAGAGCCCTCCCGAGTGGGTGGCCTACGCCTCCACGGCCTCCACTGTGCTGGGAACAGGCAGATAATCCAGGCCAGGCCCTGCCAGGGACAGCCAGGGCACAGTCAGAGGCCTCTCCAGGAGCCCAGAGGGCCCAGCCGGTCAGGGACGTGGCAGGAGGGAGGGCACTGTCTGGGCACACGCATCAAGGAGGGTTTCCTGTGGGAGGCACCACCTGCCCCCCTCCAGCTATAACTTAGAGTAGGTTCCCACCTTCGGCCCCACACCAAGCCCCGGGCTCCCCACGCACAGCTGGGAGGACAGGACCAACCTGCATGCACGCCCACCGTGGGGACTGCCAGCCCAGCCAGAGTCCCAGGGAGGGCTACAGAGTCAGAGCGGATCCCTGGTGCCAGGAGGCATGCAGCCAGGGGCCAAGTCCACCCCACCTCCTGACCGAGCGCCGCAGCAAACCACGTAGTCACTCTGGGCTCTAACGTTCTCATCTGCAAAATGGGCTAATGGTCCGTCCGGACCATTTGTCTGAGGACTCTGATGCGGTGCCGGTGCATGGAGCAGGCATCAACCACAGTTCCGGGACACAGCGGGCACTGCGTGACCGGGAGTCCTCTTGGGGGTCACTGCACCTCCATCACTGTCACTCCCAGCCCCAGTGACAGTGCTGAGTGCCACGGACCGGAGCCCACGGGGTCCTCCCCACTGCGACCTCTGAAACGCCCACCTTACCAGGAGAGGTCTCAGCATGGGTCTCCTGATGACCCTTCTCCACAGGCCCCTGGCTCAGCACCCGCCTCGCTGTGTGGCCCCAGCTCGGCCCCTTACCCTCTCTGAGTGTCCACTTCCTCATCCAAAAGAGATATGTCTCCAGGGCCCCTCCCCTGCTGGCAGGCGACAGGCCAACACCACAGCCGGGGCGAGGCCTGACCACAGGTTCCCAGAGCCCCAGGCCCCACCCCGCAGGGGGACAGGGCTGGGGTCTGTGATGGCGCCCGGCTGGGAAGGTAGGCCCAAGACCCTCTCCTCCTCCCCTTCACCCAGAGCCCGCAGGGTCCCCTCGGGGGGTCAGAGAGTCTGGGTTGTGTGCCCGAGGCTACACAGATCAGCACGGCAGGGTCTGGACCCGCCGCTGGGCTGGAGGTGGACTTTCCCACTGCACCATCTCCTCCTAGATGGACCCAGCAGAATCCTAGAAAAATTGGGCAGCCTGGACACCAGCTCTCTGCCCACTACTGTGTGCCCCCCAGCAGGTCACTTGGCCTCTCTGGGCCCCAGCTTCCTCCGTAAGCAGTGAGCAGAAAGCCCACCCGGGGAGGTCACAGGCAGGGCTCCGTGACTCCCGGAAGTCGAGTGCCTGCCGCGCTGGATGGTCAGTGAACCTGCAGTCCCCAGGGTTGCTGTCTGCCCCACACAGGGCAGCCCCGGGCTCAGGCCTGAGGTCAGCAGAAGAAAGAGGAGGGCCACCTGGCCCAACCTAAGGCTCCCCCCACCCGCTCCCGGAGGTGGGCGGCTCAGTGAAGGGCTCACAGCCCCACCCGGGGCAGCCTCTCATGGGGGCTTGGGCCCTTGGCCACCACCCACTGCCACCAGACAGGCATGTGCCTCCCAGGAGGGCAGTTGCCCGCCCCCGCCTCCTGCCCAGCACACAGCCTCAGCGCAGACTCGAGCTCTGGGTTCAAATCCTGCCCTCCACTCCAACACCTCCTGACTTCCGTACAACAGGCAGGTCACCAGGATGACGAGAGCTCAGAGTAAAGTCACCCAGCCCTGAGGTCACGCCCTCTGCCCTGCCCCAGGTGGAGGTGGGGGAGCAGCGGTCTCTCCCCGTCTCCCGGGGGAGAGAACAGAGCGGCCGGGCACCCCACGAGAAGGGCCCCGGCCGGGCCTGGAACCCGGCTCCTGACATTCGGTCCTGTGATGGCGGCAGGATGTTGGGAAACCCGCAGGCACTTGTTTCAACACCGCGGCCACGTCAGCGGTCAGTTTCGACACACAGCGGCGCCCGGGAGGGCCGCGGCCTGCTCGTCCTCAGGGCGCACGGACCAGTTGGACCATCGCAAAGGTACAGAGGCCGCCGCCCCGGCCCTAGGCCACCACAGGCCCCCGCAGGCCCGCTCCGCCCCGAGCTTTGCATGGCCCCAACGGACCCAGCACTCGGGGAGAGCACGTTCCGAGACCGAGTGTACCCCATGCCCCGCACTGGTCCCAGGGCGCAGAGCCAGGTCGGGAGGGCGCGGCCCAGCCCACCCAGGCCTCACAGTCAGCACAGGGTCCAGCCAAGCCTGCATGCGGCCCACGTCCCTTGGTTGAACATCGAGGGAAAACGAGAGAAGCCCAGGACAGCAGCTGCCACCCAAGGGCACCCCTGCTGCCCAGAAGGGACCTGCTAAGCCCACCTCAGAGAAGGACACCAAACCCCAGCGAGGGCGAGAGACCCAGGCCGCAACCAAAGGAGCAGGGCAGCGGGGACCCCACGCGAGCCCGAGGCCCGGCCGCCCCAACCCAGCCGGCGGGAGGGGAGGCTATGACTTGGGGTGGGGGTCAGCCTCGAGGGAAATCCCTCTCCCTGTGCCCTGTGTCCCCGGGGCTGAGTGGACACTTTGCCCACATGTCCAAGGCGCCAGCCCCTGCTGACCCCAGGAGTCTGCTTGCCCCCCAGCGCCGGGGACCAAGGGTCCCAGCACAGCCGCCCACGGTGCAGGCCTGGCACGTCCTCGCCCTGGGCCCTCGGGACACATCCAGGACCAGCTGGGGGGGAACACAGCGGCGCTCCCCCACAGTGACTGCACCCTCGCCCGGCCACCCAGCCTGGCAGTGCCCCCGGGCAGCGTCGCCCCTCAGCACATGCGGCCCTGCAGCCGCCAGGCTCCCTCTGCACAGCACGTCTACCCAGGCGCCCCCACTAGCGGCCAGCATAGCGCCCAGCTGGCTCTCAGAGCCAGCTCAGCGGAGACCAGGAAGGATGATGGCTCTAAATCCCGAAAGGCTCGACATGGCCGGCGGCAGCCCCCAAGACATAGAATTTCAAACACTGCGCCCCTCATCAGGAGGGGCCCAGGCACCTTCCCAACATGGGGTGCTGTTCTAGATCCGGGCACACAGTGGAGAGCCCACTGGGGGGACACAGCGTGGGCCCGAGCAGAAACGACATGGTGATCGGGGGACGCCCAGCCTGCAGCAGTGGTGGGCAAGGCCCGGAGGAGGCCCCACGCTCTGAGCAGCGGGAACGCCAGCCAGAGGGCTCTCCTGCGGGGAAGCGCGGGGCCAGCCAGGACTCACCCAGGCCTGAGGCTCCCCCAGGGCCCGCGGAGGATGGACATCACCCCACATGCCCTCGGAAGCCCCTGCAGACGTTCCCTCGGGGACAGACAGGTCTGTCCTCCCTGTCCCCAGGCGAGATGCCGAGATGCCCTCCCCAGGTGCCCGGGAGCCACACCCAGTCTTCAGACCAGCAGGACCCGGACAATGAGAGGGACGAGGGACACACCGCCCTCGGCAGGACGCAGCGCTGCGGACACCGCGCTTGCCGCACAGGCAGACAAGGCTGCCTGCACACACGACTTTGACAAGAGGCAGGGGCGAGCCTCCAGGTGAAACGGGCCTCGCACCTTGACCCCGCCTCGCTTCCCTCCTCTGAACCGCGAGGCTGCAGGAGATGGGGCCCGCCCAGCACGAGAGAGGACGGGACTTCCCGAGGTCACTCAGCCGCCCCCGGCTGGACCTCGGAGCCAGGCCCAGAGTCCCAAAACCTCTGCAGCCCCTGAGGGGTCAGGGGGTGCTTGGCAGCGGGAGTGGGGACCTCACAGGGACAGGCTGACGGGGCCCCAGACACCACGGTGTCTCAGGCGCCCACACGCATGCACTGCCCACAGGACAGAGCTCCGTCTCACTCAGTAAGATAGCCAGCCCTCCGCACCTTCTGCCGCCAGGCCCTGATGCCGAGAGGTACAAGTCTAGCGCACCCCAGTACCGGGCGGTCCCCCAGGCGGGGACTGACTGGCCTCAGGCAGGGGGAGCCCCCGGCCCTTGGGGGCAAACCCATCAGAGCCCTGGGACAGAGTGACAGCTGTGACTCCGTCCCCAAAGGGCGCCTCCTCCGGGAGCCTGGTCGAGCCTCTATCGAGCCCCCCGCCAACCGTCTGCTGAGCCCGGGGGGGCCACCGGACACTGGGAATCAAGAGCCCAGAGTGGGCAGGGCCACCAGTCCTGGCCTCCTCCACGGGAGGTGGCCGCCGCAGGGACAGGGGCCCCTGGAGACAGGGCCAGGGGAGGGGCTTTCGATTTCAGGCCTCTCCCACCCGCACGTCGCGTTAAGTGACGCGTGAAGGAAGCTCAGGACTGAAGTACTAAAGACCAGGTGAAAGACGTGGCGCGTCCTCCGACCGCGAACCCGGGACTCGGGCCAGCGAAGCTCCTGCCACCGCCCCTCAGCCGGCAGGAGGGGTCCCCAGAGGGCAGCGGAGGCCCCGGTCCACCCCCGCCGCAGCCGCACTTGGGCGACCAGAACCTGGAGCCCAGCGCACACGCTGGCACCTCCGCGGCGACAGCGAGACGGGCTGGTGACCCACAGAAGACATCAGCCGGAGGGGAGGCTCTGCACCGGGGCTCTCCGGCGAGGGGGGCCCGCGGCTGATGTCGGGGAGCTGGAGCACCATTAGCTTAATCAGCAGCTCCTGCAGGATCAGCAGGGCTGGCTGAGCGGGGCCCGGAAGCCAGCATGGCTGCTGGAGCCCAGTGCCCAGGCGACACCTGGCAAGGGAGAGGAGCCCAGAGGCGTGAGGGGTGTCAGAGGCGGCACACGGGCTCCCACGGGCCCACCGCGCAGGCGGGCACCCGAGGCCTGGGAGACTGCCCTCGGGCAAGCTCAACAGTCCAGGGCACACTGGGAAGGCCTGCCGAGGGAAGCCCACCACACCCAGCGCCCCTGGTGGCCCACAGCTGGGCAGAGGCTCAAACCACCCACACACAGCTGGCTGCCCGGCTGCTCTGAGCCCCCCACCCCGGACGCCCGAGACCAACATCCAGCCACCCCTCTGGGGCACCGAGGCAGGGGGCAGCCTTTGTCCCAGGACCGGGAAAGCGACCCTCCACTCCAGCCTCAGCTGCCCACATGTCCACGCAGGGACCCCCTGCCCTCCAGACCCCAAGACCGCATCTCCTCCCAGACGCTGATTTTGGAGCAGGAAGACCAGCCCTGACCAGCCCACCCATGCAGGACCCTCAATGGCGCCACCACAGCAGGCCCTGCGCGCCGGCCCCAGGCAGGCCACAGGCTTCGTGCTGCCCAAGGGGGCTCAGGGTCTGCGACCCTGCCCTGGGAGCCCGCCGTAGGGGCCGCACTGCCACTGACACCAGGGGTAACGAGTCCCAGATGGGCCGGGGCGGGGGCGGGGACAGCCTGCTGAGGGAGCCCGATGGTCCAGGATAACGTGGATTTCTGAGCCCCGGCCAAGCCCCTGCACCCGGGGGGCGGCCGGCCCTGCAGAGCAGAGCCCGCGCCCTCCCAGAACATGCGGGTGTGCGCCAGGGACCACCCAGGCAGTGCTGGCTCTGGAGACCACCCCCCAGGACCACGGACCCTCCCTGGCCACCTCTTCGCAGGGCCTGGCACCTGGCAGCCTCAGCCTCCCTGTGAGACCGGGCACCACACGCCCCCAAGGCCTGGCCTGAGAGACACTGACCTGGGGCCAGCCGGAGAGGAAGGGCTGCCAGAAGCAGGCACCAGACGGATCAGACAAAACCCCAGATGTGAAGACTCAGGTCAAGACTCAGGCCAGGCTCCTAGAGGTCGCTCACCTGACCCCTGACCCGCCACCTCCAGGCCACCCCTCAGGCTCACGCAGAGGGTCCAGCTTCACCAAGGCTGGGCGTTTGTGTGCGCCTCCCCCACCAGACAAGCCCCCCACCCACTCCTGGCATGGAACCCCTCCTCCAGTGTGGGCCTGACCCAGGCAGGATGGGTGGGGAGACCTGTGAATGGAGCGGTGAGTTCTGCCCTAAGCACCTTCCCTTCTGTCCACGAAGCCTGCTGACCCCTCCCCAAGCCCACTCCAGCCCCTCAGACCCCCCGACCCAGGCAGCACCAGGAGCAGACATGAAACTGGCTCACCCGCCCCACCCCAGGCCCCCAAGGGATGGCAGGGCCCGCATCCACACGCACAGCACAGCCATCACTGTGTCCCCCACGGCAGAGTCCCCAGCAAGGGGCAGAGGGCCCAGCCACGCTCAGCACAGGGCCCACTGTCCACACGCGGCCAGCATGAGGCCCGCAGAAGGGCCAGGACGCCCGGCCTCACCCTGGGGCCAACACACCAGCCAAAGCCCGTCCTCAGAGACGGGGTCGGCCCACACCCTGAGCATACCCAGGGCTGGGGACCCACATGCCCATCACCACCCACATGCCCCTGCCCTGGGGGCTGTTGGCCGGGCACCAGCAGGCTCCCATGTGTGACCCTGAGTCCCTGCCCCGTCTTTACAGCAGGGGCCCCTGAAAGGACCCTGAGAGACGACAGGCGTGTGGGGGGCTTTCCCACGGCCTGCGTGCAGCTGGCTCAGTCATCAGGGCCACCCCGCCTCCTCCGTCTCTGCACCCCGAGTCCAGCTACATGGCGAACCCAGTGCTCAAAGCCTTTACCGCGGGAAGTGCCCCCTGATGCTGAGTGCGACCCGCCCCCCACAGGCGAGCCCAGAGCCCGCATCCCTGCCCCATAGGACACACGGGTTCCCGCCCCATAGCATCCACGCCCGGGTCTGGGATGAGTGAGCAAGACGCTGTGCACCTCGGAAACTCAGCTCAGTTCGAGATTGAGGGGGAAAGACCCATCACGCCATCCCGGCAGAAGAATGCAGAAAGTGGGAGGAGGGGCCGGAGGGGGGAGGACGGGGAAGACCCACCGCGGCCGGGGCGTGCCCGGCAGCCACCCCCGCCTCGCCACCCGCCCGCTTCCCGGGGATGTGCTGTTCTCTTCTCAGGCCGTCAAGTTCTCAGGAAAGGCTTCTCCCCCGAACTGCTAAAGTAAGTGGAAGTGACAGAGCCTCACTGCCCGAGGTTTCCGCTAAGGGCAGCATGACTGCATTTACCCAAAACTCACACCACCTGAGTCTGCCTGAAAGCCAGGGCCCCGCCCGCCCCCACATCTGCTGGCGGCCAGGGGCCCCCAGGACCCAGCATCCTCATGCCGCCGAGGGCTGCGCCGAGTCAGCTGGGCGGCGGCGTTGTTCAGTCTCGCGGTTGTGTCCGCCTCTGCGGCCTCATTGACAGCAGCCCGCCAGGCTCCTCTGTCCAAGGGATTTCCCGGGCAGGAACACTAGGGCGGGTTGCCAGTCCCCTCTCCAGGGTGTCTTCCCAATCCAGGTATCGAACCCGTGCCTCCTGCATTGCAGGTGGCTTCTTTTCCGCTGAGCCCCCAGGGAAGGCCCTTGGCCGAGCGGAACCATGCCTGGCGCGGCCCAGGACACGGGCTCCCAGAGGCGTGCTCACCGCAGCCGCGCCACACGACCCTCTGCCCACGTGCACCGGCCCCTCTTCCTGGACACAGTGCCAGCAAGTCACAGACGCCAGACCGCAGACACAGGCGCCCCGCAGGGCGAGGAGCAAGGAGCAGCCAACAAGCACCCAGCAGGGCGGCCACAGGGCCCACCCCAGGCCCACTGGGGCTGGCGCCTAGATGGGAAACCAGTGAGCTGTGAAATTGGCTGATCGCCTAAGTGGACACCTTCCACCTCTCCCCTCCAGCAGGGAGGAGGGTGGGCAGACGAGGCTGGAGTCTCCTGGGCCCACCGTGTGTCTCCCGGGGGAGGGGCCCCTCTGAGGTCACCCTACCGCCCCCAGGCTGTGCAGGGGCAGGGGGCAGCGAGGGCCTGCTGCCCATTCGCCCGCAGCCACCACTCACAGAACATCCATCACCCCAGGAGGCTCCCCACCTGCAGGCAGAGCCCTGCAGGAAACAAGCGCCCAGCGCCCTGGGGGTGACCACCCGTCCCCGACCTGCCGTGGGGGAGGGGTGGAGTGCCAGCTCTGCGGGCCCGCGTGCTCCCCTAAGGACAGCTCCCAGCCAAACACGGTGTGGGAGAGCCAGACTGCGGCGGGGGCCAGGGCTGCTGGCGGAGGAGAAGACCCCCTGCCCCCACCTCCCACTCGGAGCCCAGGAGCCAGCCACAGCCACGCCAGAGACAAGAGTCTCAACACAGACCCTGAGGTTCACCCCTGGGGACCGCCCATCGCTCCTGCTCCGGGAAGACTCACGTGACCCCAGGCTCAGCCCCGCACCCGGGCTGGTATAGGGCACCCCCCCACCCTCCACCCCAGGGACGAAAGGTGGCTCTCACTCAGCACACCCGCAGAGGCCAGCTCCAGCTGGAGCTGGACGCACCCTGGGGACACGGCCAGCTCCATGGCCACCCTCTCAAGCCCAGCCGGGCAGGGCCAGGGGAGGTCCCTGCATGTGTCAGACCAGGAGGAAGCCCAAGGCACTTGGGCAGGAGCTTGCTCTGGAACCTTCCATCTCCACCTGGCCATGTGGGCAGACGGCGAATCAACCCTGAGAGCCTACGGGCCTGCTCCCAAACCAGGAACCTCCGCAGCGCCCAGATTTTAACCAGATCCATCAGGCACTTGCTCAGCAATTCAGTCGCTCAGTCGTGTCCGGCTCTTTGCGACCCCAAGGACTGCAGCACGCCAGGCTGGACGCGCGTTACAGCACCAAAACCTCGTCACCGGCAGACGCAGGCACAACCCGGCAGGCGCCTGAGCTCACATGCGCTAAAAGCATCTCATCCCCGTGGCCTCCTGGCCACAGCTGTTCCAGCCCCGCCAGGGTGGACTCGGGGTGGGGAGAGTGAGGGGCAGTGGGTGGCCGTGCAGGGAGGGTCCCCAGGGCCGGATGCCGCAGACCAGGCCCTGAAACGGGCCTTAGCACACAGGGCCTGCAGCCCAGTAGGTCACGGGCCCGGGGGCAGCCGCCCCATCTCAAGGGAAGCCCTGCGTTTTCCTAGCCATGTCACTGAGCTCTCCAAGTTCCCTCTTGGCTCTGAGAGCAGGTGCCAGGCCCAGAGAAAGCTCCAGAAGTAATCAGTCGAATGAAGTGGCAGCACGGTCACCACGTCACCCTGACGAGTCGGACGGCGTGTGGGAAAGTCGAGCCCGACACCGCAAGGCCACCGGCTCCCATCGGATCAAACCCCAGCAGAGCCCAGACAAGAGGCGCTAGCCACGGCGGGCTCGAACGGAGCCAGGCCTTCCCAGATGCCCCGAGGCGTCTCCCCAACCCCAGACCAGGGCCAGCGTGGGGCTCACCTGGGGCTCTGACGGCCCCTGGCGACGGGCCAGAATCCCAGCTGCCCAACAGCACAGCTCAGCGTCCACCTCAGTGCCATGTGACCACCGTCCCCCCAGGCCAAGGTCCCAGGTCTTGGCCAGGTCTGGGGCAGCCCCTACAGCCAGGATCCCCAGGCCTTGGATGGGGCTATTCTTTCCAGGAGGTGCTGGCGAGAACTCCCCCCGCCCCAGGTGATCCTACGCTGCCTCCCAGACAAGGCAGCCCTGTGGCTGAAGCACCTCTATCTGCAGGGCAGAGAGAGACCACTCAGTGGGCTTGAAAGCGGCTCAGACAGGGGCCCGGGGCAGGCGCTGCACCACGCGGTCCCACCACCAGGCCCCTGGGGAAGGAAGCAGACCCAAGGAAGCAGACTTGAACTTGGGACTTCTGCAAGGCCACAGGGCCGAGCCGAGCTCACGGTCACAGCGCGGTCCCGTGACCAGCAGGCAGGGAGGGGAAGGAACAGCTGCTTCCTGCCAACTCCGCCCCGGCCCGACGACAGGGAGTCTGCAGGCTGTCACCGGCTAGGGCAGCGGCCGGATGCCGACCTCGCCCCCCACAGCCTGGGCCAGGCCACTGATGGCGGCAAGTGGCTGTCAGCCCGGCCAAGGAACCCTGGACCACCCCCGGGCAGGACAACGAAAGCAGGGGCTTTGGGTCAGAGCCGGGGGCTCTGAAATGGCCATGGTAACACCAGCCCAGACAGTGGGGCTGAAGGACACAGCACGCCGCCCCGCCAGGCACCCGGCACCCCCAGCTCCACCTCCACACCCCTCTCCAGCCCGGGATCCCAGGGTCCCCAGACCCTACGCCTGTCCCCTGGTGGGGGCAACAAGGCGTCTCAGAGCATGAGCCCCTTCCCTTCGCAGGTCAGGCCCACCAGAGCCCCCAGGCTGCCCTGCTCAGCCAGACATCCAGCCAGAGGCAGCCCACGAGGGAAACGGACAGGACGCAGGCTGGGGTCCCCAGGGTAGGCGCAGGACCTCCCAAGCCTCAGCCGTGTGTTTGGACCGGTGGACACGGAGGAGGGGCCACCTGCCTCCCACTCCCACGAGGGCCCCACCGTGGCCCGTCCAGCCCCCTGCCACATGTACGTGCGCCGCCGTGGGAATCCGGCCACAAATGCTGACTGGATTTATTATTATTATTATTTACAGCAGAGGGAGCGAGGAGTCTGTCTAAACCAGTCCTCAGGAAAACCCAAACCCAGGCCCACTGATGGGGGTGGGAGGGCCAGGGAAGGGGACCACCCTCCCCAGCCCGGCGCCCTCCAGACACAGTGGCACTGCATCCCCCGAGAAGGCGTGGAGCCGGGAGAACGAGGATGCAGACCTACGGGGTTGGGGGTTGCGGGGCTGGGTGCTGGAGGGCCGGGGACCGGGGGCCAGGAGCGCGGCCAGGCGGGGCCAGGTGAGTGGGTGCCAGGCAGGAGCACCAGGAAACCAAGAGGGATGAAGCAGAAGGGGAGCGGAGCCCGAGGAGAAAGGCACCCGGGGAGCGGGGGCTGGGCGGCCAGCTGCCCAGCTCGGCTCATCAGCTGGTTGCTGGCGAACACTGACCCCAAGGTGCCCTCCCAACACGAAGCCCATGGGCACCCCGACACGGGAGACCACTGAAGTTGCTGGGCCCCGCAGCCCTCCCAGGCTCTGAAAGGCCTCAGGCACCTACCACCGGGCCACAGTTTCCACGGGGGCACAATGGGAACGGCGGCTTCCAAGTCTGGTTCCAAGACACCGTCGCTAGGGAGGGCCGGGGACTCCCAGCCCGGACCCAACAGCATCGCCGTGGCCTCCGTTCCTGTCCCAAGGACGGACGGGGCGCCCCTGCCCAGACCAGTCTCCGCTGCTGACCCTGCACCCTCCTGGCCTCACCTGGAGCGTCCCCTTTACCAGGAGGTGCGCACACACCCTCTGCACCCAAGCCTGTGCCCGCTGAAGTGCGAGCCGCCCAGCCATTCCAGCGTGGTCCCCGGGGGGCTCCCCCTGCACCCCTTATTTCCTCGTGGCTTCCTGGGCTCCAAAGGATCCTGGGGCCACTTCCTGAGCCCACGGCAGTAAATGGTGACCTACGGGGCTCCTGGTCCCCTGCCCACACGCACAGCACACTCACACGAAGACCAAGCTCAGCCCTGCCAACATGCCCAAGGCCAGCGCGCAGCCTCGCAGACACCCCAGCCCCGGCCCATCCTGCAGACAGCAGGGCAGGGCAGGGAGATTCAGGGCAACAGCAGCAAACAGCGCCCGCGAGGCCGGGTCCTGCAGAATTCTCTGCCGCTGGACCTCGCCGTCTCCTGCATATGACACAGCTGGGGCGCCCAGGAGCGCGAGTCAGACCCCACAAAGCCCTCTGGGGCCCGCCGTGACCCCCCTGCCCTCAGGTCTGGCCTCCCCGCAAGAACCCAGAGCTCCTCTTTCGTCGCTCGATCTCTGCACTTGCTATCCCCCGGCCCCCACCCACTCCCTTATCTGGACCTGCAGGTTGCTGCCTCCTCCAGGAAGGCTTCCCCCAAGCTCCACCCCAGCCCAGGCGAATGGAGGCCCTTTCATCCTGGACAGCAGATGCCCATGTCCTGCCCCTCGCCCCAAGTCAGCCCTGAGCCCTCACTGACCTCCTGCTTGAAAGCGGCCGCTGACAGCGTGACGAGCCTCCTGTCCCGCCCAGAGCCCAGCAGGCCTGGACACTCACAGGCAAGGACACGCAGGCTGGGCCGGACAGAGCCCGACGGCCTGGGCTCTGACCCGGGAACGGGGGTTACAGCTGGCTCCTTCCTTGGCCGAGGCCGCTCTTATAAGTGACACACGGCCTCACGGGGACCCCTCTGAAGGACACGACCCTTGGGTGGGCAGGAGACCAGGGTCTGTCCACAGAAACACACGTGGGGGTCACACCTCCCTCCCGTCAGGCGCCCAGAGGATCCCACGCCCCCCACTCCAGCCGGCCTCCCCATGTTCCCTGGTATCATGGCCGCCTGTGGCCGCCCCGGGCTCCTCCTCAGCCGGCACTTCTCCCACTGACCGCTCCCTGCCCCAGGCTGCCCCACTCTCGTCCTCTGATAACACAGGTCACAGGCTGCGGGGGCAAAACTGATCATCGTCCAGAGAAAGCACTGGTTTCGGTCCATTTTCTAGGAACGCGCGCTCCGCCCCAAGCGTGGCCCTCACTGCTTACTTCTGGCACATGTCTGCGTTCCAGAAGGTCCCAGCTAACAGAAACCCGACTTCTGCCGGGGAGGAGCACTCCTTCCCTCCACGCTGCTCAGGGCTGCGTCCCCCGCAGCACCCCGGGCTCGCGGGGCCTGGCTGGCACCACCCTGGGCCTGCACGACCCCTGCACACAGAGCCCCACCTTCCAACCCCACCCCAGGGGCCGAGGAGGAAACTGAGGCCGGGAAGGGGGGGTCCTGATGTCACACAGCTGCGAGATGAGGGTGGAGGGAAGGTCCTTCCCGTGCAGGCTCCCCTCCCGGCCCCCAGGCCCCCCACCCCCGGAACAGGGCCAGGACGCAGGCGGGAGGGTGCAGGCCAGTTTCTCCTCGGGGGGGAGCAGGCCCTCCACCGGGGGCAGGATCCAAACCCGTCCGACCGCCCCAGACGACTATCTCTCCATCTCATTTCTCAACCCAGCCCCGAGCGCGCGATTGCGACAGGCAGGCAGGGGACCAGATAAGGAGGCGTGGGGGTGCGGGCTGGGGGCTGGGGGCAGACTTTCGCTTTGCTTTGTTGTGTCTTGTTTCTGCCTCAACTGCACCCTCTTTGCTCCCCAACCCTCCCCAGGGCTTCCTGGGGTGCCCTGCGCCAGTCACGGGCCTGAGGTTCGGGACCGCCTACAGGGCGGGGAGGGAAGCAGGTGAGGGGAGGCCTTTCCCAGCCGCGTGGGCACAGGTGCGGCCACCCAAGCTGTGACTGCACCCCAGCAGGACCCTGACAGACTCCACCCTTCCCGTCTGAAGCCCCGCGGCGTCTGGTCCAAGAACCAGTAAACAGGAGCGTGTGCCCCTGCACCGGTCATTCGGGGCCTTCACTCATGGGTGGGGAGGCCCCAACCCCGCCCTGCAGGCCCCCACTGTACACGGGGCTGCCCTCCTCAGCAGGGCTGTGTGCCCAGCACCCTTGCCTCCCCTTGGACCGACCTCCAGGGAGTCTTCTCATACCCACCATGGCGAGTCCAGCCCAAGGCCAGGTCCAGGGACCCCAGGCCCCGCTGCCACGCGCTGTCTTCCCATGTGAGCCAAGCCGATCCCAGCACCGCACAGAGAGCCAGCAAGGCAGCAGCACTTTATCCTGCCCACTGCAGTGACCGCGAAGCTGAGGCTTGGGCGGGATGGGGGCGGGTTAAGGAACCTGCCCACAGGCCCCCTCTCCCGAGTGGGGTGACCCTCAGACGCCTGACACTACCCCCAACTTGGGACAAGTCTCGCCAGTCCCACCAAGCTGGGGTGGAGAAGCCAGATGAAGACAGGCCACATCCTGAGAAGGCCCCCAGCCCTCTGGGGGAGGCAAGGGAAGATGCAAAAGCCAGCAGGGTCCATGCTTCCGGTCAGCGGGGAAAGGAGACTTGGCCTGAGTCAGTGAGAGCTCTGGGGGGCTCCCTGTGGACACACGACCCTGCCCCTCTTCAGGGACATCAAAGCCCAGCAGCCATCCCAGACCTCGCCTCCCTCCCCAACCTAAGTGTGGTCAACCTCCCCCCGCCACCCACCACCGCCAAGGGCTTATCTGACACCTGGGAGCAGCCCAGCCTCTGCCCCTCTGGGACTAAATCACCCGCGCAAAGCTTTCCAAAAAATGCAGACTCCAGGGCAGAGCAGAGGCAGGGCGCTGGGAGGAATTCCCCGCACAGCTGCAGGTTGCACAACGGGCCAGGCCTCTACCTGCCTCCGCCGTGTTGCAAGGACCCGCCGCCCTTCAGTCTGGGGAACAGGGCAAGGGCAGAGGCGGTACCACCCCCACCCCCGGGCAGTGGGCAGGGGTCCAGGCCTCGCCAACTTCGGGCACTCGCCCCGGCCACGGAGGACCCTGTGCAAACTTCCCCGGGCAGCCGCCACCCCGTCCCTTCTCTCTCGGGCTCTGTTGGCCCCCGAACTCTGGGCCGCCCCTCCCGACCCTGCCAGAGAGGTGAAGCCCAAACAAGCGGAGATCAAAACCTAAACTGACAAGCAGCAGGGCCCACAGCCGGCTGACCGTGAGAGCCCCTCACCTTCCCCGCCTCCCAAGGCCAGATGAGGAAACGGGTGGGGGTACTCGATGTCTCCCTGACCTACAGTGAGGGTCTCACTTGCCTTCATCGTCTGTCCTTTGGTAGACAGGGTTCCCAGCACCTGCCTGGCCCAGCCCCCCCGGCCACTGCTCCCACTGACCCTGGGTACCCAGAGCCCCCCGGGGACCTGGGCCTGGAGTTCCCCAGGTGAGGAAGAGCCCTGGGGCAGAGACAAGCCGGGGGGAGCCAGGCACAGTGTGGGGGGTCCCTGCCTGCAGGGAGCACGGCCCCAGCCACCCTGAACCCCAGAGAACGAGACAGGATGCACACCCCTCCTGCAATCACAGGTCCCAGCACTTCTGGAACACAGACCCAGTTCTTGAGCTCCCTGAGGGCAGGGGAGCCAGCCCCGGGAGACCCCCTGGTCCAGACATGCCACAGCGCTGGGGCAGGCCCCCTGACTCCCAGCGGACACGTCCTAGTGGCCCCAGTCCCTGCAGGCCCATGCTCATCACCGGCCTGGAAGGCCCACGGGCGCCGGCAGAGGAGTCGGAGTGCACAGGCCCGGGGGATGGGAGCCAAGATCAGGGACTCAGATTAGCATCACCGGAGGAGCAGGAGGGCCCGGGGCGCGGGGCGGGGCCTGACCCAGATCTGAGACTTTCAGCAACAGCAGAGCTCCCAAAGATTCAGATCTCCTGGGAACCACACATACCCGCCCCCGCCACACACACGCACACACACACTCCTGCATGCATGCACACGCACTAACGCACACACATACACACACTCTCACGTGCACACGCGCGCACACACACGCACACACACACATACGCTCCCACATGCACGCACTCACGCACACACACGCACACACACATGCACACTCATGCACACACACATGCATACATATGCGCACACACATACATACATATGCACACGCGCGCACACACACACACACACACATACGCTCCCACATGCACGCACTCACGCACACGCACGCGTGCACACACGCTCACACACACATGCACACACACGCACACACACATACATACATATGCACACACACGCATGCACGTGTGCACATGCGCGCACTTACATGCACGCACACACACACTCACACACACACAGCTACAGGAAGGGCACTGGGAGCTCCTGGCCCAGCTGCATGTCAGCGTCACCCGGGGCCACTGGGGAGCCCGGCTCCAAGGCTGCCGGCCTCCTTGGTCTGGGTCGTGGTCCGGACACCGTGGTTCTGAAAGCTCCTTTCTTTCAAAGGCAGGCAGCCCAGGAGGGACACCCTAACTGGATCAGAGCTACAGCTAACTCAGCCCCACACTTCACCAAGCCCAGAGGCCTGCTCACGCCCCGCCGACAGCTCCGGAGGGCAGACACAGAGTAGCCTGCGGCAGCACCTGGCTGCAAACTCTGCAGAAGCGACGCGGAGCACAGCCTCGTCACGCAGCTCCTGGACACGGAGCTCAGCTCCGCGAGTTGCGGACAACGGCAGAGCCCGGGTCAGAACGGCCCGGCGCGCGCCTCCACCCCACGGCTGCAGCTTCCTGAGGCCCCGGGTGGCCACAGCTGGCCTGAGTCCCTGCTCCGGGGCCTCGAGACCTCTGCTCCCCGGAACAGCAGGCCCCAACCCGGCCCCGCGTGGCCCCTTCGGGCCCGTCCACCCGCTGCAAGTGCAGCCTTCTCAGGGCGCCCCTAGTGAGGCTTGGAGCAGTGTCTGGCGCTGCCCCCCGGGTCCTGCCAGCTCCGTCAGGGAGAGGTCAGGAAGCCCACATCACAGACGGCTTGGCTCACCCAGCCCTGGACACCAGCCGCCCTCAGAAGGCACCAGGAGGCTTCCAGGACAAAAGGCCCCTCCCTGCCCGAGGCCAGGCGGCACTGCCAGACAGAGGGCACCTCCCCTCTCCCGCCCTGGGGATGGCGGGGGGACAAGGCAGACAACCCTCTGGCCTGGAGGAGGCGGGCGGTGCCCAGCCCACGCCTTTGGGAGGACCAGCAAACAGACACACTGGGGCACACAGCCTCCAAGAAGCAGACAGAGCCGCCCCGGCCGTCAGAGCCCTTCCTCACGCACCGGAAGGTTTGTTGAGGGCGGGCAGTGCCCTGGGCAGCCACGTGAATGGACGCCAGCCTGACGCCCCCATGCGTGCTCAGAGGCACACACACACACACACACACCCCCAGGCCGCCAGGCCCCCTCCAGCTCTGTCCGCCTGGCCCGGGCCTCCCACACCCAGGGCCGTCAGAAATTCCACCTTGTGGGGACATTCACGAGCACCATTCCAGCGGCCTTTAAATCATCTAAGAAAATAAACACGTCTCCTCCCAAGCTGAGCCCGCTTCCTGGGGCTCCAAAACTCCAGGTGCAGCCATCCCCAAGGGCATCCCGAAAGACGGCAGGCACCCTGCTCTCCAGGAGGACTGTGCCCGACACAAGGGCCCTGTCCACCCGCCCCCATGGCACGCAGGGGAGGCTGAGGGCCGACGGGGAGCCACCCCGAACCGGCCCCGCCCTCAGCCCCTCGGATGACCCCACGACATCCGCACCCCGACTCTGCCTCGCCAGGGAAACGGCGCTAAGCCAGGCAGGAGCCGCCAGATGCGGCCAGCGCACACGGCGCCCAGCACCCGCCGGCAGCCGGGGATCAGTGCCAGCCCCGCCAAAGGAAAACACGGAGGCCCAGCAGAGGGAGGCTGGAGACTGGGTGGTCCAGACGCGCCGCCCCACACGGTCTGCTCCTGGCGGGCAGCCACCTCTGCCCGCCGCTGGGCGGGTGCAGCGGGAAGGAGCCGGGCAGCACTGCCCAGCACCGGGCCACCGTCCACGGGCCTGGAGGGAATCCCTGCTGCCACCCTGGGGCCCGAGACACACCCGCAGGCCCCAACGCAGCCCTGAAGACGCCCCAGCCCAGCCCCTGCCTATCCAGAGCGGCACTGTCCACCCACGTCCAGGCTCCCCAATGGCCCGGGAGGCCTGGGGGCTCACCGACCCCGGCTCATCAAGCATCCAGCAAAAGCCTGGGCAGGCCCAAGCCAGGCAGCCCTGGAGCCCAGAGCCGTCCCCGCCGCACCCAAGCCCCTCGCATCACTAACGGGACCCTCGGGACCGCCAGGGCTCCCCCTGCCCCCTGTCAGGCCTCCTGACCTCAGCCCCGGGTGCGCCCATTCTGACCCGCGAACACACGGAGCCAGAGTCTGCACCCCCAGCCCCAAACACAGGCCAGGACGACCCCGCCAGCACACGCCAGACACACACACACCCCCCAAACACACACCCTCATCAACACACACCAAACACACACACCCCACCAACACATGCCAGACACTCACCCCCCCACCAACACACACCACACACACCCACACACACCCCCACCAACACACACATACACACACCCCCCACCAACACAGGCCAGACGCCCCCACCCGGCCAGCACCACAGCTCCCACAAATCTCTGAGGCCCCCTGGCACACCCACCCTGACAAACCCCGCTGGGCACCGGTCACCCCTCATTCGGATGGTTAAAAATTCATTCATGGCGGCAGGTTGGTCATTACATCTCGGCCTTAATTAAAGAGGGCCTCACAGCGGCATTTTAAACAGCAATGTCATTTTCTAATTGACAAGGCTCCATTATCGACAGAAAGACTCAAACAGGGCTGAAACGGAGCCAGCGCCCCTCCCAGGGTGGGGGACGATGGTTCGGCTTCAATTTTTAATCCACTGATGAAATATTCACAGGCCAGGGAGGAGATCACGTTTCCCAGGGCGTCGGATCCCTGCCACGCCGGGGGCTCCTGCGCTGGGAGGGCACCAAGTTTGGGGTGACGCGGTCAGGTCAGGGCAGGAGCCGGTCACCTGCCCACCCACAGCCAGCACCGTCCCATCGCCTGGGCCACGCGTGCCCTCCCTGCCCGGCGCCCTGCCCTGGGCCCACAGACCCCAATGGAGTGAGACCCCGGAGGGATGCGGGGGGACCCAAGGCCACAAGCAGCTTTCCCGGCCCCCTGTTTCCGGCCCTGCCTTGTGTGGACATCCACGGCCAGCCTGCCCCAGGAGAGTCAGCACCGTCCCCAGAGCCATCACTTCCTAAGGGGTCCACAGAGAGTGGCCTCCACCGCCAGCATCTGTTCACAAGCCAGCAGGCAGACCTCACGGTGCAGACACTTCTCCCAACCGCTGCATCGGCTACACCCGCTTTACAACGGGGACACTGAGGCAGGAGGCCCTGCCGGCCCTCCCAGGGAGTCTGCCCACCCTGACCCAGGAGCAGGGAAAGGACAGCTGAGAACACACATGAGGACAGAGGGGGCCCAGGGCCCTCAGCCCCCTGAAATGTGGCCCGGGGTGCCGTGGGGCAGGCAAGGAATCCGGCCCACCTCCCTCCTGCCTGCCTGCCATCCCAGGAGGAAAACATCTGGGATGAGCAGCCGCCTGCAGTGGGAGGGACAGTCAACGAGGCCCCCAGGCAGCCGGCCAGGTGCCCACGTGCCGACCCTGGCTGCAGGTCTGGGAGCGTCCACCAGCCGCGTGCCCACTGGGCCTCCAAAGAGGAAGACACTGCTCAGAAATTGCCGCCTCCAAGGAGCAGGAGCCCACGGCAGCGGGTCCCTGGGGGCCCCGGCCACCGACCAGCCGCCAGGGGCCTCTGCTCCACCCAGATGCAAGAGTGTGACGGGCAGCCGCCTCCATGGACGAGGGGCCTGAGGCTCAGAGGGGCCAGGGCCAGGGCGGGCAGGTGAGGCAGGCCGGCGTCTCTAACCCCAGCGGCGTGTCTGACCTCCACCCCAGGGAGGGCAGGTGGGGTAGGCCAGGGTCTCTAACCCCAGCGACGTGTCTGACTCTCCACCCCAGGGCGGGCAGGTGAGGCAGGCCGGCGTCTCTAACCCCAGCGGCATGTCTGACCTCCACCCCAGGGTGGGCGGGTGGGGTAGGCCAGGGTCTCTAACCCCAGCGACGTGTCTGACTCTCCACCCCACAGTGCCCAGCCCTGTGGTTCCCGGGGGCCCATGCTCTCCCCCCACCATCCAGCACCCCACCCCTGCTGCAGCAGGCAGCGTCCACACATCCTGCCGTGCGAGCTAACACTGACCAGCTGCCCAGCCAGCCCGGACAGGTCGTTTAATCACAGCCCGCGATCAGCACAGCATCTCCTGGTATCTCTGGGCAGGAGCGTCCGTCCAGCCATCTGGACATCCACCCCTCCTGACCTCAGGCCCACGTGTACCCTGGGCAGAGGCAGTGCCTGGGGAGGGTGGCGGGGTCCCGCAGGGCAGGAGGGGGCAAGCATTCCCGGCAGGATGCTGGCGTGAGTCCACAGAGCTAGCCTCAGCGCCCTCCTCCCCAGAGCCCCTAGAAGACCGCAAGTCCCTGTCCACAGGCTCCTCTTCCACCGGGCGTGCACCCCCGCCCCAAGCCCACCGAGCCCTCCCCCAGGCAGGGTCGCTCCCTGCCCAGGTGTCCAGGCACAGCATCATCGGCGGCGGTGGGTGGGGACAGCCGCAGGTCCAGGCCCCTCTCCTGGGAGAGCCTCAACGCGGCCCTACGGGGCCGGGGCAGGGCTCAAAGGACCCCCATCCCCACTGTGAGCCCAGGGCCGACGCGAACCCACTCGTCTGCCCCACCTCAGCACGGGCACTGCCTGCACCACTCATGACAGAACTGGGTCTCGGCCGACACGCCGGCCCCTGCCAGGAGCCGCTCTGCCCCTGGCGCAACACGGCGGCTCCCAGGGACACTAGCGGAGCCAGAGTCTGGGGTGAAGCCGGGCTGAGGTCCCCAAGGTCGGGGAACGGCCGGCGTTTTGGGGTCACTCTCGGGATTCCGCTCTCCCCACACAGGTCCCGGCTGCCCCCCACCCCAGCCATCAAGCGTCCAGGCCCAGCGGGATGCCTCTCAGGGATGGACCTCGGGACAGAGCAAGGGTGCAGACGTGCAGAGGCGCCCCCCGCCCCAGGAAGGCAGGCCCACAGCCACGGCAGGGTCAGTGGTCCCTGGGGGTCAGCCAGCAGCACGGACTCCCCCAGCCCTTGACCCACTGACCTGCAGCGGGGCCCCCTTGGGTGCCCTGTGCTCAGCGCACGCCCCCGCCCCCCGGCAGATGCCGCGATCCCCGCACCGGCCAAGGCGCCACCGCCTGCTCCCACCCTCGAGCCCCGGGGTCGTGCTGACCAAATGCCACACTGAGGACACCCCAGGCTCTGACCGCAGGCCCCAGGTCCCCAGGCTCCGTCCCCAGCCCGGGCGTCAGTGTCCCCAGGCCCTCCGGCCTCCCCGCGACCCTGTGCAGCCCAACCGACTGCCCGGGACTCCAGTCTCCCCCCACCATACCCCCACAAACAGCACTGCCTCTCAGACGCAAACCTCAAGGCACCCCAACTCCCAGAGTGCACCCCAATTCCAAGTGCCCCCACTCCTAGCCTGTGGGATATGGCTCTAACCACAGCCCAGCCCCACCACGCCCCCACCCCCAAGGCCACCACCTCTCAGGGGCTCGGGACCCCACCCTGACCCTGGGCCCCGTCTCTGCAGCAGCAGGGCTTTTCATGGCTGGCCCCCGGCTCTGTCCCCCGCCCACTGCACTGCCATCAACCCGGGCCCCTATGCTGACCCACTCCCCGGGCTGGCCTCGCCCCCTCCCCAGGGCCCCTGGACGGGCTGCCCCGAGCCCCCCCAGCGCTGCCTGGCCGCCCGTCTCGTCCGACAGCGCGTCTCCAGCATCACCCCACGTACCCAGGATGCGACCATCATCACCGCAGGCCCCGCGCTCCTCTGGACGTGGGGGTGGGGCAGTCAGAGGGGAGCCCAGCTCCGAGCCACTCCCCTGGGGGCCCTGCGTCCGGTGGGTACCCCGACACTGTGAGGGCCGCCCCCCACCCCCCAGCGCCCGTCCATCGGTGCGGAGGCACCAGGCTCTGCGCGGGGGGTGCAGACAAAGGCAGGCCGGCCACCCCGAGCCCACAGTTCACCTCGGTCAACACCACGGCCGACCAGGGCTTCCTCCACCCAGCGATTTACATTTTTATTAAATCACACAGGAAAATTAGAAACAGTATTACTCCCCTCGGCCCTTAACTCTCTCTCCACCCTGCAGCAGCACAGTCCGTCCCAGGGGGACACCCCGGCCCCCACCCCAGCTCCACCTTCCCGTCGCCTCCCAGTGCCAGCCCCGGGCCCCACACAGCCCACGGGGGTACCCCCCAAGCACAGGGCCTCCGCCACGGCCAAGGTCCTCTCACAAGGCCCTGGTTCCGGCCAGTGCAGCCAAGGGGCAGCCTCTCCCCTGTCCCCCGGCACTGAGTTGGGCAGAGTACCTCCCCCAGGCCCAGTCCTGCCGTCCTGTGACCCGGGGACTTGGCCAGGCCCAGCTGTCACCCCGCCTGCCCCGTGCCCACACAGGAGGCCCCCAGAGCTCCCACCACCCCAGCTCTGCAAGGTTACCTGGGGAGGACGCAGAGGGGCGTGGCAGCCCCCAGAAGCCCCCACCCCCACCCTCAGCTACGTTCCTGCTGCACCCTGTGTGAAGACCTGCGGGGGGGGTTTGGGCACAGCCCGTGGGACCCCCGCAGACACAGAACTCGGGCCCCAGTCGGGGATCAGGACAGGGGCCCCTCCAGCGAACCACGTGCAAACGCAAAGCCTCAGAAGGAAGGGTAGACTCGGGGGGTCTGAGGATGACAGTGGGGGCAGCCAGGGCCACAGCGACCACCCAGGGTCTGCAGGGGTGACCCCCACGCGGGGCAGGGAGGGGCCGTCGGGGAGGGAGATTTCAGGGCAGACACAGCACGGGCTCAAACGTTCCAGCAGCAAGAAGCAGAGTGGGAAGGCTGGTCCCGTGGGAGCACAGATGCGTGCCAGGTCTGGGCCTGCAGCTTCGCCCTGAGGACCGCGGTAGGGCAGGGACAGCAGGGCGACAGCATGGCCTGGTCCAGCGTTCTGGGACAGGTCACAGTCCACAAGCAGGCAACAGCCGCACGACCCACACCCAGCCGCCGCCACCCGCTGCTCCCCACAGGATCCCTACATGGCAGGCGGGGGGAAGAAAGGCCAGAGGCACAAGGCAAGGGCCGTGGGTGTGGAGGGGGCCCTCCCAAGGCGGGGGGCATCTAGGAGGGCTTCCCGTAGGAAGGGGCGTCTCGGCGCCGTCCGCAGAGCAGGTGCAGCAGCAGCACAGCCAACCCGCCTCTGCGCCGGGAGGTGACCCGGATTTAGTCACGAATCAGCGGGGCTGCCTCGCCGCTTCCCGGCCACACAGAGAGGTAGCAGGGGAGCAGGGACGGAGGGGAGCATGCAGCGCGATTAACTTCAGCTTCAGCTGCTCCCGCCCGCCCCCGTCCCTGGGGGCAGAGCCCCTCCCAGCTGATGCTTCTGAAACACCTCAAGGGGCCAAGCAGGCGGCTGCTGGCATCACCATCAGGTGGGGGCCTGTTACCAGACTCTGGATTAAGACCTCCAGGAAGGGCCAAGCCCAGAACGCAACGTCAGAGCAACAGAGAAGGTCCCGCCAGACCCAAGCCCGTGGCCGCGGCCCCTGCTGCTGGAGGCCACTGAGGCCAGGACTGCAGCTACCCAAGCCCAGGAGCCAACCCTCCCAAAGGGCCATGTCCGTTCTGCCCCCAGGGCTGGGCAGGAGGGGCCCCGAGCCCACCAGGTGCCCCCACCGCTGCTGGCCCAGGAGACACGAAGCCCCCATCTGCAGACCTGGCCCCTTCCCGGGACACACACTCAGGTCGTGCCGACATCGGCTCTGAGACACTCCAGGGGGAGTGGCTGTGTCCCCAGACAGGCAAGGAGACGCTGCCCGATGCCCTGAGACTGGGCACTCACGACGGCTCCTGGGGCCACCCATTCCCACTTTCCAGACAGAGGGGCCCCCAAACACCACCAGGCAAAGGGCCCTCCGGTTCAAGCAGCTGAAGCAACAAGCTCTGTGAACACAAGACCCCGGCCCTCCGCTCGGCCCAAGGCCCCAGGAGGTGGCCCCGACCCCACACTTGCCGTCTGACCATCTGGCCAGCACTGATGCTGAGGGGGGCTCCGAGGCCACACCCACCACTCCTTCCAGGGGATGGGACGCTGGCACCACAGCCATGACGGGACAGGACCTAACCCAGAGGGGCTTCCTGGAGGAGGACACATATATGCAGACACCTGACGGAGCAGGAAGGTGAGCAGGCCCTGGAGGACGGGGCAGGTGTGGCTCCTGAGGACCAAGAGACACGGGGCAGGGGTCACAGGAGGGCAGGACCAGGCAGCAGCAAAAACCACATCCCGCAAGCACTGGGGAGCCACAGACGGTGGTGCCCAGGGAAGGGGCAGTCCAGCGGGGGGTGGGGGGCAGCACGCAGCCCCAGGGTCCAGAGCTGGCTCCAGGCCCACCCCACCCTCCTGCTGGGAACCCAGACAGGAACCCAGGGCTCGACTTCCCACCTTCGCAAAAGAAATCTGGGCCACGGGTGCCCCGGGCTGGGGTTTTTTGGTCAAGAAATCCGGTCTCCCCCCTCCACCCTGCGGCTGCTGAGTCAGGAGCCCGGTGGGGGGGAGGTGGGGCCAAATCACAGCCCCTTCCAGCAGCAGCATGGGCAGGAAGCGAGCTCGCTGAAGCCTAGCTCCCACCCCCGGGCCCGGCCCAGCCCGGCCCACGGGACCAGCACCCCTGCCACAGGACCACAGCATCCTCTCTGCCCGTCAGCACAGGAAGGGACCCACTTGGGGATGGGGACACCGAGGCCTGGGGCAGGACAGGCCGGGTGGATTCATGGTTGGCCAGATCCCCTCCTGGGGCACGGAGCAGACGCAGGCTCAGGCCTGGGGACGGTTTCGAGGTGGAGGGGTGCGGCAATCAGGCTGAAGGGACCAAGAACTGGGGGAGGGGAAGGGAGGCAGCGGGAACAGCAAGCGCAAAGGCTCAGAGGTGGCGCACATGGCCAGCAGGGACCCCTCAGGCTCCGCTCTGCGGGGGGCGCCTGCCTGTTCTGGTTGGGGGCACGGGGTGAGGGACCTGACCAGGCCTGACCACCCACCCGCCCCTCTGGCCACGGGCCCGTGAGTGTCACAGCGGGAGTACAGAAGGACGAGGGCGCCAGGGACGTCACATCTGCTGACCGAGCCCCCGCCACCTCCCCCCCCCCGCGTTTGGGGAGGAAATGCTCTTTCCCACAGTTTCGAAAGATCCTCTTTGCTTGAAGGAAGAGAGGCACCCAGAATCACACCATTCCACAGCCTGGGGCCGTGCTCGCTGCGGGGGGTATGAGGGGCACGGCGGGTCCCCCAAGCCTGGCCAACAGGGAGCCGCCCACCGGAACACACACCCCTGCCCAGGCCGTGAGGGGAGAGGCCAGCGCGGACCAGACAAGGCACTTAGCGCCCCCCTCCCCAAGTCTGCATCAAGGCGGCACCTGGCAAGGGGGCTCCCTTCCTGGTCCTGGGGGATCCCTGGGCCCCAGAAGAGTCTGGAACCGCCCCTTCCAGGGAAACTCTTCCTACCCAGGGGGGCGAATTCCCACGTCTCCCCGCTACAGCCCGGCCCACCACTGGGTGCCGCGGGCACTGCAGGGCAGGCCTCCACAGGCCCCCAGGCACCAGTCAGGACTCTGCTCCCCAGCCTGCAGACGAGGACTCCGAGGGTCAGAGCGGCCCCCAGAACTGAAGGTTCACCCCCACGACCGCCCCGGAAGTGTCACCACCACCCTCCACAGAGGAAAAAGCCCGGCTCCGACAGACACGCTGCCCCAGGTCACTCAGCTGCAAAGGGCCGAGTGGGCACCCAGATCAAGCTCGGGCAGGCTGCTCCCGCAGGGCCACCCAGCCCGCACGCGGCCTCCCCAGGCTCCCAGAAGAAGTCCCTCCTCCCAGCAGTGACGAGGCAGCCCCACCAGCCAGATACCCTCTGCCCACACTGCCTCTGCAGGGCCGGGAGCATAGAAATCCCACCGTATCCAAGGAGGAGGTGTCCGCCACCCGCCTCAGCCACAGGATTTGGTTTTCTGGCCTCTGACAAAGGGACTCCCCACGGTCTTGGCACCCACATGCCAGCTGCAGCAGGCACCTCCTGGACGGGGCCAGCCACATCCCTCAGCCTGGAGGGAAGGCCACATCGTGGGGGACAACAGCCACCACGGAGGCCAGCTGAGCCAGCCAGCACACGACGGGCCAGGAGTGAGGCCAGGCCGGTTCCTCCCTGGGGACCCTCCATGGGCCCCCTTGGGTCAGGATCCCAGACCTACCAGGTAGGTCTGGGCACTGCTGCCCAAGCCCCCCACCCCAGGAACCCCACCCAGCACCTCCGGAGTGGCAGAGGATCCCGGGCACACGTGGGCTCAGCGGGACCAAACCCAGGCTCGACCAGTTGCTTGGCACCTGCGCTACTGCCAACAGATGGAGCAGCGGGCATGGAGCGGGCCTCCCTGGGCACAGAGCGGGACAGGGCTGGGCCCGAGTGTCCGCCATCCATCCAGCTCACAGCCCTTCCTGACCACGCCACCCTGCGTCCTCAGGCGCCCGCAGCACACTGGGGTCGCACCCAGACTTGCTGGTCCATCTCTGACGTGGACACTGGAGGGCTGGTGAGATGGACGTGCCTCTGTGGCCCTGTCCCAGCCAACAGCTCCCCAACGGCAGGGCCACACAGGCCTTCCGCTCTGACCCAAAGCGAGCCCTGCATAAACCCTGCCACCCTGGCCTGTCCCACCCTCCCCTCCACATGGGAGGTCTGGGGCAGACAGCACGATGCAGGGTGCCCAGCCTGGGCACCTCAATCTCCTGGTCTGCAGAACACTCAGGATTGGCGGCCCTACACCCGCAACCTGAGAGGCCTCAAGGGTCCGCTGGGCCTCCGAGCCTGCCCACACCTGCAGACAGGGGGTGCAGCAGGCTGGGCACAGGCCGGCACCAGGCCAGCGGCTGGACTGCAGCCCACCAGCTCTCCACCTGAGCCCCAGGCCCACCCAGGCCTGACCCAGGAGGCCAGGACCCACCACCGAATGCCAGACGCCAGCACAAGGCTGCACCCATGCAGGCAGGTGAGGGCCCCCTCACCCCAGGCTGGGCGGTAAGCCCCCCAACCCCCAGGGTTTCCACGTCCCCCATACCCATCGCAGAAAGACTGCGGCTGGCCAGACCCTCCAAAGCCTCCCCCACCACCCCACAGCAGGCTTCTCCCTCAGTGGGTCAGGCCTGGGCCCAGCAGATGCGGTCTGCAGGAGGCCAAGTCCAGGCCTGCCCTCGGCGCACCCTGCCTGACCAGGTCCGAGGCAGACACACTGTTCACCTGCGTGTCCTCAGCCCACTCCGCCCAGCAGACACGCCCACCCTATCACCCTTCCTCCTCTGTCACGGCCACCCTCAACCTCAACTTCCAGCAGAGAACCAGGGCAGGGCGTCAAGACACGGGCTCGTGAACCGGGGGACACACCCACGGCCACCACCCACTCCCCACGATGGGCCCCCGGGGACGGGAAGAGGCCACCTCGCAGGAGTACCTGGGGAGAAATGAGCTCCCCGCCCCCAGGCGTGTGCAAGCCACACAGCTGAGCCAGGGTCTCGCACACACGCACTTGCTTCCCCGAGGCCCCCGGACTGCGCCAGGAAGCCGGGTGGAGACTGGAGGGCGGGGGCCTATCTAACCCAGAGTTGCTAAAAAGGGCCAACGGGGAAGTAAAAATAGGAAATAAAAATAAAATTGCTCCAGCCGGCCCTGGTTGTTTGTGTAGGAAACAAGGCATCTCCCGGCCCAGCAGGGCGGGCTCCACACTGGGCCCCTCCCAGACAAGGAATGTCTCCACACACCCAGCCTCCAGCCACCCCAGGAGGCCAGCTCTGCGCCCTACGCAGGAAAGGCCCAAGACGGGTCCCAAGAGCCAGGTTCAGGTCTCAGCGCTGCCACCAACCAGCCGGGTGATCCTGGGTGAGGGGCTGAGGCCCTGTGGGCCTCGGACGCAGACCCCCGCCCTGCCCACAGCTCCGGCCAACAGCCTCCCTCTGCCGGGTTTCCCCCACCCGGGACCCTCACCATCAGCAGAACACTGCGTCCGAGGCAGGCGGTCAGGACATGAGGGAACCAGACCACCGTGAGGGAGCTGGCCTGGCTCCCCGAACGGCTCAGACCCGAGTCCTCATGCACACGACGGAGGAAGCCTTCCGTGCCCTTCCCTGCGGGCACGTGCAGGCTCAGCGTCAGGCTCATTCACACTAAAGTGTGCCTGGCTGACCCTGGCTTCCAGGCCGGCCCGTTCTCCCAGGGTGCAGGATCGCTCGCAAGACAAGACAGCCCAGCCAGAGGGCACGAGAGGGGGGCTGGCGTTCCCTCAACTCACCGCCCCCAACTCTGGCAGGGCAGGGACCCTCCGCCACCCGCCTCGTCCAGGGAGGCCCTCCCTTGCTGGGTCAATGCTCATCGACAGTCTGAGCCTGCCCGGGGCGCCCACTGAAAGGGCGGGTGAGCGCTGCTGACCGTGAGCGTGGTCGCCACAGCGCGGGCCCGCGGAGGAGCCCCCGCCCACTGGGGGCCTTTTCAGAGAGTCTTCGGCCCTCCTGGGGTCCCTTCCGCCCCCACCCCTGGGTCTAACCTTCATCTGACCCCTCCCCCAGGCCTGGAACCAGGGGGAGCTCCAGGGGACTGGCTGGGGAGACCGGGGGTGACACTGGCGGTCTGACCCTGGACCCGCTGGCCCCAGACCCCTCTCCGCACAGCGGCCCGCCGTCTTCCTGCAGTATACCTCTGCCCGCGGAGCCCCGCCCTCCAGCCCTCGGAAGAAACCCCAGTATCCTGCACAGCGCGCCTGTCCCTCAGGCCCCCTGCCCCTCGGACCGGCCGGGTTTCTCCGCGCACACCCCAGGCATTGCCCACGCCTGCTGCTCAGCTGGGCTCCAGGCCCTCAGGGCCCGCCAGGACTGTGGGTGCATCTCCAGCCCGCACGTGCCCGTGTGGGCACACGCGACCTGCGCAGGCACACAGAGGCTCACACAGGCACTCTGGCCCCGGAACCCGGCCACAGGGGTGACTCAACCCCATCCCTGTGCCCCCACGGGGTTCTGGCTCCAAGTCCCCAAGGAGGGTCTGGGCAAGATGGAGGTCCCTGAGGACAGGGGGGCCCAAACACACGCCACTCGCAGTCCTAGCCTTTCTGTCCAGCGGCCTCTGGCTCACAGACCCACTGAGCGAGCCGGAGCACACGAGGCGGGGGTCCCACGAGTGGGAACAGAGGGTGACAGGGCAGAATCTGGGGCGCCCTGGCCTCGAGGTCCTGAGGGCCAAGTCCAAGGGACCCACGGCCAGCAGGGACCCACCCAACATGGGCATGTGAGCCAAGGGCCACCAGGTTCCAAGCAGGCGTCCGGACAGCTGGGACACAGCAGCAGCAGTGACAGCAGTCACCTCAGAAACCAGGGAGGGATGCATCCGTGCGCTGCATGCATGTGTGTGCAGGGCCTGTACCAGGAAGGGCTGAGGGTCACGGGGGAGGGAGGCCCAGGGCAGGCCACCTCCAGAGCCCCAGAGGGTCTCCCTACAGGCCCACTCGCTCCCCCAAGGCCACGATCTGCTGCCTCCTGTCCAGGCCCAGGGGACTGGGGGTCCCTGGCTGCCCCCGCAATAACGACTCCGTAGCTTATCAGCCCTTTCCAGGACCAGCGCAGGCACAAGAGCCATTCTGTCCCCACCGTCAGCTGGCCGCAAGAGTGCCCCGCTGCCTGACGGGGAGACACAGCGACCGTCCACAAGCAGGTAACTCACAGCAATGAGCTGCGGGCAGCGCGACAGGGAGACACGGCCAGGGAGACACACGTGGGAGCCGGCCTGTCTCCCAAGGACCGCAGCCAGCAAGGGCCTGGGAGGTGTGACCTTGCCCCGTGACCCTGGGACTGCCGGCGGGAAGGGTGCCAGCCAGGGTCAGAGGGGCGGCACCTGGACTGGCGCCGGCCAACCAAGAACCAGAACTGCCCGCAGTCCTGCACCCAGACCGCGCCTGGCAGAGAAGGCCCGCGCCCCCAGCTAGCCACAGCGCCAGAAAGAAGTGGGCAGGTGCCGAACGCCCCGTGGGAGCCCGGCTCAGGCCGGGGGCCGTGCCCACACACCTACCCACCCTTCCGGCCTGCGAGGGAGGCCCAGCGAGGCTTCAGACATGCTCGGACACCCCGGGCTCTGTGGTGCACTTGGCCTGCGGCATCTCCTGTCCCCCCGGGCGCCCATGTGCCCGGTGGAACTGAGCTGGGCCCACGGCGCGTGGGGGCCCACAGTGCGAGCTCCAGCCCACCCAGCTGCCTGGGTCCAGGCGGCAGCAGCCAGGTGCTAGGCTGCACCCACACCAAAGTCCTGACGCCCCCAAACCTGCCCCTGCTATGATCTCCTCCTGGGTAAAAGGCACAGCCCCAGGCCCTCTTACGCTCAGGGTCAAAGCCCTGGACCGCTTCTGCCTAGTTCACCAGGACCCCTGCCCTGACCGCTGGCCTCTCCTCACACACAAGCCAGACGCCACTCTCCCTGGCCCAGGACCCTCCAATGGCTCCACCTCCCTAGGACAAAAGTTCCAGAGGCTTCTCTGTGCTCCCTGATTCCATCTCTACCCTTCCCCTCACTGGTTCAGCTCCAGCCACGCAGAAGATGCAAGAAGTTCTGGGTGGGAGGCCTCAGAAACGTTAGTTAGAACTAACATGAAAATCTGAGAATGCAGAAGCTGACTTCTCCCAGGCAAACTCCTATACATCCTTCACAACCCAATCTAGAGAGGCCAACCCACTGACGCCAGGACAGACCGGTGACGCGTCTCCTGTGCCCCTTCTGCCTCCTGCGGTCCTCCACCACCACACTCACACCATCCCTTCCCCGACAGCAAAGGCAGGCATGACCACGCTTGTCAACCATGAGCGACCTAACCTGCCACACTTTATCAGTCCCACTTTACGGAGAAGGCCCAGAGGGGGTGTGAGACTCAAATGATGGTGCTGGGGTCCACCCGGTCCCTTGGACCCCAAGCACCACTCACTATCCTGGGGCTGGGCCTCACACAACCTGCCACCCTAGTGACCAGCAGGAGCCAAGCGTCTGCAGACAGATAGCCAGTCAGATGGACGGAGGGACAGACAGACGACGTCAGGCAGGCGGGAGGTTAGCACTGAACCTCTCGCCCCACCATCCAGGTTTCAACAAGGCAGTCTCAGCTACAGAGGAAGAAACCAGGTCTCAACACAGGGCATCACCTGGGGCTGAGGGCCCCCCACGCTGCACCCGGGCACTGGGTCCAAGGGAAACCCAGGCTCTGTCCAGCAGCGGGAGGTGGCGGCCTCTGCAGCACTCAGAGCGGGTGTGGGGGCACAGGAACACACACCGCCCCAGCCCTGGCCTCAGGCTCCCTCGAGGGCCGCTCCACGCCCAGGAATCGGCCCCGGGGTAGACAGACACACAGCAGGACTCCCCTTCCCTGGGAGTCGGGACGGACCCCCAGAGGGGGCATTCAGTGACGATGACTCTGAGTCTCAAGTGGAGGGAGCAGGCAGATGTGCTTTCAGAAAACACTAACTCAGCCCACATACACTTTCCGAGGCCGCAGCAGCGCCTGCCACTCTGCGTTTAGCAGCAAACGAGCCCTCCGGCCAAGCCCACCGAGGTCTCGGGGTCCCCCCACCCTGGGAGCAAGAGCCCGCCCGACCAGTGGTGTCAGCCAAGGGTCCCAGCGGGGAGCAGCACTTCCACCTCCGACGCAGCCCAACATCCTTCCTTCCATTTCACGAATGAGGAAACCGAGATGAACAGGGAGGAAGTAACACGCTCCAAGTCACAAAGTTCATGTGGCAGGGCCGGGGCGGGCAGGCCAGGGGGCTCTGAGCACGCCCCTGGCCATCGCTGGCACCCACTTTGTGTCCAGGGAGACAGACGAGGGAAGCGGAGAGGCCCTGGCTCCCCTCCCCACGTCCGAGACCCTCCAACTGGACCCTGGAAGATCGTGGCCCACCCAGCCTCCGTCTGAGCCCAGAGCGGCCTGGCACTCAGGGCCCAAGGCCCCCACCTCCTGCCCTCCCACCACCCCTCCCCGACCTTGATCCTGGGCAGAAAGTCCGGGAGCAGGGGTGGGACAGGGGCGGCTCCGCCACCTCCCATGGACTCTGGCCCCAATCAGAGCTCTTTTTCCTCAGTCCAGGCGAGGAGGGGGTGCGTGAGGAGCCATCAGGCAGCCCAGAGCTCCCGCAGGAGGCTCCGCGGCAGGGGTGGGGGCACCTCGGCGATGAACCAGGGATGAGGGGACAGACAGGCGATGGAGGGAACGACCCCCAGCTGCTCCACGTGGAGAGGGGCCCAGCTCCGGCCACCCCCTTCCCCAGGAGCCGGAGCTGGTGTAAGCTCACGAGGAGGGCCAGCGTGGTCATGTTCCAGACCAGCACGTCCCAGGCCCAGGAAGCAGAGAGGACGTCAGGTCAGCAGGAAAGGGCCCAGAGGGGCTGCCTGCCACCAGGCTGGGTTCCGCCAGGTGCCGGCCAGGCCCACTCCCGGCCTCCCCTCCTCCCAAGGTTAATTATTCCTAGAGCAGCTGACCACACCCCCCCCTGCTCACTGGCGCCTCACCAGCAGACGGGCCACCCAGCCAGAGGCCAGCAGAGGAGCCTGGTTGTGCCGTAGGATCCTTCTGAAACCTGCCAGGGTGGGTCCTGACCCACCGCCCACCCAGCAAACTCTAGCTTATCCGTTAAAGCCTAACAACATCACCTCCTCTTTGCAGCCTCCCTGACCTCCCCAGGCAGTGAGAGGTGAGGCAGCTGAGACCCGGAAAGGTGACTGGCCAGGGCGGGGACACACGGCCTCCCCACTCAGAGCTGACACTCGTTCTCACCAACCAGTTCCGAACACGAGACAGCCAGAAAGCAGAGTGAGTGGTGCTGAGTGCAGGGGAAGAGGCATGAGGGTCACACGGTACTGAGCAGAGGCCCGAGTGCCACGCCGGGGAACGGGGGCCCCAAGGAGAACCCCCGGGCACCGGGGACAAACTGGCCTCAGGGGTGGCTGGCACGACAGCACCCATAGGCCCCGCCCAACCTCCCTCTGCCACGCTTATGACTCCCCCTCACGCTGCTCACCCTCAAACCGCCTCACCAGGACATAGGTGAGAACCAGAGCTGGGCAGCTGGGCCCACCGGGACCGACCGTCTGGCTGACCCTCAGCCGACTTCCCAGCTCCTGCAGCCCTGGGCCTGCCCCCTCAACAGAGAGAGGGCACAGGGCAATTTCCTGAGGAGCAGTCCCCAGCGCAGGAGAAGGAGGCCAAGGGCGGGAGGTCGACACTTCCAGGAGCCAGAGGGGCCCGGGGAAACTGCAGCAGGGGAGAGGGGATCTGCCCGGACAGCAGCGAGCTGGCCAGAGAGCAAGATGGCCTGTGCACCCGGCCTGGGCTGCAGCCCTGCGGGACACGGGTGCTCCGACCCATGGAGGTGGGGTGGGAGCAACACCTGCCCGGCGGGTGGGGCAACCACAGAGGGGCTCAGGGGATCCCCAAGAGCTCAATCAGGAAGCGTCTCCAGGAAGCAACAGCCTCTGCTGAGGGCACCCCAAAGCTGCTCTGGACAAAGCCGGGTCACGGGGGTGCAGAGCAGGCACTGTCTCCAGGAAGGGTGCCCACCGCCGCTCGGACCCCAGCGTTGACCTTCTTCTGGGCCCTCATCAGCCAGGACACCTTGGGCACATCCCTCAAGCCCCCCAAGACTGAAACCCCCATCCCCAAAACATGGACCGCAGGGCCGGTCCACTTGAGGGGGACAGCTCAGCCAGGTCACCACCGTGCTACCGCTGCCCAGTGCCCCCAACACCCGGGCTGGCCTCTCAGGGCCAAACGGCCGGCAGGGTGGGTGCTCTGGACAAGAGGCTGGGATTCTCCGGAGAGTGGGGGCCAGGCTGGCCCACCAGCCCCTGGACAAGGCCCTGGGCGCGCCCTCCATGGTGCGGGGTAAGCCGCCATGACAGCAGCTGCGGGTGGCCTCTACCCCACTCCTCAAGCCGCGGCGCATTCCTGGACGGCGCAGGGCCGTGCATGCTCCCCGGCCAGCCCACCACTGTTTCTCCAAGGCCACACTGTCACCCCATGGCCAAGCCCAGCACCCCGTCCCAGCGCCTGCCACCCCGCGTCCTGCACACACACACGAGGGAGTGACCAGGGACGGCCTGGCTGGAGCTGGCCGGGGCGGCATGCAGCTTCTGGAAGACACAGGCCCACAGACGGACAAGGAGGGTACTGGGACCAGGACCCCCACGTCGGGGCTTGGGGCCAGCTGCCCAACTGGTGCCTGCTCCCAAGGGTGGGGCAGAAGGCAGCCGTCCATCAGTGGCCCGTGAGCGCAGCGACTCCGGCCACCTGGGCTGTCACCACCTGACCTCTGCCCGGGGCCAGCGCGGACACTTAAGCTAAATTGGTCAATTACGGGCCACTTAGACCCGTCCCGGGGCTCCCGGCCTCCCTCCGCTCTGCGCAGCACCAGGAAGCCGGTTGAATCAGTAACCTCATTACAGCCCCACAGCCACACCCGGGGCCAGCTTTGAACTCTGCGGGGCGGATCCGTGGCCGCTGCAGGATTTACACGCGGCTGGCCCAGGCCCAGCTCACTCCCCCTGCCGTCCCCTCCCCTCTACGCTGGAGGCTCCAAACGCAGGACAGCCGCAGCGTCCGCGAGGCCCCGTCACAGCAGCCCCGTGCCCCGCGCCCAGCCGGAGAAACTAAGGCCCGGCCAGAGACCACGCAGCTCGGATGAGCCCGCACGAGGAACCCGGGTCCTCTCCTGGCCCCGTGCTCAAAGAAGGCACAGCTAACTCCAGCCCAGGGGCCCAGCCTGAGCCCCCAGGAAACCACGTGGGGTCCCCACCCCCAGCCCAGGCTCAGGACCGCTCACAGGGGCACTGGCCACGTAAGGCTCCAAGCCCACCCAGGACCCTCCGCCCTCCAGCCCCCGCCTGCCGCCGGCTCACCCTCTGCACAGAGCTGGCGGCCTCAGCCCGACCCCCCACGGCCCCGGGGCAGCTCCCTGTCCCAGGGTCAACCAGCCGCCTCACACAGCGGCCTCTCCCAGCTCAGGCCACACAGGCTGGGGGCCAGGCGTCTGGGCGCTGGGCTCAGCTGACCCTGCTCCGGAGGGCCCTCCCCCACACCTGTTGCAAGCCCGCCTCTCCGCCAGAGTCCGCTCCAGGACTGGCTCCAGCAGGAAGCCTGGCCGCCCCCACCGCTCATGCCCAGCTCTGTGGGGCGGCGGGGCCCGGCCGGCACTGGGCAGGTGCTCCCCGGGTGCTGAGCAGGCCGGAGCCAGCCAGCAGGCCCGAGTCCTTCTAAGGAAGACCTCGTGGGGACTGTGCTAGAGCCGGCCGGGAAGGCCAGGCCCAGATGCGTGTGCACCGGTTTGTACACGTGGGTGTGTGCATGCCTGTGCCCTGCGTGCAAGATGCGGGGGCATGCGTGCACTGGGGGTGGGGAACACGGCCCCGCCCTGCCCCAGGGACCAGGTGTGGCTGCCCCCCCCCAGCACCCACCCAGGGCCCTCAGGGATTTGCTGCGGACAGCTCCACCCTGGGCGGGGTGAGGATGGGGACCCCAGGCCGCAGGGGTCCGGAGGCTGCACCTCGAGCTGTGGTTCTCCACCCTCGGCCCTGGCTCAACCCCCAGCCAGGGACGACCCGGGAGGAAGACCTTCCAGGGCGAACAGGAGAGAACAAGGGTAGTGAAGCTTCAACCCCCATCAGGTCTCCCAGAAGAGAATGCTCACCTGAGGGCCCGGGACACCTAACAGGGCTCCCGGGGAGACGGGACGGGGCACAGACGCAGGGCCTGCCAGGCAAGTGGTTTCTGAAGGATCCGGCAGTAGGGGCCCGTCCCAGGACACGGGGCCCAAATGGAGCTGAGAAAAGGCAGGCAGAACCGCCCAGAGGCGAGCCCAGCCTGAAGGCCCCCACAGCTCCGCAGGCTCATCCCTGCAAGGACGTCACGGGGCTAGAAACCCAGCCCCAGGGACACAGCGGGCACCCAGGGGATGGCGCCACCATGTCCTCAGATGGGCAGCACAGGGCCCTGGACGTGTCGTAGGAGAGATTCAGAGACACGGGACAGACGGGGGTCACGGAAGTGGGGGGCCCTGGGCGGGCGCCAGGCTCACCTGCCCCACTCACTCGGGGATGCAGGTCTCAGGGACGAGTGGACACACAGACGGAGGGACGCGGGACAGCCAGCGGCGGGCGGGTCGGGTGGCCGGAGTGCAGCACACGGGGCCGCGGTGCGCACGTGCGTCCCCACTCTCCCCTGCGCCGGCCCGGGCCAATTTTACTTAGCTGCTTTCTGCTCCATTTCACACTCATTCCGCTGCTGAGCTAGACAATTGCTCTGTGACTCTAGGGTGCAATTTCCCCGTCTGGGAGGCACTGGGGCACGACTGCGCGAACATCCCGCAAGCCAGGCCCTCGCCCGCCCCCTCCCAGGGGCTGGGGAGCAGGGCCCCAGCCGGGCTGCGGGAGCCCAGACCAGGCGCCTCATCGGTGCTCCGAGCGTGGAAGACGGGGCGGGGGCTGCCCCCTTTCCCGCGTCTGCCGCACGGCTGTGACTGCGGCAGCTACGCCTCTGCTTCGTGGTCCGTTTGGCTCTATCCCGGGACACCCGGGCCCCCACCCACCCCCGCCATCGATCCAGACAGGGGACACAGGGAGGCTCTGACCACAGGCCACACCTCTGAAGGAGCCCGTCAGGGAGACACAATGGACTGCCTTCCCCGGCACCCAGCGAGGGCCGGCACGCATCCATTTTACAGATGAACGACTGAGGCTCTGATAGGCCGGCGGGCAGGACACACACAGGCAGCAAGGGCAGGGGACCCGATCCCCGGAGGCCTGGCCACCAGCCCACAGGAAGACACAGCCCCCCAGGAAGGGGCAGCGCCAGGGTCCCCGGGACACACCGCGTCACTCGAGAGGGTGCGGGGAGGGGGAGCAGGGGACAGAGGGGCCTGCGGAGACGGAGCCGAGGACGGGCCAGTGAAGACAGGCCTGTTCCTGCGCGAGCAGGGCAGGTGGGGAGAGGGGAGGAACTGCCCCTGCCCCCCGACCTTCCACAGCGTGCGGGACACAGAACTGCACAGCACACACCAGGGCAAAGGGCTCGAAGGGTACCCGCCAACGGACACCAGCCACACCAGCCACCGGGGCCCTCGAGGGTCCAGACCCCTGCCCGTACCTGACCCCGCCAGTGGCCGGCTCCCGTGGGAACAGACCAGTAGACGGACATCTCAAGCCCCTGGCCACCAGGGCCAGCTGCCACGAACTCTGACTAAACCAGGGGCAGGTGGAAGAGGGAAGGAGTGTCAGGTCTGGTCCTGGGCCAGCTCAGGGGCCTCTGTCCTGTCCTGTGCACGGCGGCTGAGTCAAGACCAGGAGCCCTCTGCTCCTACGGGACGCGCCGAGCTCGACACCACCACCCGCTGCAGAAACAGGCCAACTGTGGAAAGAGCCCAGGTGAGCCGAGACGGCGAAACTCTGCAGGCGGCTTCCGCAGGCTCTGGGCAGGCCTTTGGGGCCTTCACCCCCGCACACACACACCACCCCCTAAGTCTGCCCCACCCCGACTCACCGAGGCCCCGTCCTGATGCCGGATGCCACGCACACCCGCCCCATTCTGCACGCACAGTAATTCCACAACCAGCCCCCAGGGCCTCCTCTCCCAGGACGACAGACCAGAACCAGCACCGGAAACCCGCCCCCAGAGCCACACGGGGCCGGGGGCCAGGAGGGGGAGGCCAGGGAGGGCGGGCGGAGGGCCTCCTGGAGGAGGCGCAGCTCCCCGCAGGCCCTGAAGGACAGGCACAGCTGGACAAGCTGGTAGAGCTGGAGCCGGCCCCCAGCGGCCACCCGGATACGCGCACGGCTGCCCGTTCAGCTCTGCCAAGCCCCAGCTCAGAGCTGCCGGGCCCGCCCCCCGTGGCCCTTCCCGAGGGTCCCCAGAGCAACCCACCACATCCAGGCAGAGTGGGTCAGGGCTATGCACTGGGCCCAGGCGCAGCGGACAGGCGTCCAAGTCCAGGCTGGCAAGGCAATGGCCACGGCCACGGCCACAGCCACGGCCACGGCCAAGCCCATCCGAGGGCTGTTTTCTCACCCTGACACTTCCCCTGTCAACACACAGAGCCCCCTCCGGAGTTTACCAAAACAAATGCCCCAACAGTCCCAGGGCCCAGGCCAAGACGGGACTGCCTCGGCAGGCCGGCCTCCAAGCCCGGCCTCCGCAGAGTCACGTGACCCTGTTATTTCGGGAGGCCCGGGAATGTGCTCTATTTTGGGTCCCGAGGGCTCTGATGTTACCAGATGCCCCTCATCCGCGCTCCAAGCTCTCCCAGGTCCCCAAGAGCTGCCCGGAGGGCGATCAGTGGACCTACCATCCTGTTACTGCCCCCCACAACCCATTCCCAGGCAAATGGGCCACGAGTAGCCAGGGGTCCAGGGTCTGAGACCTCGAGACCGCAGACTCAGTCTTCCAGCCCCACCGGCCAACCTGGTGCCAGCACAAGCTTTCTCTCAACAGGCACAGGCGCTGGTCAGCCGTGGGCAGCGGGGCTGCTGCGGACAAGTTCTTGGCCCCTAGATCCGTACCTTGGGCTCATCCCTGCCCTGCCCTCACGGGGAGGCTCGGCCGCTGGGCGACTCCTGGGCAGGTAAGAGCAAGGACCCAGGCCCGCCACGCCCCAGGCAGTGGGTGCTGGAAGGACCAGGCCCTCTGCCCGAGGCCCCGAAAGTGGATGGACAACCGTTAAGGGGCAATACCGCCTGCCCAACTGATCCAGGTCTGCCCTGGGCAGCCAGCCACGCCTGGACAGGCCAGGCCTTCCGACACTCACCCCCCACGAGGGATTAGGCCGTGTTGACAAAAGGGCTTAGGCAAGTAGCCGCTTAAATGGACCTTCAACTCCACTGGACTTCAGAGCTGGTCACAAGCTTACAAAAAAAAAAAAAACCTGTAATCAGAGTCCAGGGCTGTCTGCTCAGGCCTGGGGCATGGGCTGCCTGGGCGGCCACAGGCCGGGTCAGAGAGAAGGCCCCCCCAGCCTCCTTGCCACGGCGGGAGGGCTGGGGGGAACATGACACCCATCCAGGTTCCTGGGACACAACTTTTCCTTCCTGTGGGGACTCCAGCACAGCCAGCCTGCAGCCGGGGCCCTCCACAGGGCCACTCCTAGGACCCTGCCAGCATGTCAGGGACTGGGGACCCATCCGGCTCCACACACCCAGGCAGGGCCCTGCCTCATCAGGGGGCCCAGGAAAAGAGCAAAGACAGAGTTGAGCGTTCTTGCTCCAGGGAGTATGTGCATGTGTGTGGGGGTGTGTGTGTGGGGGGGGGGGAGGGGTGTGTGTGTGTGTGTGTGTGTGTGTGTGTGTATACACATGTATGTAAGACTTTAACAGGCGACAGGAGAGGTTGTTGGTCTACATAGGGCCCCCTGCCCCCGCCAGCCAGTCCCAGCAGCAGCAAGTTACAGTCGACTCAGATTTCAATCCATAAACACGGGTACCACCATGGGCTGGGGCTGCAAACCCCAAACCATCACTTTGTTGCCGGTGGTCTCAACCAGTTTTCTCATCTGCAAAATGGACGTGCGTGCCCGCCCTGGAGGCTCTGAGAAAGAAAGAGAGTGCCCAGCCTGGTGCCTGCGGAGGTGTGGACCATGCAGGGTCACGGAAGGAGTCTTCTAAGACCTGGCGATCATGGAAGCCCACCCCGGTCACCGTGTCACACGCCCCTCCGTGCGCCTGCCAGGAGCGCTCAGACCCTCACCCAGCCATCCCGGGAAGCGGGGCCGGTTCCACGCGGCTCCCCTCCACCTCCCCATCTCAACAGACGTCCCCGCAGCTGTGCAGCGTTCTGGCGGCCAACCGGGTGGCCAAACTGCACCCCAGGCTGCAAGGGGGTGGGCAGGCAGGAGCGGCAACAGACCGCGGGTTTCATTCATAATCAGCTGTTTTAATTTCCATTCAGCACAAATCCTTCACCCAGCCTGACAGCCCAGGCTGCGGGCCCCACCGCCAAATTAATATCCTTCCCGGGCTCGTTTATAAAGTCTCCCCACCCCCTCCCCTGCCTCTCACTGGTTCCCAAACCCGCGGAAGGACAGCAGGCGAAGGACAGCAGGCCGGGGGCACATGGCCATGCCCCCTCCTCCTTTGTGGGGCCAGACCTGGCGCTGGGGAGCAGCCCAGGGCAAGAGAGCCCCCGGGCGCGATGGCAGCGGGAGGACGGGAGAGCCGGCTCTCCGACCCTCCAGGGTGCCCGCCCCGAGTGCAGGGCCAGCGCCAGGGAACGCCAGGAGGACACTCGCGTGCTGCCAGAGTGAGGGTCCCCGTGTCTGGAAGGGGGCCGCCCCGGGTTTGACGGTCCCGGTCTTAAGGCCCTTCGGCGACCCTGCCCACTGGCGCCCGGGCGGCTCTGGGGGAGGAGGGGTCCCGAGCGTTCCAGGGCCGGCGGCCTGCTGGACTCCGCAGCCCGGGCGGCGGCGCAGAGGCCGTCCCGATGCCAGGGCGGCCGGAGGCTGGGAGCGCACGAGTTGCGCCGCCCCGCTGGAGCCGGGCGCCCGCGCGGGGGCCAACAGCTGCCGCCGGGAGCGCCCCCCGCCGCGGCCCCGCCGCCCGGCCGCCACCCCCGGCCCCGCTGCCCGCCCCCAGTCGGCGGCCGGCCGCGGCCCGCGAGCTGCCCGCCGCCCTCGCCCGCCCCGCGCCCGGCCGGCCCGGGGAAAAGTTGCCCGCCCGCCGCGCCCGGCCCGCGCCCCAACTCCGCGCCCCAACTCCGCGCGGGCCGGCCGGGGGCGCGGGGCGGCCGGCGGGCAGGGGGCCCCGCGCGCGCCGGGGACGCGCCCCGCCGCCGCCCGCGATCGCTCACCGAGCGGCAGGAAATGTTTGGTGTCCATGTCTGCGGCGACCTCGCGGCGGCCCCCGGCGCGGCCGGCCGGGCCCGGGCGGCGGGAGCCGGCGGCGGCGGCGGCGGCGGCGGCGCGCGGAGGCCGCGGCGCGGCGAGTTGTTGCAAAAGTCGCCCAACAATGTAAACTACTTGTGCCGCGCGCGCCCGCCGCGCGCGCGCCCGCCCGCCCGCGCCCCCGCCGCGCGCGCCCGCGCCCCGCTCCGACCGCGGCGGCGCCGGCGGGGGGGCGGCGGGGGGCCCGCGACGGGCGCGGACTCGGCGCAGCGCCGCCGCCCGCCCGCCCGGCCTGCGCGCGCGCCCAGCCCCGCCCCGCCCGGCGCGCGCCCCCCGCCGGCCCCCCCCCCGCCCCGCCCGCCCGCCCGCCCGGCGCGCGCCCCCCGCCGGCCCCCCGCCCCGCCGCCGAGTTGCGGGCGGGCGAGCGCGGTGCAAACTTGCAAGTTTCCCTCCGCCAGGGGTTCCCGGGAGGCGCTCGGGGGCGGCGGCGCGGGGGCGGGGGGCGCGGGCGGGGCGGGAGCAGCATTCCCTCCCCGGCCTGCCCCCCCCCAAAAAAAAAAAAAACCACCGGGCGGAGCGGGCGGACAGCGGCCGGGCCATTGTCTGGGCGGCCACACAAAGCGGCCGGCCGCCGCGCGGCGCGCACAGCCTGCCCGGCGCCTGGGGAAACTGAGGCCCCGGGCGGCACAGGCTCGGCCCCGGCCACTGGTGGGGGCTTTCATTTTCTGAGGTCCCCGTCTGGCCCCAGCGACCCCCACGGACGGCCAGCGGGGGTCCCCCGGGAAGCGGGGCTGGGGGGGAGGCGCCCCCCGGCTTCTGGGAGCACCAGGCTGGGGGACCAGGCGCGGCGAGCTGGGTGCCGACTTGTGGCCGGGTGGCCTTGGACAGGTCTCTGCCCTGACTTTTAAATTCATGACGTGTTTGTTTAAAAGCGAAAGGACAGACGCCCGTCCTGACAGACAGCTCGGGGCAGTTGGAGTTGGGGCTCCTGCCTGAGTTACCTGCGCAGACCTGGGCCTCCTGACCCCGCCCCCACCCCGGGCTCGCTGCCCTGCTGGGTCCTCTCCCGGAGGCGCTTCCCCACGTCACCCGGGCCGAACGTGTGGCCCCCGGGCCAGGGGCGCTGACGGGAGGGCCCAGCCGACGGCCCAGGGACAGACACAGCCCTGGACTAGAGGGGGGCCCTCCCGCCTCAGGCACCACTGCCATCTATGTGACCTCCAGCCTGCCTCCCCAGCCCCTCTTCTGGGCTTCACTTTCCCCTCTGTGGAATGGGCACACAACAGGACTGCCTCCCCATGGACAGCCAGGGGCTAGCTCCCACAAGGCCACTGAGACCTGTCCTGCTGCAAAGAGAGGCCCTCGGGCCACTGGGAGCATCCTGGGCTGGGGCAGGGGGCAGGGAAGTGCTGGTTGGGGAGCCCGCCCTCCCTCCCCCCGCGCAACCACAGGCCATGGCCCAGGCTTGCCCTGTCCCCCTGGCTCTTGTCTGATTCCTGCCTGCCCTCCTCCCCTACTCGAGAAAGTCTGGTTTTTGCTGGCTCCTGAGCCCCCTACCCATCTGCCCTTGCCTCCAGCTGTGGCCGGTGTAAGACTGGTCCTCGTCACTGTCATCCCAGCAAACCCACTCCCCCCTTCGTCCTGCCAGCCACCCACTTCTAAAGCCCATTTCCTTCCGCCAGGGCTGGGGGTGGGCAAGCATGCAGGCTGAGCAGGGGCGAACACGGGTGCTGACACGTCTGGGGCGCGCGCTGCGTGCCAGCCCCCGTCCTCGGGCCTGTCTCCGTTGCCCGTGGCACGGCCTTCCCTCTGTGCACCGTCAGTGGCCCGTCTGAACGCCGTCCTCCCAGCCTGGCCTCCTGACCTTCGCCAGACCTCGCCACTGCCGCCGGGGACGAACCGGCCCTCACCGCTCGGGAGGGGAGACCACCCAGTACCGTGGCACCCACTTCTCGGCTAGTCACCCCCAACAACTCCTGGGCAGTGGGCACTGCCAGCCCACCTGACTGAGGAGGACGGCCAAGGCCGGGAGAGGTGACGCCATGCAGCACCGCCACTCTGCAGCGAGGATGGCTCCCGCGTTTGAACCCGAGCCCCATCCTGCGACCTCTGGGCCAGCGAGGCTGTGAACCCGCGCAGGCGCCCGGCCCCCAGTGCCCCGCGGTGCGGCGCTGCCTTCGCACCGCATCCTGTGTGGACAGCCAGCCGTGCTCTGCGGAGTGGGGGTGGGCTGCCAAAGAAACGCGAACCGTTCCTGCGCCCATTGCCGTGGGTCGGTCATTCGTTCAGCACACATCTCTTCAGCCCTTGCCAAGGGGTCAGGCCGTGGGCTCAGTCTAGGTGGTCCACGGAGCGCAGGCGTGGGCTGGCTCCCGGCTCTTCCTGTCGCCTGCCGTGTGGCCTCGCCGGGCCCGTCCTTCCCTGTGCCTCGGTCTCCTCATCTGTAGAGTGGGCATGGTCCCCCGTGCCACGGAGCCACGGAGAAGATCAAATGAGCGTGTAGTCACGGGCCCGCAGCCTGTCTGACTCAGTGAGGCTGCGAGCCGTGCCGGCTGGGGCCACCCAAGACGGACAGGCCGTGGTGGAGCGTTCTGACAAAACGTGGTCCGCTGGAGAAGGGAACAGCGAGCCACTGCAGTATTCCTGCCTTGAGACCCCCACGAATAGAGGGTGAGATGGCTGGATGGCACCATGGACTCAATGGACATGAGTCTGAGCAAGCTCCGGGCGTTGGTGAGGGACAGGGGGGCCTGGCGGATGTGACCGATCGACTGAACTGACTGAGGGAGACTCTGGCCCCAGGAGGGCTCAGTACCGAGCGCTGCTGCCGCCGCAGTTACCAGTGCTGTTGTGAGATGGTGAAGCGGGCACTCCGGGCGCCCCAGCCCAGCGGGGAACACCCACAGGGGGGTGGGAAGTGGTGGACAGTGACTGAAGGGCCGGGATGTGGCAGGCCAGGGGCCCGCAGCTTCTGGGCACGGCTGTTTCTTGGGCTGGGTTTGAAGGAGGCAGGTTTTCATCAGATCGAGACAGGGCTGAGGGCACTCCAGGCAGAAGGACCAGCACAAGCTCTCGCCCAGGGCGGGGAGGTATCCAACCTGTTGAAGGAACAGCCTTCAACTGCCTTGGCAGGCAGGTCGGAACACGCCAGGCGCTTATAGGCAAACTGGTCCTAGAGGCCTCGAAGCCTGAGTTGGAGCATCTGAAGTCGCTTGCCTGTGACACCCTGGGCTTCCCAGTCCTCCCCCAGCCCCTTGCCCCAGAAAACTCAGAGACTCCGTTTGGAACTATTGGCACCTGGAGCCAGGGAGACAGGCACAGGCGAACTTCCACGTGGGTTCCTCGGGACCTCTGTTCCCAGCAGAGACCTCCGATGGTGTCTCCAAGCCCCAGCCTCGGCCAGGACCCCAGAAGGCTGCGGGGGCAGTGGAGTGCGCACATGTCCAGAGCCCCGCAGGCCCGGCTCTGGTGCCTCCAGGCGCCACGCTGCTCGCAGCCTCTTCTTGCCCTTGGCAGGGGGCCGGGGGTGGTGGGGTGCAGGGGTGCTGCAGGAGCTGGCTGGCTCGGAAGGGGAGGGGTCAAACACCCAACCTCCCTGGCGGAAAATGTGCTTGGCCTTGCTATTTCTGGTTCTCACTCCCCCCTCGAGCAGGGGCTCTTTGGTGCAAACGATCCCACAGGGCCCCGCCCGGGACAGTGGCTGCCCCATTTGGAGTCTCCAGGCCCCAGCAAACCATGGAAAAAAACACCCCCAGCCTTCCCGCCATGTGTTTCTGCAGCCAAAAGTATTTTTATAGTAATATCCATCCATTTACAACCTGGGATCTGAGAGGGTTTTGTTTTTTGTTTGGGTTTTTTTTTCTTTTTTTTTTTTTTTTCTCCCTGAAGGATGCTTTTTAAGGTGCTTTGGCCTATTCCCTGCGCCTGTCTCAGCTCAGGCTTGTAAACAGTCTCCGGAATCGCTTGGTGAATAATATTTTTAAAGGCTGCTGTCTGCCAGGCGGGGCCCCGGAGACCAGTGTCTGGGTGGACGGCTCCCGACAGTTCCTAGGGCACCGGGGTACACCTTGGCTGCTTCCGGGTCCTTCCCTCCAAGGAGGGTCCATGTGATCCTGGACTGATGACCAGCAGGATCTCACAGACGGGGTGGGGCCTTGACCCCCATAAACAGGGCAGGGGCTCAGGCACCCAGCCTGTTCTCAAATCCCCCGGCCTGGAGGGCACTCTCTCACCTCCTCTGGGGGTGATCCTCTCTGTCGCTGGTGACAGCTGACTCAAGCAGGCAGGTAAGGAGGGAGCCCAGAGGGGCAGAGGGGCACCTGAGCTCACCCAGCAAGGCGGACAGAGCTGTTCCAAGTCCCGCCCTGTCTCTCCGTCGTGTGGGGGAGCTCGGGAAAGCCGCTGTCCATGCTCAGCCTGTCCTGCTTAGTGGGGAGAAGCTAGCGGACTGGGTGGAGGGACACGGTGGAGGAGGAGACGCCTTCTGCGAAGCCTCTGTCGCCCTGCAGGCTCTTGACCGCTCCCGTCCACAGCAGTGGCCAGCCCTGCACAGCCAGACCAGCGCGGCCGAACAGAGGTCAGGCTTCATCCCCATCAGATGCTCTGAAGGCAGGCTGCTCCCCTGCATCGTGTGGGAGCCTCGTCCCAAACCTCTGGGAACTGAAAGGCAGTTTGGCCAAACCAGTCCATGTGAGACAGGCCTGAGGGGACGGGGCTGACTTCACGGAGAAAGACTGGGGTTCGGAGCAGCTCCCCACAAGGGCGGGCGGGATCCTTCCGTGCTAGGTCACTTCCGTGTCCAACTCTGTGACCCCAGGGGCCGTAGCCTGCCAGGCTCCTCTGTCCGTGGGATTCTCCGGGCAAGAAGACTGGAGTGGGTTGCCATGCCCTCCTCCAGGGGATCTTCCTGATCCGGGGATCAAACCCGTGTCTCCTACGTCTCCTGCATTGGCAGGCAGGCTCTTTACCACTAGCGCCACCTGGGAAGCCCCGGGATCCTTCCAGAGGTCTCCAAAGAGAGGGTCCCTCCAAACCCCAAGGCCACTTGGAAGGAGTCACAGACGCCGGGGCAGGGGGCAGAAGGAGTGAGGGGCAGCTCGCAGGGGTCCAGAGAGTTCCGAGTCAGCAGAGGAGGACGCTGCTATTTCCTGGGGCCACGAAGCACCAGCCACCCCATCCGCCAACTCCGGCCTCAAAGACAGATTCCTGCTTCCCCGTTTCACCAGAGACAATACAAACACCCAGGGGAGCGGTGACCGGCTCCAGGTCACGCAGCAGCCCTGGCACCAAGGCCAACAGATTCACAGTAAGGGTTCATGGTCGGACACCCACCCTCGCTTAGGGACAGCCTCTCACTCGGGCCTCCAGCGAACTGCTCACCTCCCTGCTTCTCACGGGCGTGCAGATGCTAAGACCAGGTGCAGAGGGGAGGGCCAGGCAGCAGACTGGGAAACCTGGGCGCTAGGGTGGGTACCGGGAGTGGGGAGGCTGTGCCTGGCTCAGCCACCGGCTCTCCCATGGCCCTCTCGGAGCCTCAGTCTCTTCTTTAAGATGGAAGAAAGGAGCCAGCTAATCACAGAGCCTTCTTGTTTTTAACGTGAAATGAGAACATCAACAGGGCAGTCAGTGTTGCTGGAGCCCAGGAGCAGAGAAGGGCTCAGGCCACGAGGCGCAGCCTGGGCTGCCAACCCATCCCAGGCCTGGCTCCAAAGATGGCACGCCCCTCCCTGGCTCCTCTTCCTCATGCCCTCTCCAGACGCCGCCCACCGAGCAGGAAGATACTGTGTTTCACCGGGAGCATTTATTATCGACAACTGCTCCATAAATCTTCGCCTGTACACATACATATACATAAGAGGCGGATAAATGGGCAGGGCAGAGCTGCCGTGCGCAGTCTCCCTGATGTAGTCAACTTGCCCCGTAAAGATAACGGGAATGATTCATAATATTTATTTGACAGACATGATATGAGCCGTAATAGCCTGTTGGGATTAAAAATATCCGTACGTCCCTGTCACCCACCAACGTGGTTTAAATATTATATATGTGGCCACTGCAGCAACTGGGAGAAGGGAGCGGTTATGGATGGCAGTCGGGAAGGGGAGTCGAGGCGTGCTGCGGGATGGGAGTGTGGCGATAGAGTTCGCCCGGGGCTCCGCAGGCCTGCATCCAGAGAAGCTGTCCCAGGAAACACCGCCCCGCACCCAGCTTACCCCCAGACCACCCGCCAGCCGGGCCACGGCTGCCCTCGGCCAGCGCCATCCCAGGAGGGCCCGGCCTGGCTGCAGCTCAGGGTCCGAGGATGCGGCCACCCAGCGGAGGGCAGAGCCCTGCCACCCCCCTCCCGGCAGGTTAAAAACCCTTTCCTGCTCCCCATTGCCCTCAGGATAAAGTCCAAACTCCTAAGAAAACCGGCCAGGCCCTCCCTTCCTGACCTGAGTCATCTCCCTCCTGCCGGCACCCAGCCCTGCCCACAAAGCCGCCCGATCCCGGGCAGACGGCAGTTCTGGTCCGCTGTCCACACCGGCCACTCCACATTCCACCAAAGGCCCAGCCCCACCACGGCCCCTGTGGGCAGCTGACTGGCCACTCCCGACACGCACGCCCCAAAGCCGGGCTGAGCCTCCTCTGCCCAGCCGATAGCCCACACCCTCCCGGTGCCTCCGGGAGGCCTGTTTCTTGGATGTTCCCACCTGCCTGAGAGCCCATCGAGGCTGGGGACCTGGGCATGGGACCACCAACTTTCCTTTGCCCTACCTGGGACATCGTGGGAGCTCCAGATACTCATGGAGGGGGGGCAAGGAAGGAAGTATGGTGTTGTTTTCACAGGGCTGGCTTCCTCTCTGAGCCTGGGGGTGGGCTCTCAGGGTCCCTATTTACATCTCAGAACTTTTGTACTTACGAAAACACCCTTTCCCTTTCGGGGCCTCAGCTTGCCCATCAGTACGATGGGTCTCTAGTCCCTGAGTCAGCTGTGTTCCCTGAGGAAGCCTTTTAGGGTTTCCTTTGGGAAAAACCCAGAGACAGCCCTGAGAAAATCTCCAGGGGGTATGCACTGCCTCCTCCATCACCCCCAGCTTGCCCCGTCCTTTCTGGTCCCACCCACCAGCTCCCAGAGCCCCCTTCAGGGAGCCCCCATCCTCAGGCTGATGACTGTTGGCTTTTGTTTCTCCCACTGACGAGGGTCCATGCTCCGCAGAGGAGCCACGTCTGAGCTAAAAAAGAAAAAACTGCCCAGAGAAAAGGGACTGCCCTGGAAAGGCGGTCGCCAGGAGGAGAGTCAGACTTACCTGCCCGCCAGGGGCCGGCCTCAGCATCCCGCGTCCCCGGGACGCGAAGCATCACCCTCGTAGGCAGGATGGGAAGGTGAGCCCAGGCCCACGTGCTGTCGATGAGCCAAAGGAGACGGCACTTTTCCTCGGCCACGGGCCTGGGCCTCCACTCACCCCACCGGGGACAGCTGCTCCTCGTGGGCCCCTTTTGGCCACTTTCCCTGCCTCCTGCTTCCAGGCAGTGCTGGCCACGTGTGGGACCTGCCGGGCACCTCCACCAGCACGTTCCCAGGACGGGGGTCTCTGCTTTGTCCCGGACCGCCCCGCCTCACCCTCAGAGTGCCCAGACCCTGCATGCACGGGCTGCCCTCACCTCTCCCTGGCCACGCCACCCTCGCCTCCCCCGGGACGTGAGCGTGGAGTTCCCACCTTCCCTGGGTTGAAGGAGATGCACAACAGTGGGTAGAAACCCAGCAGTGACGGGTCCCCCACACAGCCTGGACAGCTGCCCAGGTCCAGGAGCTGCAAGTGGGCTTGGCGGGCAAGGCCCTTTCCTGCAAGGCCTTTGCTGTGGAGGGCAGAGGGACAAGACGGGGCGGGGCCACGCCCTGGTTCATCCCCTTCCCCTGAGAGGCCGGCCCGACTCTGCCAAGTCACAGACCCCTGAATCAAGAGGGGACCCGCAGTGGGGGGCAGAGACAGGGCTGATCCTAGGCGCCCAGGGTGGCCTGAAGGAGGTCAAGTCACAGAACACCCGCCCTGGGCAAGCCTCGAGGAAACCGCTGGGGTGACCCGGTCGTCAAGCCCCACCCAGCCCAGCCTGCAGGGTCACGGCCAGGGTCATCTCACACCCCGGGTCCCTCCAGGGGCTCCGCCCAGGCGAGGTCCCAGCATCGCCCAGTTTAAGCCTCGTGGCCAGATGTTCCCAGACCGCCCCAGTGTTTATACGCGGGTCTGTGATTTCACAGGGACCGGGCCTCTTAGTGGGGACAGGCCCATCCCAGCCGAGCCTGCCCACCCCGTGCCCATGGCTGGGCCCCTGGGCTGAGCTGGGTGAGGGCCTGTCCCCATGAACTACGCCTTGCTGGCTTGGCCCCTGGGTTTCAGGACTTAAATACTCGCTTGGGAGGTCAGAAAGGCCTCCCAGTGGGCCCTTGGGGCCGCTCAGAGCTGCCTGGGAGGCCACAGGGACACCAGCAAAGGCGGGCTCACACCTTGCCAGAGAGAGTGACACGGTCCCCACACCTGTGTCGGGCTGTCTGCAAGAGCTGGCCGGCCGGGCTGGCCCCGTGAGTACCTGGCACGCAGCACCCCGCCTGCCGGCCCTCTCGGCTCACTGGGCTCCGAGAAACATTAGCCGCCCGGGGACACTGTCACCCCGATAGCCTGACCGGTGTCACTCACTGGGGTTCAGACTCGGGGGTGCCCCCGACGGCTCATCCTCCATGCCAGCTGGCGAGCCTCAGCTTCCTCCGCTGTAACATGAGCCTGCCTCCCGCCCCCCGCTTCTGAGTGATTCCCCGAGCCCTGCCCTGGGCATGCCCCTGCCCAGTGCCTCTGCGGTGCCCGGAGCCGAGCTGGCTGCGCTCCATCCTAAGGAAACAACTCAGAGGAGATGTAGTGTAGCAGGGGAGGCCCTGTGGCCGCCCGGAAGGCAGGCAGCCTTGACAGACACCGCCGATCATCTCTTAAATAATACGGGATCAGCCCCGACAGAAGACGCGCACGTGCTGGAGACAAAATGCCAGTAGTGGGCAAAAACTCCGACTGTAAACGCAGCCACAGAATCAGGAGAGAAACCCCTAGCCCTGCTTGCTGCTGGTGGGGAGCTGGGAGCTTGCACACCCTCCACTGTAATTTTCTTCATCTTTCTGTAATGAGCCTTTATCACATTTAAAATCAGAAAGAAGAAAGAATAGACTTAACAAAAGCCTGTCTGAATGCATCTGAAACTTGATTCCTGTTGTTGAAGTGACACTGGTCCAGGTCCCGTCTCCAGCTCAGAACAGCCAGCCCACCCCCGGCCCTGTGCCGCCCCCACCCCCGAGACAGCCTCCTGAGCCCCGGAAGCCAGGGGTCTCATCTCCTCTCTCAGCTCACCTGCCTCCCACCCTCCTCACTGTGGGGGACACCCCCAGCCCCCGCACTGGGCCACCCGTCCCCCCACCCAGCCACCCCAGGCAGCCCCTCCCCCACCCACATCCAGCCGGAAGGAGCCGCGTCCACGTTGTGCTGATAGCGATAGACTCCCACTCGCCTGGTTGGCTGCGAGGTTATTTGTCTGGTCTGCCCACCTTGTCACCGGGCCAGGTGAGAGTCATAACGCACTTGATTTCACAAGCACAGAAGGCTGCGTCTAAGTGGGCAAAATATTTGGACCACAGAGTGACAAGTGAGACCATTTCAGTGGTTTTAAAGGCTGACGCAGAAGCCACTTGGCTTTTGTTCCTGGCTGTCTGTTGCCAACACAGCTGAACGGCTGGCTTCATTCAAGACGTCCTGAGCTGCAGGACGGGGACCTGAGCCCCGGCACCCCACAAACACCACCCTCGCTCAGCAGTGCCTCCCGGGAGTCAGCGGTCAAGGGTCAAAGGGGACCGGCAGCAAGGAAGGGAACAGCCGGTGGTCCAGGCCCCTTTCCCTCCATCTGCAGGTGGCACCCTGGGGTGACACATGCCCAGGCGGGCCAGACACTCAGACCAGAGAGCGGACATGACAGGAAGTGCAGGAGAAACGCAGATGAGGGCTCAGAGAGCCAGCAGGGCTCCCGAGCTCTCTGACCAGGCATCAGGGCTCGGGGTTCGGAGGGACCTGGATGTGGGGCTGGTTCCAGGGGGACAGGAGAGGGCAGAGCCTCCTGTTGGGGAGGTCGGGTGGTGGGGGGCAACCTCAGGGGCTGGTGGGTGGGGCTCAGCATGCTTGGCGGGGATTCTGTCCCAGCAAGTCGGAGTGGCCCTGGTTTGAAAGGGCCTCCATCTCTGTGGACAGCAGGGATGGGAACCCGGGAGGGGGCTCTGGGCCTGGGAGGCCACCCTTCTGACTGTGAGCTCCTCCAGGAGCATGCTCATTCCCACATAGACACAAACGCCGCGGTGGTCCCTGTTCTGCAAGGGAGGCAGATCAGGATGCTGTGACTTGCTTTCCATCACGGCTCCCCAGGGGCACTGCCCAGCCGCGGTCCAGGCTGGTCTGTAGCTGCAGCCTGGTTCCAAGAGGGAGAAGCTGATCGACCTGGCTGGTGGAGCGGGTTGCACACTCCCACGCCCACCTACCCCAGGTCCCCACCCGCCCCATCCCCCCCGGGTCAGCCCAGCTGCAGGGCCCCTGCTGCCCTGGTGGCAAGACAGCCCGAGGCCTCACCCTGCCCCAGCCACCTCCAGAGGACTAGCAAGTCAAGCGTGCCAGGCAGGATTCGGGAAGCCCCAGACCGCCCTGATCCCCAGGAGGTCTTCTCCCCCTCCCGCAATTTTGCACGCGGGACGCTGGGGCCCAGATGAAGGGAGGGGCTCGCCCAAGGCCGGCTCCCAGGACTCGGACCCTCAGACACTGCCAGCAGGCCCTGGAGCTGCGGGGGCTCGGCCCTCCCCACTCCAGCAAGCCTCAGGGATCAGCCCCTCTCTGGGGTCCCTGCCGCCTGCCCTCCCTGAATGTGAGCTCTTCATCACGCCCGCAGCCCCCAGGAGTGGCTTTGTCTGGATGCCGCGTGACAGCCGGAGCTGAGCGGAGGACTAACAGGATTTCTCAGCCCTGTCACTCCAGCGATTACCCCCTTCGGCCATCTGAAGACGAATTAGTGTTGGCTCCCCTCCCTCCGCCCAGACCGCCAGCCCTGAGTGGCTCCCGGTGCGTCCGTATCTTCCAGTCAAGCTCAGAGCTAAGCTGGATTTCAGGTCTCTCTGACCAGGCCCCGCGGGCCCAGCTCCCTGGACAGACAGACAGCCCTCTTGTGAGCCAGACAGCCCTCTGCCCTGTGTTGGGAGCCTGTGGGGTGGGCGTGCAGAGAGAACTGGGTCTCCTACGCCACCCACGGTTGGACCCCTGCTGTCACAGCTCACTCGTCCTTGGGGCCCAGCACCGGGACTGCTCTGTCCCTGTCTCATCCCCACTAAGGTAAGGGCCCCAAACCTCCCTGGAAGGCCCCTGAAAGAGTCAGAGATGCAGCAGCAGAGCGTCAGGCCTGTAGTAGGGGCGTGATGCCTGCTAAGTGTCCCTGCTGTGACTGGACCCATGATGCCTGTGAAGGATGATGGTTAGCTAAGTCTCTTTCTAGTGGATCCTCTAATGGACACTGGGTTTTCTGGGTCCCGTGAGGAAAGGTACCCACTGGAAGTACCTCCTGAAGAGTCTAGGATGTCTGTCTGGGGCTGCCAAGCAGTCCTGGGTCGGCATCTGCGTTGGTATGGCCAACAAGGCTGCACTGGCCTCGACTGGCCCAGGGGAACACCCTTCAGGGCACTGATGGCTTCACCCCTCCTACACGGAACCCGGAAGGAGTGACCTCAGGGTCTCGGTCACCTGCGTTCTCCAGGGACACTCCAGGGTGGGGTGGGAAGATTTGTGGCACGTCCTGTGCGGCCTGGCAGACCTGGGCTCTGACTATGTTCTCTGAGCCTCAGTTTCCTCAGCTGTAAAATGGGAACCAGTACTTGCACCAACCCCACCCCCTAGGGGGGTCTTGGGGTCAAGGAATGGGCAGAGCACACAGTGAATACATTTGCTTTAAAAGTAAATAAATAAAACTTGACTGTGGGAAGAAGAAAAGGAGACTCCCAGAGGCTCCCCAAATTATCCTCAGGGCTGGGAAAGAAGCTGGTTCTTCTCCCGTAAGCAGTGTGCCCACAATTCTCAGCAACACCTCCGCTCTGGCGGGCCTGCCAGCTTCGCTGGGGTCTTTTCAAGAGGAGGCAGCCCGGCTGAAGCAGGGGGTCCAGCCCCATCCCTGCCAGCACTCCCAGCTGGAGAGAGGGTACAGCACCACCGCTGGCCCAGGGCACGTGCAGCCGGTCGGGATCCATCATCTCTCTGGGCAGCAGGGGAACCTGGGTCGGATCTCCTGCCCCTCCCAAGATCAGCCCCGTGACTGGAGCCTGACGAGACCCCAGCACACCCGAACCTCCTTTCCATCCTTAATGGGGCGACAGTCTCTGCCGGGATGGCACCAAGGAAAGAGCAAGCCGGGCTGTCGCCATGACTATCAGGCTTCAAGCAGTGACCCACCACCTAGACGAGGAGTGAGACAGATTTCTAAGTTCATGGAAGGAGGGACTGTTGGCAACAGCGAGGGCCAAGCATGAAGACAGAGGTCCAGAGAGATGAACAGATGCCCTGGACCTGGAGCGATGGCACAAGAGGAACGCAAGGCAGGCGGTGCCGCCGCAAGAGGAGGGACGGACAGACGGCCCCAGGCAGAGGCGGGCGGGAGGGCTGGGAGAGGCAGAGCGGTGAGTCTGAGTTGGGCGGGCTGCTGAGTGCCACCTTTTCCACAACAGGCCAGAGTCTGCTGCCTCATGGACCCGTTTCTGTCCTCCTGCAGAAATGAAATTACAGGTCTAACTCCTGGATCCAGCCTGCTCTCTCCAAATATCGGGAACAAAGCTGCTGTCTAACAGTGACCCCACGTATCAAAGTTCACGGGATGCAACTAAAGCAGTCCTTCGAGGAATCCATGACTTTAAATAATTACATTAGAAAAGAAGGAAGACCTGAAATCAATGACCTAAGGTTTCCCCTTAGGATGATAAACTAAATCCAAAGTACATAGGATGAGGGATATAAGAAAGATAAAAACAGAAAATCACAAAATAGAAATAAAGCACAGAGAAAACTGACAAAGCCAAAAACTGGGTCTTTGAGTATATCCGCAGACGGACAAACCCCTGCCCAGAAGACTGAGCAAAATGAGAGCCCAAAAATAACCAGTGTTAAAAAGACGGCCAGTGTCAGAAGGGAAAGGGAGACCACTGCAGATCACCACCGCAGATCACCACCGCAGATCACCACTGCAGATCACCACCGCAGATCATCACCACCGCAGATCACCACCGCAGATCACCACCGCAGATCATCACCACCACAGATCACCACCGCAGATCACCACCGCAGATCATCACCACCGCAGATCATCACCGCAGATCATCACCACCGCAGATCACCACCGCAGATCACCACCGCAGATCATCACCACCGCAGATCACCACCGCAGATCATCACCACCGCAGATCACCACCACTGCAGATCACCACTGCAGATCATCACCACCGCAGATCACCACCGCAGATCACCACCGCAGATCACCACCACTGCAGATCACCACTGCAGATCATCACCACCGCAGATCACCACCACTGCAGATCACCACTGCAGATCACCACCGCAGATCATCACCACCACAGATCACCACCGCAGATCATCACCGCAGATCATCACCACCGCAGATCACCACCGCAGATCACCACCGCAGATCACCACCGCAGATCACCACCACTGCAGATCACCACTGCAGATCATCACCACCGCAGATCACCACCGCAGATCATCACCACCGCAGATCACCACCGCAGATCACCACCGCAGATCACCACCACTGCAGATCACCACCGCAGATCACCACCGCAGATCACCACCGCAGATCACCACCACTGCAGATCACCACTGCAGATCATCACCACCGCAGATCACCACCACTGCAGATCACCACCGCAGATCACCACCGCAGATCACCACCGCAGATCACCACCGCAGATCACCACCACTGCAGATCACCACTGCAGATCACCACCGCAGATCACCACCGCAGATCATCACCACTGCAGATCACCACCACTGCAGATCACCACCGCAGATCACCACCACTGCAGATCACCACCGCAGATCACCACCGCAGATCACCACCACTGCAGATCACCACTGCAGATCACCACCGCAGATCACCACCGCAGATCATCACCACTGCAGATCACCACCACTGCAGATCACCACCGCAGATCACCACCGCAGATCATCACCACCACAGATCACCACCGCAGATCACCACTGCAGATCCTACATACACTGACAAAATAGCAGAGAAGCTTGTATACACAGTTTGATACCCGGAAACACGACAGTGTAGGGGAAATGGGCATATTTCTTAGGATAGACAACATTCCAAAGTTGACAGCAGAAACAGCAACTCTGATCAATCCAACAGCTGTTAAAGAAATTCAGTTTATCAGAAATAACCCCAAAACTCCAGGCCCAGATGGCTTCACTGACGAATTCTAGCAATTATTCTAATCTTATATCAAATGTTTAATAAAAATATTTTTCAAAGATTTAGTAAAATATCAAAATTTTAACAAATTAAATCCAGTTCAATCCCTGAGACTTATCTCAGAATACATTGTTGGTTCAACGTTTGAAAAACAACAGAATTCGTGATGTTAACAAGCTAACGGAGGAAAATCATATTATCTCAAAAGAAAGTATGATTATTTCAAAAGATTCAGAAAAAGCACTTGACAAAACTCACTACTCATTCATTATAAAAGCTCTCAGTAAGCTAGGTATAGTCGGACACTTCCTCAAACTGATGGAGGGAATCTACTAAAAAAGCACTTGTAGTCAACATCATCCTCAACAGTGAAAAGCTGGCTTGTTTCCCCGATACTGGGAACAGAGGTGCTCTCCTGCTGCTCCTGTTCAGCATGGCACTGGCAGCCCTAGACACCTATATAAGCCAAGAGAAAAGAAAGAAAAGACGAAGCTCAGAAAAGACGCAAAACCGTGCCTGTTTGCAGATGATATGATTATCGATGTGGAGAACTCCAAGGAATGTACAAAACAACCATGAGATCCAATAAATGAATTTAGTGAAGTCATAGGATACAAAGTTAATATTAAAAAAATCTATCATACTCACATGTTAGCAGAAAATAATGGAAAAATAAAGTCTTAAAAATTCCGCTTAGGAGAGCACAAAAAAATTAAAGTGCTCAGGAATAAATCTAGCAACACTTGTCCAAGATTTTTACATTAAAAATCACAAAATAATGCTGACGGAAGAAAATAAAGATCTAAATAAATAGAAGGATGTACCATGTTCATGGATTGTAAGGCTGAATACTGGATAAGATATGAGAGATTTCCCTGCGATGGTTTGACATAATCCCAGTCAAAATTTCATTGGTTTCTGATAGAAGTTGACAGCTAACCAGAGTCGGAGCACCAGGACGCTGGCACCCCCTGCCCTCCAGCTTGGGGGCGGGCCGGGGTCGGGCCGGGGCAGCCCACCCTCTGGCAGCTCCCACCCCCTCCCTCCCCCCTCCCTGCCCCTCCCTCCCTCAGGGCAGCCTGTCAACGGCCCAGGACCCCCAGCGAGTCCCCCAGAAGCGGGACCTGGTGGGAGCACGTGCCAGGAGCTGCCTGGGTGGCACCCTCCAGTCAGTCTTGTCCTTCGAGGCCGTCCTGCCCTTGAGTGGACAGGCTTGTGGCCGCAGGTGGGGCCCCACCAGGGAGCTCTAGGCTCACACTGTGCCAAGCTCTTTCCAGGCCCACCCAGGGCCTTCCGTCCGGGACTTTTTACAGCTCTGTAAGCACTGGCTTCAAAATACACCCGCCTTCCCCTTGCCGAGAAGTTGGTGTGAAGCTGACCATTCTCTGTATGAAGTGGACCCCATAGCAGGGCCAGGTCCCCGGCAGGGACTCAGATGTGTGGCGCCAAGCCAAGCAGCCGCCTGCGGACACATGACACTTCATCCAGGAAGTGGCTGCCAACCAGCACCAGCCCGTCCCAGGCAGCCGCTTCCGCCTTAAACGCAGCACCTACAAGGAGTAGCTCGCGACATTAACTTTGTTCTGTTTCAAGATTGTGTGGGTCAGGAATTCCTTTGGAGTTCAACTGGGCAGCTCTCCTGCTCCAGGTAACACTGGCGGGCTCACATGGTGGTCTTCGGCTGACAGCCGGGCTGGCCGGCATGGCTTTATTCACAAGTCTGGCCCCTCACTGATGACTGGAAGGATGGGCTCAGCTGGGACTGTCACCCAGTTCACCTTTCCGGTGGGGTGCTCACAAGGTAGCTAGACTCACACGTGGCCGAGGGCTCCCGGAGTGTCCTAACAGGTCTGAGGGGCGGGAGGGCTGCAAAATGTCGTCTGACCTAGACTTGGAAGTCACATGGCATCATTTCCCCAGAGCTCCATTGGTTAAGCAAGCTGTAGGGCCCAGATTCAAGAGAAGAGGCTTTGCCTCCACCCTTCTGTGGGGGAGGGATTACTTTGAAAGGACTCTGCGGTTAAGAATGTTTCCTCGGTTGGCTGTGTAGTTGCCCGTAAGAATGATGGCTTATCATCTCCATTCCACTGCCACCACCATCACCGCTACCGCCGTCAAAGCCACCACCACCGTCACCGCTACCGCCGTCAGAGCCACCACCGTCACCGCCACTGCCGTCAAAGCCAACACCACCATCACAGCCACCGCCGTCACAGCCACTGCCGTCACCGCCACCGCCGTCAGAGCCACCACCGTCACCGCCACTGCCGTCAAAGCCACCACCGCCGTCACAGCCACCGCCACCATCAGAGCCACCGCCGTCACCGCCACCGCCGTCACAGCCACCACCGTCACCGCCACCGAGGTCACCGCCGCCACCGCCGTCACCGCCACCACCGTCAAAGCCACCACCGCCGTCACCGCCACCGCCATCACCACCACCGCCATCAAAGCCGCCACCGCCATCACCGCCACCGCTGTCACAGCCACCACTGTCACCGCCACCACCACCGTCACTGCCACCACCGTCACAGCCACCACCGCCTTCAAAGCCACCACTGCCGTCACAGCCACCGCCGTCAAAGCCACCACCGCCGTCACTGCCACCGCTGTCACAGCCACCACTGCCGTCAAAGCCACCACCGCCATCACTGCCACCGCCATCACAGCCACCACTGCCATCAAAGCCACCACCGCCGTCACCGCCACCGCCATCACCGCCACCGCCGTCACAGCCACCACTGTCACCGCCACCACCACCGTCACTGCCACCACCGTCACAGCCACCACTGTCGTCAAAGCCACCACCGCCGTCACTGCCACCGCCGTCACAGCCACCACCGCCGTCAAAGCCACCACCGCCATCACTGCCACCGCCGTCACAGCCACCACCGCCGTCAAAGCCACCACCGCCGTCACTGCCACCGCCGTCACAGCCACCACCGCCGTCAAAGCCACCACCGCCGTCACTGCCACCGCCGTCACAGCCACCACCGCCGTCAAAGCCACCACCGCCGTCACTGCCACCGCCGTCACAGCCACCACCGCCGTCACAGCCACCGCCGCCGTCACCGCCACCACCATCACAGCCACCGCCGCCGTCACCACCACCACCACCATCACAGCCACCGCCGCCGTCACCACCACCACCGTCACAGCCACCGCCGCCGTCACCACCACCGCCATCACAGCCACCGCCACCGTCACCACCACCGCCGTCACAGCCACCGCCGCCGTCTTCGTTACCACCACCGCCGTCACAGCCACCGCCGCCGTCTTCGTTACCACCACCGCCGTCACAGCCACCGCCGCCGTCTTCGTTACCACCACCGCCGTCACAGCCACCGCCGCCGTCTTCGTTACCACCACCGCCGTCACAGCCACCGCCGCCGTCTTCGTTACCACCACCTCCGTCACAGCCACCGCCGCCGTCTTCGTTACCACCACCGCCGTCACAGCCACCGCCGCCGTCTTCGTTACCACCACCGCCGTCACAGCCACCGCCGCCATCACCACCACCGCCATCACAGCCACCGCCGCCGTCTTCGTTACCACCACCACTGTCACAGCCACCACCGCCGTCACCACCACCACCACTGTCACAGCCACCGCCGCCGTCACCACCACCGCCGTCACAGCCACCGCCGCTGTCTTCGTCACCACCACCGCCGTCACAGCCACTGCCGCCGTCACCACCACCGCCATCACAGCCACCGCCGCTGTCTTCGTTACCACCACCGCCATCACAGCCACCGCCGCCGTCACAGCCACCGCCGCCGTCACAGTCACCACCGCCGCCGTCACAGCCACCGCCGTCACAGCCACCACAGCTGTCTTCGTCACCACCACCGCCGTCACAGCCACCGCCGCCGTCACCACCACCGCCGTCACAGCCACCGCCGCTGTCTTCGTTACCACCACCGCCGTCACAGCCACCGCCGCCGTCACAGCCACTGCCGCCGTCACAGTCACCACCGCCGCCGTCACAGCCACCGCCGTCACAGCCACCACCGCCGTCTCCGTCACCACCGCCGCCGTCACAGCCACCACCGCCGCCGTCACAGCCACCACCGCCGTCACAGCCACCGCCGCCGTCAGCACCACCGCCGCCGTCAGCACTGCCGGCGCCACTCGTTTCCCGCTTTGCCATCTTCACACCGTCATCACTCTCCAAACCTGTGCTCATGCCCCTCTGAGGCTGAGGCCGTTATGATTCCCGTGGAACAGACGGAGACACCCAGGCACAGAGCGCCTTGCCCACACTGACCCCGCCAGAGGGGAGTCCCCGTGAAATGCACACTTTTCAAGCGCCTGGAGTCATGGAGGGCGAGAAACAGGCAGCTCACCAGGATGCAAGGTCTGCACCCCCCTGCCCACATGCGCTGCCATTAAAGCCGGCTCCCGCGTCCACCCAGAGCTCTCGCCGAGGTCAGCCCACACGGCCTCGCCACAGACCTGTGGGGGAAGCTCTGTCACCCCCAGACTAGAGTCGGGGCAGCCGGAGTGCAGAGAGGCCCAGTCTCCCGTTCCCAACATTCTCTCTTTTCTGCCACAGCTGCCTAAGCTCAGGAAACAGGCGGAAGTGGGTATGCCAAGCAGACATTGGCGGTTCTGTCTCCACTAATCAAGGTAATTGGATAATTGCCACTTCATGGTGTTTGGTGTTGACACAACCTTGAACTTGGCTTTCTTCAGATCCTCTCCGGGAGGCCCCACTGGCTGGCGAATAAAGCCTCCTGCTCCGCAGGCCAGGGGCGCCGGGGGCTCCTTCTCCAGCCGGTGGGCCGGGGGGAGGAACTGGCAGACAAGAAAGGCTAAGCGACTGTCTGAGGTCACGGAGCCAACCGTGGATGAGGCGACAGAGAAGCCCCCGTCTGCCCAGCGCCTCCGGCTCCGACAGCTAAATCGCCCCAAAGAGTCGTATGTGATTTCATTCTATTCTGTCTGCAGGAGGGAATCAATGTTTGCTAAATGAAAAGGAAAAAGATCGGCAGGAGGAAAATCCATGTTCAACTTCTAATAGGGTGTCACCGATGATGCCAGGGCCAAAGGAGACCAGCAGGCCCACCTGCCGCGGGCTTGGCTGTGCTGGGGACATGGTCTCCACGGCCAGGAGCCAGGGACGGCGGGGGACACTGGGAAGGGGCACAGGTTTCACAGCCCTCTGCCAAGCCTGGGGTGGTCGTCGGCCTTTGAGGCGGCTTTATCTGGAGATCCCCGAACGGACCGAGAAGGGGGCCGGCTGGGTGAGCAGGAGGAACCCTCTCTGCTGGAGGCGGATCTGGGAAAGTCGCGGGCTTACTGCAGAGTCCGCGCCCCACTCGGGCCACGCCGCTCAGCACAGAAGGGCCCGGAGGACCGGGACGACGGTTCCTCTGGCAGGAAGGACACCGCCCTCTCAGGACCCCGTGTGCGCTGCGGACACCCGCACCAGGCGCCTGTCAGGGCCACGCGGGTTGGCCAGGGCCTGCTCCCGGTCCTTCCTTGACTCTGGTGTTTATTTAGGGAGAAGGTGTTGAGTATCTCCTGAGCAGTGGGCACCCAGCCTGGTGTTGGGGATCCAGGGGTGACCAGGGCAGAGCCCGTCTGCGGGGTTCTGGTCTGGTGATACAGGGAAAGAGGATAGCGTTAGGCAAGGGCACGGGGGCAGTGGGCAGGGGGGCGGTGGGCAGGGGGGTGGTGGGCTGGGGGTGGAGCACCACCCCGGCCTAATCCGCCCAGGGGGCTCCGGGGGGCTCCCAAGGAAGGGGTGCAACGTAAGTCTCAAAGGAAGCGTGTTTCTAGCTGAAGGAGCCGGGAGAGGGGGCCAGGGAGGCCGGAGAACGGACCAGACTCCCCGGGTCCCGCTCCAGGTGAGAGGGGTGAGCCCTGGGCCAGAGGGGTCGTACCCATGGGCCGCCTCTGCCCTCTCTGAGCAGGGAACCCTCCATGGGGGCTCAGACGGGCATCCGTGTCAAGGCAGAGCCAGGCTCTGCCCGACAGGAAGCAGGCACAGATCGCAGGCCTCTTGAAGAAAACAAACAGAGGCCCAGGTGCAGGGCCTCAGGAGCGGACCCTGCAGGTGTGACGGTCAAGCATCCTCAGCCCCCGGCCACTCCCCTTGGCATCGATATGCCTTCAGTTCCCCTACGATTTCTCTTAAGAACCCATTTCCTTTCCGCGCATCCTTTAGCCCTCTCGACTGCAATCCCAGGCTTAGCTGGCCCTGACCTCGTCGGTACCCTCCAGCCACCCTTTGCTGCCCGTCTGTCTCCCGGTGCCTTCATTTTGATTCGGCTCTTGCTGACTGTTTGGAGCTTTCGTTGCTGTTGTTTTGTGGGGTTTGGGGTTTGTCTTTTAAGGCTTTTAGGCCGCGCCATGTGGCTTGCGGGATCTCAGCTTCCCAACCAGGGAACCCGCGCCCTCGGCAGTGAGGGCGCCGAGTCCTAACCGCTGTGCCGCCAGGAAAGGCCATCTTCCATGGCTTTAGGTGTGCGGTGAGTGTACATTTCCTGGGGACTTGTGGCTCTGCCAGTGTCCCCACGAGCTCCCCAGCCAATGGCAGCTCAGCTCAGGACTCAGGGCCCTGAGGTGTGACTTCCTTGTCTTGAGCAGACCTCGGTGTCGCCTTGCAGAGCAACGGAGCTTACAGGAAGAGCATTTGGAAGGAATCAGGCCGGCGTGGGTACGGGGGGTGCCTTCTGAACCAGTCTGAGGGGGACAGATAACTGACACAGACGGGCCAGAGCCGGCCGTGACCACAGACCCCCGAGCCGCCCCAGCGCTGGTGCAGGGAAGGGCGCCCGGGAACGGTAGAGCACAGCGCACGCGCACCCAGGGCTGAGGTGCTGTCCGTGACGCAGCCTGCCCCACGTGACTGCGGTCTGCTGGTCCTTCCCGGTGTGTGTTTTTAAGTCATTTCCTTGGTGACTCAGATGGTAAAGAATCTGCCTGCAGTGCAGGAGACCTGGCTTCGATCCCTGGGCTGAGAAGATCCCCTGGAGAAGGGAACAGCCTATCCACTCCAGTATTCTTGCCTGGAGGATTCCATGGACAGGGGAGCCTGGTGGGCTACAGTCCATGGGGTCGCAAAGAGTCGGACACAACTGAGCGACTAACGTAACACTTTCTAAACAAACAAATGAAGGAGTAATTCCTTTGGGAAAGTCTGGAGAATGTAGAAAGCTACAGGATAAGAGACACAATTAAAACACCAATAATCCCAGAGTGAAGAAATAACCATTATCAATACTTTGGCTTTTTCCACTAGTCTTTTATTTTTTCTGTGAATCAGTTCAGTTCAGTCTCTCAATCGTGTCTGACTCTTTGCGACCCCATGGACCGCAGCATGCCAGGCCTCCCTGTCCATCACCAACTCCCAGAGTTTACCCAAACTCACATCCATCGAGTCAGTGATGCCATCCAACCATCTCATCCTCTGTCGTCCCCTTCTCCTCCCACCTTCAATCTTTCCCAGCATCTGGGTCTTTTCCAGTGAGTCAGCTCTACGCATCAGGTGGCCAAAGTACTGGAGTTTCAGCTTCAGCATCAGTCCTTCCAATGAACACTCAGGACTGATCTCCTTTAGGATGGACTGGTTGGATCTCCTTGCAGTCCAAGGGACTCTCTAGAATCTTCTCCAGCACCACAGTTCAAAAGCATCAATTCTTCGACGATCAGCTTTCTTCACAGTCCAACTCTCACATCCATACATGACCACGGGAAAAACCATAGCCTTGACTAGACGGACCTTGTTGGCAAAGTAGTGTTTCTGCTTTTTAATATGCTATCTAGGTTGGTCATAACTTTCCTTCCAAGTAGCAAGCGTCTTTTAATTTCATGGCTGCAGTCACCATCTGCAGTGATTTTTGGAGCCCTAGCAATAAAGTCTGTCACTGTTTCCACTGTTTCCCCATCTATTTGCCGTGAAGTGATGGGACCGGATGCCATGATCTTAGTTTTCCGAATGTTGAGTTTTAAGCCAACTTTTTCACTCTCCTGAATATATTTACACACATATATACATTTTTTAAACCTAGAGATCATACTATATTTGCCATTTTGTGCTCTTGTTTTTCTATTAAAATTATATCATAGACATTTTCTTGTCTCATTCAATACTCAAGTTATCATTTATAATGGTGACACCGGGGTCTGGCAGGCAAATTTAGATTAATCTATTCAACTCTTTCTAGAACTGAGGACATCTGGCAAACGTCCTCTGTAGACATGTCCATGTTCAGTTGCTTCAGTACGACTCTGTGCGACGCCGGGGGCCGCAGCCCGCCAGGCTCCCCGTCCACGGGGGTCTCCAGGCAAAAAGACTGGAGTGGGTGGCCGTGCCCTCCTCCAGGGGATCTTCTTGGCATCTTCAGTCACTTCCAAACCACCCCCCCCGGAGGAGCACTCACTGCCAGGCTGGACACCTGCCGCCCAGTGGGATGAATCCAGCCCTGACCCCTGGTCCAGCTGTGCCCACATAGCCTGGTGAGCCCAGGAAGGGACCAACACCCACTTATACTATGTTCTTAAAAAATTTGTCTTCTTGGAGTTTTAATGAAAGGCGAGTGAACACTGCCCTCTGGTCTCATTGTCCACAGTACTGACCAGCAACTTGATGGACACAAGTTCGAGCAGCTCTGGGAGACGGTGAAAGACAGGGAAGCCTGGTGTGCTGCAGTCCATGGGGTTGCAACAAGTCAGATGTGACTGCGCAGCTGAACCCCAACAATACCGATGGGAACTCTGCCTCCCCTTGCGAAGAGATGGACTTGCCCAGAAGAGCGGGAGGAGCTTGTTGTCTGTCCTTTGCCCATTCTCCCCTTCAGAGGCACATCACTTGGGGGGCCTCTTGCTGCTGCTCTCAGGCAGAGTAATTTGAGAACTGCTTACAAACCAGAGAGTTTGCAAAGGTGAGAGAAACTGCAAGAGGCTGGCCCCAAGAGCCAGGGCTGGAAGCAGGGCCTATCCTCACCCTAGGCTTGGAGTAGCAAGGGGGACGGGTGGGGATGGTGTCCTGAACCCAGAGGCAGAGAGGACTTGGGATGGGGGCACCTGGCAGGCACTGGCTTCCTGGAGAGAAATCAACACCCTGACCAGAATTGCTACACCCCTCTGAAGCTGGTTTACCCTGGTAGCTGAGGTGGTGAAGAATCTGCCTGCAATGCAGGAGGCCGGGGTTCGATCCCTGGGTTGGGAAGATCCCCTGGAGAAGGGAATGGCAACCCACTCCAGTATTCCTGCCTGGAGAATTCCATGGATAGAGGAGCCTGGAGGGCTTCAGTCCATGGGGTCACAAGAGTTGGACACGGCTTAGTGACTAAACCACCGTCTAAAGCTGGAAGAGAGGGAGGCCTGGGTTCCCGCAGCAAGGTCAGCCTCTGAGAAGACAGAGCCACCTGGAAACGAAAGAGGAGGGTCCCCGGGAGCAGCATTTACCGCTTCTGTTTAATTGCTGTTGTTGTTGCTTAGTCGCCTTGGTCATGTCTGACTCTCTGGGACCCCACAGACTGTAGCCCACCCAGCTCCACTGTCCACGGGATTTCCCAGGCAAGAATCCTGGAGTGGGCTGCCATTTCCTACTCCAGGGGATCTTCCCGACCCAGGGATCGAATCCACATCTCCTGTGTCTCCTGCATTTGCAGGTGGATTCTATACCACGCACCACCTGGGAAGCCCTTTTCACTTTTACTGATTAATTTTTTGGCTGTGGGATTAGTTCCCCGACCAGGGGTGGAACCCAGGGCCCCAGCAGTGGAAATGCAGAGTCCGCTGGGCTGTCAGGGAAGTCCCAGCATTCCTGACTGATTTGTGGACCCTCCTGATTATCGTCCTGTTGGCGCATCCGCCAGCACACAGCTCCCACGGCACAGTCCACATTGCCTTCCCTGCCCAGCGTTGGCAGCCGTGCACGGGACGGGACACCCCGGGTGGTGTTTTCACCACCAGGGCTCAGGTCTGCCGGTCTCCCTGCCTGCTAAAGAGACCGAGTCAGGCAGCTTTAAAAATATCACCTCAGCCGAGAGATGGTCCCGGGGCTCCATGCGGCAGGAGCAATCACAGTGAATTCGCGTCAGTTTATTTGGAAGGACTAAAAACAGCAAGATCAAAGGGCTGAAGAGGCTGCATGCACCAACTCCAGAAAGGTTTTGATTTTCAGTGTGAACTTCACAAGTTCAAGTAATGAGTCCCCTTGTCGGCCCCAGTAACCCCGCCTCCAGCCCTCAGGTGGTCCCCTCCCATGGGGACCAGACGTGGACATCGTGTGATCATGATGGGGGGTGGCTGGTCCTAAGACCCTTGGTTTCTGCCTGGCTTGCTCTCAGACCACCAGCTCTGGGGAAGCTGCCACCATGCTGTGAGGATGCCCTGTGGAGCGTCCACGTGGGGAGGAACTGAGGCCTCCTGGCCACCGCGGGCACCGACTCACCAGTGATATGTGCCAGGCCCTTGGAAGTGGACCTTTCAGCCCAAGCAAGTCACTTCAGCCCCCTGGCACCTTGACGGCAACCTCTTAAGAGACTCCAAACCAGGCCTGCCCAGCAAAGCTGCTCCCAAACGCACAGGAACTGCACATGACCACAGATGGTCATCATCGCTGAACCTGCTGCATGGAGCGTCGTTTCTCAGACAGCGGTAGACACAAGCCCAGTAGTTCACTGAAGACCTAGGGGAGCTGGAGATCAAAGGGGGGAGTCCCAGTTCCGGGGCTGCAGGTGACCCCTGGGAAGCCCCCGACGACACAAGGGCTGCTGGAGCAGAGCTCAGGGAAGAGAGGTCGAGACTGGGCCCTCCCCGCGGAGCCAGTGTCCCTCTCCGAGCCTCAGTCTCCCCGCCTGTCTAATGCGGGAGCTGGGCAGAGAGGCCCAGACCTCCCGATACTCAGCGGTCAGCATGCACAGATCCCACCCCAGTCCTGACCCCGGCCTCCCTTCCTTGAGTAGCGCCCGGGCTGTACCTGTGCCCCAATTCCAAAAGCACCAGAAACAGGACCCACTCTGCTACCTGTTTAGCCAGAGGAGGGCGTTGCCCCTGGCCATGCAGAGCTCCCCTGTGTGGCTTTGTGTGTGTGTGTACTTTTATAGCTGAGATATGTCACAAACCATAAAAGCCATCCTTTTGAAGTGTACAACTCAGTGATGTTTGATATTTTCATAGACTTGCACGTTCATCATCACTAATTCCATCTTTTCATCACCGTGAGGAGAAGCCCTGCACCATCCAGTTATCGTGCCCATTACCCCTCCCCCAGCCCCCAGCAACCACTTATCTGCTGTCTCTGTGGATTCGCCTGTTCTGAACTAAGTGGGGAGACACGGCACGGGACGGTTTGCATCTGGCCTCTTTCATGTAGAGTGTGACGTTTCTAACTTTCATTCACGCTGTAGCCTGTGTCGGAAACCCCTTTCCATGGCTGCGTAGTTATTCCACTGTGTGGCTGGACATGTGCTTATCCATTCATCCACTGATGGACACATGGGCTGTTTCCATGTCTTGGCTGCTATGGATAGAGCTGCCCCTACCCCCCCCCCCCCAGGAAGGAGAAACCAGTCAAAGAACCTGACCAGTCCTCTTGTTAAGGGAAATGCCAATCCCTCCATTTACTGTGTACGTTCAACTTGTGACTCGACCTCTGGGAGGGAGACTGTGCGCCTTCTTTTCCTGAGCAAAGATGGGCCTGCCCAATACCCGAGCCCCCAGTTCCAAGTCCCGTTTCACTGATGGTCAAAGGGTGAGCCTGGGCCTCAGTCTCCCCATGAAGTTGTGGAGCAGGGAGGCCCTCGCCGGGACAAAGTTACTCCTGACCTTGTCACTCAGCCATGACCACTGTGCCCAGAGGCCCAGGGACCCCCCCCATCCACCTGCTAGGACCACAGGAGAGGTCAGAGGCCATGCTGGGGAGCAGGCGACCGTGACCAGGAGGATTTACAGAGAGCAGAGAGGAGATGGGAAAGTGGAAAATAGCCCCAGAAAGAACAAAGCGACTGCACCGATACAGAAATGAAGCTCAGTTGAGGATGCTCCTGGCAATGAAAGTAAAGTCCATGCTGTAAAGAGCAATATTGCATAGCAATCTGGAATGTTAGGTCCACGAATCAAGGCAATTTGAAGGTGGTCAAGCAGGAGGTGGCAAGAGTGAACATCAACATTTAGGAATCAGTGAACTAAAATGGTCTGGAATGGGTGAATTTAATTCAGATGACCATTACATATCCCTGAGAAGATATGGAGTAGCCATCATAGTCAACAAAAGAGTCTGAAATGCAGAACTTGGATGCAATCTCAAAAATGACAGAATGATCTCAGCTTGTTTCCAAGACAAGCCATTCAATATCATGGTAATCCAAGTCTATGCCCCACCACTAAGGCCGAAGAAGCTGAACTTGAACGGTTCTATGATGACCTACAAGACCTTCTAGAAATAACACTCAAAAATGATGCCCTTTTCATCATAGGGGACTGGAATGGAAAATTAGAAAATCAAGAAACACCTGGCTGCTGCTGCTGCTAAGTTGCTTCAGTCATGTCCGACTCTGTGCAACCCCATAGACGGCAGCTGACCAGGCTCCGCCGGCCCTGGGATTCTCCAGGCAAGAACACTGGAGTGGGTTGCCATTTCCTTCTCCAATGTGTGAAAGTGAAAAGTGAAAGTGACGTCGCTCAGTCGTGTCCAACTAGTAGCGACCCCACGGACTGCAGCCCACCAGGCTCCTCTGTCCACGTGATTTTCTAGGCAAGAGTACTGGAGTGGCTTGCCATTGCCTTCTTCAAGTAACAGGCAAATTTGGCCTTGGAGTACAGAATGAAGCAGGGCAAAGGCTAATAGTCTTGTCACGAGAACACACTGCTCATAGCAAACACCCTCTTCCAACAACACAAGAGAAGATTCTACACATGGACATCACCAGATGATCAATACTGAAATAAGATTGATGATATTCTTTGCACCTGAAGATAAAGAAGCTCTATACAATCAGAAAAAACAAGACTAGGAGCTGACTGTGGCTCAGATCATGAACTCCTTATTGCAAAATTCAGGCTTAAATTGAAGAAAGCAAAAACCACTAGACTATTCAGGTATGACCTAAATAAAATCCTTCAGGATCATACAGTGGAAGTAAGGAGTAGATTCAAGGATTCAGTTCAGTTCAGTTCAGTTCAGTCGCTCAGTCGTGTCCGACTCTCCGCGACCCCATGAATCACAGCACGCCAGGCCTCCCTGTCCATCACCAACTCCCGGAGTACACTCAAACTCATGTCCACAGAGTCGGTGATGCCATCCAGCCATCTCATTCTCCGTCGTCCCCTTCTCCTCCCGCCCCCAACCTTTCCCAGCATCAGAGTCTTTTCCAGTGAGTCAACTCGTCTCATGAGGTGGCCAAAGTATTGGAGTTTCAGCTTTAGCATCAGTCCCTCCAATGAACATCCAGGATTGATCTCCTTTAGAATGGACTGGTTGGATCTCCTTGCAGTATAAGGGACTCTCAAGAGTCTTCTCCAACACCACAGTTCAAAAGCATCGATTCTTCGGCGATCAGCTTTCTTCACAGTCCAACTCTCACATCCATACATGACCACGGAAAAAACCATTGCCTTGACTAGACGGACCTTGGTCGGCAAAGTAATGTCTCTGCTTTTTAATATACTATCAAGGTTGGTCATAACTTTCCTTCCAAGGAGCAAGCGTCTTTTAATTTCATGGCTGCAATCAGCATCTGCAGTGATTTTGGAGCCCAAAAAAAACAAAGTCTGACACTGTTTCCACTGTTTTTCCATCTATTTCCCATGAAGTGATGGGACCAGATGCCATGATCTTTGTTTTCTGAATGTTGAGCTTCAAGCCAACCTTTTCACTCTCCTCTTTCACTTTCATCAAGAGGCTTTTGAGTTCCTCTTCACTTTCTGCCATAAGGGTAGTGTCATCTGCATATCTGAGGTTATTGATATTTCTCCCAGCAATCTTGATTCCAGCTTGTGCTTCTTCCAGCCCAGCGTTCCTCATGATGTACTCTGCATATAAGTTAAATAAGCAAGGTGACAATATACAACCTTGACGCACTCCTTTTCCTATTTGGAACCAGTCTGTTGTTCCATGACCGGTTCTAACTGTTGCTTCCTGACCTGCATACAGGTTTCTCAAGAGGCAGGTCAGGTGGTCTGGGATTCCCATCTCTTTCAGAATGTTCCACAGTTTATTGTGATCCACACAGTCAAAGGCTTTGGCATAGTCAATGAAGCAGAAATAGATGTTTTTCTGAAACTCTCTTGCTTTCTCCATGATCCAGCGGATGTTGGCAATTTGATCTCTGAGATTCAAGGATTAGATCTGGTAAACAGAGTGCCTGAAGAGCGATGGACGGAGGTTTGTACAGGAGGCGGTGACCAAAACCAGCCCAAGGGAAAACGCAAGAAGGCAAAGTGGTTGTCTGAGCAGGCTTTACAGTTCAATTCAGTTCAGTCGCTCAGTCGTGTCCGACTCTTCGCGACCCCATGGATCACAGCACGCCAGGCCTCCCTGCCCATCACCAACTCCCAGAGTTCACTCAAACTCATGTTCATTGAGTCGGTGATGCCATCCAGCCATCTCATCCTCTGTCGTCCCCTTCTCCTCCTGCCCCCAATCCCTCCCAGTATCAGAGTCTTTTCCAGTGAGTCAACTCTTTGCATGAGGTGGCCAAAGTATTGGAGTTTCAGCTTCAACATCAGTCCTTCCAATGAACACCCAGGACTGATCTCCTTTAGAATGAACTGGTTGTAACTCCTTGCAGTCCAAGGGACTCTCAAGAGTCTTCTCCAGCACCACAGTTCAAAAGCATCAATTCTTCAGTGCTCAGCTTTTTTTATAGTCCAACTCTCACATCCATACATGACTACTGGAAAAACCATAGCCTTGACTAGATGGACCTTTGTTGGCAAAGTAATGTTTCTGCTTTTTAATATGCTGTCTAGGTTGGTCATAACTTTTCTCCCCAGGAGTAAGCGTCTTTTAATTTCATGGCTGCAGTCAGCATCTGCAGTGATTTTGGAGCCCCCCAAAATTGTCTGACACTGTTTCCACTGTTTCCCCATCTATTTGACGTGAAGTGATGGGACCAGATGCCATGATCTTCGTTTTCTGAATGTTGAGCTTTAAGCCAACCTTTTCACTCTCCTCTTTCACTTTCATCAAGAGGCTCTTCAGTTTAAAGATACTCTTTAGTTCTTCTTCACTTTCTGTCATAAGGGTGGTATAATTTGCATATCTGAGGTTATTGATATTTCTCCTGGCAATCTTGATGCCAGCTTGTGCTTCTTCCAGCCCAGCGTTCCTCATGATGTACTCTGCATAGAAGTTAAATAAGCAGGGTGACAATATACAGCCTTGAGGTACTCCTTTCCCTGTTTGGAACCAGTCTGTTGTTCCATGTCCAGTTGTAACTGTTGCATCTTGACCTGCATACAGATTTCTCAGGAGGCAGGTCAGGTGGTCTGGTATTCCCATCTCTTTCAGAATTTTCCACAGTTTGTGGTGATCCACACAGTCAAAGGCTTTGGCATAGTCAAGAAGCAGAAATAGATGTTTTTCTGGAACACTCTTGCTTTTTCGATGATCCAACAGATGTTGGCAATTTGATCTCTGCTTCCTCTGGCTTTTCTAAAACCAGCACGAACATCTGGAAGTTCATGGTTCACGTGCTGTTGAAGCCTGGCTTGGAGAATTTTAGATTTTACAAATAAATGAGAAAACAAGAGAAATATAAGGCAAGAGAGAAAAGAAAAGATATACCCAACTGAATGCAGAGTTCCAAAGAATAACAAGGAGAGATAAGAAAGCCTTCTTAAGTGAACAGTGCAAAGAAATGGAGGAAAACAATAGCATAGGAAAGACAAGAGATCTCTTCAAGAAAACTGGAGATTCCAAGGGAACGTTTCATGCAAGGGTGGGAATGATAAAGGACAGAAACGGTGAGGACCTAACAGAAGCAGAAGATACTAAGAAGAAGGGCAGGAACACACAGAAGAACTGTACGAAAAAGACCTTCACGACCCAGATAATCACGATGATGTGACCACTCACCTAGAGCCAGACATCTTGGAATGTGAAGTCAAGTGGGCCTTAGGAAGCATCACTACGAACAAAGCTAGTGGAGGTGATGGAGTTCCAGCTGAGCTATTTCAAATCCTGAAAGATGATGCTGTGGAAGTGCTGCACTCAATATGCCAGCCAATTTGGAGAACTCAGCAGTGGTCACAGGACTGGAAAAGGTTAGTGTTCATTTCGATTCCAAAGAAAGGCGATGCCAAAGAATGCTCAAACTACCGCACACTTGTGCTCATTTCACATACAAGCAGGGTAATGCTCAAAATCCATCAAGCCAGACTTCAGCAGGATGTGAACTGAAAACCTCCAGATATACAAGCTGGGTTTAGAAAAAGCGGAGGAACAAAATTGCCAACATCCTTTGAATCATAGAAAAAGCACGAGAGTTCCAGAAAAATATCTACTTCTCCTTCAATGACTATGCCAAAGCCTTTGACTGTGTGGATCACAACAAACTGGAAAATTCTGAAAGAGATGGGAATACCAGACCACCTCACCTGCCTCTTGAGAAACCTGTATGCAAGTCAGGAAACTACAGTTAGAACCGGACATGGAAAAACAGACTGGTTCCAAATAGGAAAAGGAGTACGTCAAGGTTGTATATTGACACCCTGCTTATTTAACTTCCATGCAGAGTACATCATGAGGAACGCTGGGCTGGAAGAAGCACAAGCTGGAATCAAGATTGCCAGGGGAAATATCAATAATCTTAGATATGCAGATGACGCTACCCTTATGGCAGAAAGCAAAGAAGAACTAAAGAGCCTCTTGATGAAAGTGAAAGAGGAGAGTGAAGAAGTTGGCTTAAAACTCAACATTCAGAAAACTAAGATCGTGGTATCTGGTCCCATCACTTCACAGCAAATAGATGGGGAAACAGTGGAAACAGTGACAGATTTTATTTTCTTGGGCTCCAAAATCACTGCAGACGGTAACTGCAGCCATGAAATTAGAAGATGTTTGCTCCTTAGAAGGAAAGCTTTGACAAACCTAGATAGCATATTAAAAAGCACAGACATCACTTTGTCAACAAAGATCCATATACTCAAAGCTATGGTTTTTCTAGTAGTCAGGTACGGATGTGAGAGTTGGACCATAAAGAAATATGAGAGCCAAAGAATTGATGCTTTTGAACTGTGGTGTTGGAGAAGACTCTTGAGAGCCCCTTGGACTGCAAGGAGATCAAACAGCCCATCCAAAAGGAAATCAGTCCTGAATATTCATTGGAAGGACTGATGCTGAAGCTGAATCTCCAGTAATTTAGCCACCTGATGGGAAAAGCCAACTCACTGGAAAAGACCCTGATGCTGGGAAAGATTGAAGGCAGGAGGAGAAGGGGACGATGGAGGATGAGGTGGTCGGACGGCATCACCGACTCGATGTCGTGAATTTGAGAAAACTCCAGGAGACAGCAGAGGACAGAGGAGCCTCATGTGCTGCAGCCCAACGGGTTGCAAAGAGTCGGGCACGACTGAGCGACTGAACAGCAGCTGCAAGTGCCTTGATGGGCTGCAGAGGACAAGGAGTGAGTGGGGCCAGTCGGGTGAACAAGGAGCCCAGCGCAGGACGGGGAGGGTCAAGGCTCACATGGAGCCAGTCGGGTGAACAAGGAGCCCAGCGCAGGACGGGGAGGGTCAAGGCTCACATGGAGCCAGTCGGGTGAACAAGGAGCCCAGCGCAGGACGGGGAGGGTCAAGGCTCACATGGAGCCAGTCGGGTGAACAAGGAGCCCAGCGCAGGACGGGGAGGGTCAAGGCTCACATGGAGCCAGTCGGGGTGAACAAGGAACCCAGCGCAGGACGGGGAGAGTCAAGGCTCACACTGGGGCAACGGGTGGGGGTCTTTCCAGCGGGGGCCGTGACTTGGGGTCTCCCCTGCCATCCTACACCAGAGCTGAGCACAGGACTGGACCCCTGGCCCCACACATGGCCTGGCTGACTGCCGGGGGCGTGGAGGCTGGGTCGGGAGAAGATTAGAGCCAAGAGGGCCCAGCACCCTGAGAGGCCCAGACCGGGTCCCCCAGGAGACAGAGGGCACCCCACTTTCAGCCCTCAGGGGGGACACCTCTTGGCGGTCAGTCCCGGCTCCAGGCAATGGCCCGGGGCTGGCGGGTGGGCAGCCCCACCGCCCAGGGCTCAGAGCCATCCATCTTGGTCTGACCCTATTAAAATACATTATAAAGGGAAGAAAAGGGTGGCCAGAGGGTGAAGGGGCGGGAAGGGATGCTGCGTCAGGCTTTTGTTCGTCCCTCCCCCTGGGACCCTGAGCCGAGAAGATGAAAGGGGGCCTGGGGCTTTGTTCTCAGGGGCTGGGGGCGCCGGGCTCAATGGGGCGGCTCTGCGGGAGGGGGAGAGGCTGGGGGAGGTGCGCCCCTGTCTCGGGCCGGCCCCCAACACCCTGCGGTGCTTGCACCCCCGACAGCCCCTACGTGCACCCGGACTCTGCCCAGCGCCCCCGTGCTGGGCCCGCCTCCTCCAGGCACTCAGGCTTCCGTCAGGTCTAAGGCGGCTGGGTGCAGACCCTGAGCGGGAGCCTGGCATCCGCACCCGCGGCCCCTCTGCCCGCCCCCAGCCAGGCCCACCTGCGAGGCCCGGGGTTCCACCGACTGACCCCGGGGCGGCCGAGGCTGGCCCACGAGCCTCAGTCCCCACGCGATCCAGGCGGGCAGCCACGGCCCCCATCCCGTCAGTCGGCCGTCCACACGGGAGTCATTGGGAGGTTTGCGGCTTAAACCGCTGACTCAGGTACGGGGGTTCGGGGCACGGACATGCCCCTTCCTGGTGGCGGTCGCTGAGCGAGTAGACGGAGCTGGGCCTCCGTCTCGTGGGGCCAGGTCCTCAGTGGTCAGGTGTCTGTGAAAATTGTCCCCAAGAACCATCCAGAAGCACCACTCCCAGCCGTGGCTGGGGTCCCAGAGGCCACCCCGAGCTTGTTAGGAGCCGGGCGAGCAAACAGACGCCTCTGAGCCCCTCGCCGCCTCTGGGAGCGCGGGCGTGCTTGGGAGGCGTCTCCGAGCACGCGGCTCCGTCTGTCCCTGGTCCCCTGTGCTCCGGGCTGGGGAGACAGAGGCGACAGACAGTGAGGGCACCGTGAGGGGAGAGGCCTCTGTAGGGCCCTCCCTTGCGGAAGGCTTCCATCGCCTGCGGCGGACCCAGGCTTGCGGGAGCAGGCGGCTGGAGGGCCTGCGCAGGGTCTGGGCACCCGCCCTCCGGCCCCACCTCCCCGGTGCGGGCGGGGGACGCACACCCCTGTGGCAGGGCAGGTGACAGCCGGCCGGGAGGCGAGGCCTGGGCCGGGCAGCGTCCACGCGGGCCTCCTCACTCTCCGCGCCTGCACTACCCTCCCACCAGCTTTCTGGGACGGATGGGCTCATCTCCGCCACCAGCCCTGAATGAACTCACTGCGTGGAGCAAAGCTGATGCGGACATCAGGGTGATGTGCCGGACCCCACACCTGACACAGCCTGGCATCCCACAGAGAGGCAGTCCAGGGTGCTTCCAGGCTGTGCCGACCTCCCACGTGCCAGCCAAGAGCGGCCGACAGCGCCCTGCCGGAAGTCAGCGGCCCGAGCTCCACGACGCTCATCTGGCCAGAAACTCATCCCCCGACTCTTCCCACGTTTGTGTAATTTGTGATTTCTCCACATAAATTGGGGTAGGACGTGAAGGTGGCTCCGGACACCCGAGCTTCCGGGCGTGAACAAACGCTACGTCCACTTCTGCCTCACTGACCATGCAAAGCCTCTGACTGTGTGACCACAACAAACCCTGGAACATTCTGAAAGAGACGGGAATACCAGACCACCTGACCTGCCTCTTGAGAAACCTGTATGCAGGTCAGGAAGCAACAGTCAGAACTGGACATGGAACAACAGACTGGTTCCAAATAGGAAAAGGAGTACGTCAAGGCTGTATATTGTCACCTTGCTTATTTAACTTCTATGCAGAGTACATCATGAGGAACACTGGGCTGGAAGAAACACCAGCTGGAATCAAGATTGCCGGGAGAAATATCAATAACCTCAGATATGCAGATGACACCACCCTTATGGCAGAAAGTGAAGAGGAACTCAAAAGCCTCTTGATGAAAGTGAAAGAGGAGAATGAAAAGGTTGGCTTAAAGCTCAACATTCAGAAAACTAAGATCATGGCATCTGGTTCCATCACTTCACGGGAAATAGATGGGGAAACAGTGGAAACAGTGTCAGACTTTATTTTTTTGGGCTCCAAAATCACTGCAGATGGTGATTGCAGCCAGGAAATTAAAAGACACTTACTCCTTGGAAGGAGTTATGACCAACCTAGATAGCATATTAAAAAGCAGAGACATTACTTGCCAACAAAGGTCCGTTTGGTCAAGGCTATGGTTTTTCCCGTGGTCATGTATGGATGTGAGAGTTGGACTATGAAGAAAGCTGAGCGCCGAAGAATTGATGCTTTTGAACTGTGGTGTTGGAGAAGACTGTTGAGAGTCCCTTGGACTGCAAGGAGATCGAACTAGTCCATCCTAAAGGAAATCAGTCCTGAATATTCATTGAAAGGACTGATGTTGAAGCTGAAACTCCAATACTTTGGCCACCTGATGAGAAAAGTTGATTCACTTGAAAAGACCCTGATGCTGGGAAAGATTGGGGGCAGGAGGAGAAGGGGAAGACAGAGAATGAGATGGCCGGATGGCATCACCGACTCGAGGGACATGAGTTTGAGTGAACTCCGGGAGTAGGTGATGGACAGGGAGGCCTGACGTGCTGAGGTCCATGGGTTCGCAGAGAGTCGGACACGACTGAGCGACCAAACTGAACTGAGACAAACACATCTGTTTCCTTTAGGTCTGGGGAACGAGGGTGTCGTCTGAGCCAGGGGGTCTGAGGGATGCACCCCCTGGTGTGGGGCTGGGCCGGGCTCCTCCTCGCATCTCCCAGTGGTGCCAGTTTTGGGGTCCCGGTGGCCTCTGCTCCTTCCCACAGCCCTGGAGACCCTGGGATGCAGCCCCAGCCCTCGACACACGTGCCAGCACACCCAGGGAAAGCCTTGCACTGGCACGTGTCTGCACATGCACACCCGACAGGCCCACAGGAGCTGGCACCAGTGACCATGTACTCGCACACCAGCCCACCCGTGAGGCTTAACGTTACGAGTCCTCGGGTCTGGGCCCTGTGGTGTCCAGGAGCTGGTTGGACGTGACTCTGGGTGTGTCTGTGAGGCTGTCTCCGGGCAGGATGAGCGTGAGAACCAGTGGACGTTGTAAGTGAACTGCCATCCCTAGTGTGGTGGCCTCGTCAACCAGTCTGCCAGGGGCCTGAATAGAACAGAAAGGCAGACAGGGGACATGTGCTCTCTGCTGGAGCTGGAGGTGGGACATTGGTCCACTCTGGCCCCCAGACAGCAACTCACAGCACCAGCTCTGGGCTCTCAGGCCCTCGGACTCAGCCTGGGATTGACACCATCGGCGCCCAGATGGGAGATGATGGGACCGCTCCACCTTCGTGATCTAGTGAGCCAATTCCCTACAATAAATCTCTGCGCGCGCGCGCATACACACACACACACACACACTCTGTCGGTACCATGTCACTGTGTCACATCGGCTCCACCATCGTCACCGTCTTCAGACGAGAGGACTAAGGCTGGGATGCACCTGGGAGTGACTGACACGCAGGTCTGGGGCCCCTCCCTCCAGCTCCAAGCTGTGCCTCAGACCCCCTAAAAGGCAGGTCTGAGCAGCATCTGCAGACACAGGTGGTAAAGGTGCGTTTGTGCAGGGTTCGCACGGAGAGCCAGCCCAGTGTCTGCTCTGGACGGTTCGAATGGGCACCCTGGACTCAGCTGGGGTTCAGGCACACGTGCACTCCCAGGGTTGAGTACAGCCCCGAGCAGGCTCACACCCGCAGACCCCCACGGACGGCGCATGTACATGCCTTTCCAAGCCACGGCCACCCCTCCCTCCCCACCCGGTGATACAGCGACGGTCCAGCCCCTGCCGGGAAGGGGGAAAGGACCGAGGTCTGCCCCGTTCCCCCCACTCCCACCGCATCCCCAAAGCAACGACAATGCAGCTGGTTCCTGCCATCAGTGGCCTGGGTGATGGATCGCCCTGCGTGATGACTCAGTGGCCATCAGCCAGTCTATGAAATGGCGCTAACTCTGCCAGGGTTGCCCCTGCTGTTTCCATCAGAAGGCAGGCTGGTGTGGCCCGCTCAGCAGCCTCCAGGGTAAGCGGCAGGAGGGGACCCACACAGACGCCATCACTCGGAGGAGCGGGAGAGACGGCGTCAGGAACTCCTGCCAAGGACCCTAGACAGTCCCCGAGATGATGACCCTCCCCCAGGCCCCCAGGTGATGACCCTCCCCCAGGCCCCCAGGTGATGACCTGCCCCCAGGCCCCCAGGTGATGACCCTCCCCCAGGCCCCCAGGTGATGACCCGCCCCCAGGCCCCCAGGTGATGACCCGCCCCCAGGCCCCCAGGTGATGATGTTCCCCCAGGCCCCCAGGTGATGACCCTCCCCCAGGCCCCCAGGTGATGACCCTCCCCCAGGCCCCCAGGTGATGACCCGCCCCCAGGCCCCCAGGTGATGACCCGCCCCCAGGCCCCCAGGTGATGACCCTCCCCCAGGCCCCCAGGTGATGACCCTCCCCCAGGCCCCCAGGTGATGACCCGCCCCCAGGCCCCCAGGTGATGACCCTCCCCCAGGCCCCCAGGTGATGACGCTCCCCCAGGCCCCCAGGTGATGACCCTCCCCCAGGCCCCCAGGTGATGACCCGCCCCCAGGCCCCCAGGTGATGACCTGCCCCCAGGCCCCCAGGTGATGACGTTCCCCCAGGCCCCCAGGTGATGACCTGCCCCCAGGCCCCCAGGTGATGACCCTCCCCCAGGCCCCCAGGTGATGACCCACCCCCAGGCCCCCAGGTGATGACCCTCCCCCAGGCCCCCAGGTGATGACCCTCCCCCAGGCCCCCAGGTGATGACCCTCCCCCAGGCCCCCAGGTGATGACCCGCCCCCAGGCCCCCAGGTGATGACCCGCCCCCAGGCCCCCAGGTGATGACCCGCCCCCAGGCCCCCAGGTGATGACCCTCCCCCAGGCCCCCAGGTGATGACCCTCCCCCAGGCCCCCAGGTGATGACGCTCCCCCAGGCCCCCAGGTGATGACGCTCCCCCAGGCCCCCAGGTGATGACGCTCCCCCAGGCCCCCAGGTGATGACCCTCCCCCAGGCCCCCAGGTGATGACGCTCCCCCAGGCCCCCAGGTGATGACGCTCCCCCAGGCCCCCAGGTGATGACCCTCCCCCAGGCCCCCAGGTGATGACGCTCCCCCAGGCCCCCAGGTGATGACCCGCCCCCAGGCCCCCAGGTGATGACGCTCCCCCAGGCCCCCAGGTGATGACGCTCCCCCAGGCCCCCAGGTGATGACCCTCCCCCAGGCCCCCAGGTGATGACCCTCCCCCAGGCCCCCAGGTGATGACCCTCCCCCAGGCCCCCAGGTGATGACCCTCCCCAAACCCCCCAGATGATGACGCTCCGCCAAACCCCAGCTTCTGTAACCAGGTGGGCAGGGTGCAAAAGAGCCCCAGAGCAGCCCCAGCCCACACGGGGCCCAGAGAGGGTCAGGAGAGCCCCAGGGTCTGAGTCACGCTGGAGCCGTCGACCCCGCCCTGGGCCTGCGTGGGAACCACGTTTACCCACCCAAATGCCCCTTCGATTTGCCCACCTGTCTGGAGGAGTGTAGAGAATATTTACTGTTTGATGAGTGAACCGTCGGTGTTTAAATGATAACAGCCTGCCCGTGGCCAGACGGGAGACCTGTCCCCCAGAGCAGACCCTGGGGCCTGGCTCCCAGCGCAAATCCCGCCTCTGCCACTTGGCAGCTGCGTGGCCTTGGCCAGGCGACGTCACCACTCTGTGCCTCCGTTCCCACCTTCGTGCCCTGGGACCCATCATGGGCCCTGGAAGGGTCCCCGGAGGCCTGTCAGCCAACTCTGGAGAGCAGCGGCCCCAGGTGGGGTGAGAGCTCAGCTCATCCTAGGCCTGGGCTCCCGGGGCCGCCCCCACTCTCCAGGTGAGGAGCCCGGGACCCATCAAGGCCACGCATCACGGAGTCAGGTGAGGCCACTGGGGTTAAGGCTCACATCCCAGGATCTGAATTCGCCCGGGCTGGGAAAAGCCGCAGCAGGACAGCCGCAGAAACTCCAGAATACCAGGATTTTGTTAGTTCCTGGGACAGAGATTCTCAAACCAAAGCCATTCCAGACAAATCCGCACAGGATACGTTTACCCCCAGAAAGGTGACGCATAGTTGGATTTCACTCTCTGAGAGGAACTTCTCCCGTGTCGGCCAGTAACCCTGGAGGCCCGGCAGCCCACCCTCCAGAGCCGGCTCACCTTGCGCAGTGCTGAGCCCCACGCTGGGGTTCTCAGAGGCCCTGTGAGCCCCCTGCCTGCCTGGAGCCTCCTGGAATAGGATACCCTTCGTCCAGGGCCGCACCGTGGTCAGTGGCGGCCGAGCTGGGATGATTTCATTGTCCACTTTGGGGGTCAGGCTCTGGCAGGGCCTCTTGGACCCAGAGCATGGCTAAGGCCAATTTGCCTTCCTTGGTTGGCCGGGCAGTACTGGGCAGACCCCCCAACCACCCTGCCAAGACCCTGGTGACTCTTGTTCTGCGGCAGGAGAAACCCGCTTTGTCTGGCCTGCCCAGGACGAGGCGGAGCCGCCGCAGCTTCCTCTAGCACCGCGGAGGATGGCATAGTTTCATTACTCCCCAGGGGATGAGCACCCCCGCCACCCCCAGGCCAGCCTTGAGCCCCGCTGCATAGCTGTCAGCAAGATAAAAGAGACGTAATTAAGTTCCAATCAGCGGAGTGATTTGTTATCATAATGCAATAGTTCCCTCCAGCCCCCGGGCCCGCAGATCCTTCTTTGTGGGCCTGCTCTGGCGGGGGTCCCCAGGCCCTCCTGCCACCTGGGGCCTGGCTGCCCAAGGAGTGGCGGGGGGGGGGGTGTCCACACTGCCTGCCCCCTCCCGGCCACACGCATCCATCCCCCAGCTCCAAGCTGCCAAAGGTGATAATGAAGTCATTTTTCTAAGGCGTGCTCACCTGGGAGACGGCCCTGTCCACGGGCCAGCTAACCAAGCAGGAAGGCGAGCCCGAGGAAGGGCGGGCCAGGCGGGCCAGGCGGGGTGCTGGGTGCGCCGGGAGCTGCCGCCATCGTGGGGGTGACGGGTGCGCCGCGAGCTGCCGCCATCGTGGGGGCGACGGCTGTGGGCGCTCTTGGGAGCCAGTCTGCTGCTGCTGCCTCTGCCTAGGCCGGACACGGCCACGGAGCCAGAGAGAAAACCCCGGGGGACAGACAGCCAAGCCCAACTGGCCTCCAGGGGGAGGGCGGCGGCCAGAGCTAAGGCTGTGGCCCCCTGGGTCCAAGAGCTGCCCAGCCGCCCCTAGAAAGGTCCCCAGGGTCACCGTGGCCCCCGACCCTGAGATGCCCAGCCTGGCTGGTCCACTGGTCCCACCAGCCTCTGGGAAGGTGTGGACGTTTCCCTCGATCTGCAGTGTGTGCACACTCATGGTTCAGTCCCATGGTGACTAGGGCCCGACCGGGGGCCAGAAGGACCAAGGCCCACGCCTAGGGGCCACAGCCCCACAGGTCCCCTGCAGCCACATACCCCCCAGGCCACCCAGCCTCCCTGAGTGCTGAACGTCAGGAGGGCCTGGTGCTGTGGGTGTGCTGAGTCCCAGACACGGCACCCGCTGCAGCGGGGAGGCTCAGGGCTTCATCAGCAGGTGAGGAGAAGAACCAGGCAGCAATAATCCAGCAGGGAGCCGACTCCGGAGGCCGGGCTGGGGAGGGGCCCCTGGGGACTTTATTTACGCCTCTGTGTTTTTCTGCGGCTTCCACGTTTGCTAAAACGGGTCTGTTGACTTTCAGTCGGGCGGGGGCGGCGGCCCAGGGCCGCGTGTGGCGGGAGCCCGGCGCAGGCAGTCGGGTGGGGGCGGCTCTGAGCACAGAGGGCTCCATGTGTCTGTACAGAGGTCGGGTGGCTCCTGGCCCCACGGCCCGTGGGTGCTGTCCCCCCACCGAGGAGCGTGGGGGCTCCACCCTTAGCAGCGCCCACCGCCCCGTGCCGGGCACCGCACACCCCTTCTCGTTACATCAGACCCTCGCTCCTCGGACAGCACGGTCCCTGTGCGGTGGGGCAGAGGGTCCCCATAAGGGGCCCGTTCTCTTTTCTTCCCCGGTGGCCCCCGCAGAGCCTGGGGGCAGGTTCATAAATCCATTTCACAGGGACAGGGAGCAATGCCCAGAGAGGCCAAGGATCCTCCAAGGTGACACAGCTCCAAGGGCCGGAACCAGCACTCCCGTCCCAGGCGGAGGCTTCGAGCCAGTTGTTCACGCGCTGAGGACCCTCACCCATAGGGTCCCGGGAGCCCGGGGTCCTGGGGACACATGGTAGGGAGTCTGGGCCCATCACCAGCAAAGCTGTTTGGAAACGGATGACAGATGCTGGGGCCCAAGCGGAGCTGAGGAGGCTCCGTAACCGAGGGCTCCAGGAGGCCACTCAGGCCCAGGAGGGCAGCAGTCTGCTCAGGCTGGCCTCGAGCTGGGCAGGTGGCAGGAGGGGGGTTCTGGCGAGGACCAGCCTGGCCCCACTGAGCAGGGAACAGTGGGAGAGCATGTGAGACCCCCCCAACCTGGGGGACACCCCTTGAGAACCGCAAGAGAGTGGGGTGACGGTTAGGGTGGGGCGCCCAGCCCTGGGGCATGCGGGCAGCCTGCACCTCTCTCAGGGGAGGGCTGTCCCAGGGGCATCAGCACCCAGCCATCCACAAATAAGGGACCATGCAGTGCGCTCTGCCGGGGTCCCGGAGCCCTGTACCTGCTTGTGGACAACGTAGGTTTCCAGCCTGCCCCCGGCCGAGGCCCACTGACACCCGTCAGTGGGAGTGGGACCCGGAGTCGAGGGTTGCTGAGGCCCGGGGCATTCTACCTGGTCCCAGAGGGCAGCGAGTGGGCAGGGCTGGGCCTTGACTCCAGCCTGAAGCCTTTGGGGTGGACCGCAGAGCTCCTTGGGGCAGCTGGCTCTGGGCACCCCTGGCTGATGCTGGCCAGGCGGTAGGGAAAGGCCAGCAGAGAGCAAGTCTGAGCCGCCCTCCCCCAGGTGCTCTGTGGTGCCCGCAGGCTGGGACGCCGGCAGATGTGGGCTTCAGTTAGTTTTAATAATAACTCACAGCTGGTGTGGCCAGGACGGTCTCTGGTGCCAGCTGCAATCAGCTGGTCTTGGCTGCACAGGGAGGGCTGGGAGCCAGGCTCTGCGGGAGAAGGGGCGCTGCTTGATTAGTCATGTCTGCCTGGGTACCGGAGAGGGGCCTGGTGCGGGGCACCTGGGTTCATGTCCTTCCCAGAGGTGAGGTTCCATCCCGGAGCAGCCCTGCCCGCTGCGAAGCACGGCCTGCGTGTGGGAGCTGGGCCTTCCCCACCTCGGACGCGACCTTGCATGTCTCCCTGTGCCAAGGGACAGTCCACGGCTCCTGTGACAGGGCCTCCTGCACATCTGCCAGTCGCCTGTCCCTCTGTCCTTCCATCCACCTGTCCCTTTAACTCCAGCTGAGACCTGTGGAGGAACAGGCGCTGGGGGGTAGGCCTGGGGGAGGCACAGGCCAGCGTGGCCACTGTGGTTCCTGGGGGACGGGTCAGCAGGTGGGACCGGGGTTGCAGGACAGCCAGGGAGGACGGAGTGGACACCCGGGGACACACGTGGACACGGTGTGTGCGGAGCAGGCCTGTAGGGAGCACTGGCCTCCACCGGAGCGACTCAGGTCGGATTCAGCTCCCTCTGACCGTCCCCCTGTGCGTGTAGAACCTCCTGGCCTCGGTTTTCGCCTCTGTGAAATGGGACGCTGGTCCTCGCCTCGTGAGTTCACGCGCACATGACGCAGTGGACGTGACGCGGAGGCTGGGTGTGGGCAGGACCGGGCGAGTGGGCACAGTGGCCACCGTGTCCCGCCACCCGAACTCGGTGTGCAGAGGGCGCGGGCAGGTGCGCGGCGTGGGGTCTGCTCGCCCCCCAGCTCCGCTTTGGAGTCACAGTCGGGGACCAGAGGCAGCCGGTTGTTACCTGCGGGCCCGTGCGGGCCGGCGCCTGCACCGCCTCACCTTCCAGCGGGGTGACAACAGTCCCCGTTTCAGCCAGAGGACGGGGCCTGGCTCCCACCTGACGAGGCGTTCAGGAAGAGGGGCAGGCTCCTCCCGGACCCCGGGAGCACAGGCTGCTGGCACCTCCTGTTGAAGACGCGCTGCTCTTCTGGAAACGGGACCCCACCTGTCACCCAGGCCCCCTCTGTGACACAGCTGACCTCCCAGCATCTTGGGTAAGACTTGCCTGCAGACCTATGGCACGCCGGTGCAGGCTGGCACCCACGGAGCAGAGGGGAGCCCAGGACTCCCCGCCACCAGCCCAGGCCCCAGACCCCTATTTGGAGGACCCCCGCAGGGGCACGCAGGCCGCGGGGAGACTCAGGAGCCTGGTGGGTGAGGGGAGGCATGTTGCTGACTGCAGCGGGAGCCCCGAGGGAAGCTCAGCCCCCAGGCGGGGGTCCTTGTGCAAGCAGGAGCCTCGGTGGGGTGGCGAGACCTCTGAGTGTTGCAGCCTGGAGCCATCCGGAGACGCCGAGGAGCACCCAGAGAGTGAGGCCCTGGTCCCCTGCACCGCCAAGCCTGGGCCACCGGAAGGTGGTCCCGTTTGGAGAGAAGCGTGACCAGGACTCGGCCCTCACGTGGGACAGACAGCTGCCCCAGGGCCCTTCAAGAAGCATCAGGGCCAGTTCTTCCAGGACTCAACAATTTATAAAGGCCTTTTTCAATCATCATTTTATTTGCTCCACGGTCATCACCCTTTGGCAAATTTCACAAGTAGGGGAGCCCAGTTTGGGTGAGTTCTGGCAAAGTGAGAATTTAAACCCAAGAAGCAGTGATAGATTTTATTTTCTTCGGCTCCAAAATTACTGTAGACGGTGACCGCAGCCATGAAATTAGAAGACGCTTGCTCCTTGGAAGAAGAGTTATGAGCAACTACAGATCATTTTAAAAAGCAGAGACATCACTTTGCCCACAAAGATCCATGTAGTAAAAACTATCATTTTCCAGTATCATGTACAATGTGAGAGCTGGACCATAAAGAAGGCTGAGCGCCGAAGAATCGGTGCTCTCCAACTGCAGGCTGAGCGCCGAAGAATCGGTGCTCTCCAACTGCAGTGTTGGAGGAGACTCTTGAGAGTCCCTTGGACAGCAAAGAGATCCAAACTGTCCATCCTACAGGGGATCAACCCTGAATATTCATTGGAAGGACTGATGCTGAAGCTGAATACTTTGGCCACCTGATGAGAAGAACTGATTTATTGGGAAAGACCCTGATGCTGGGAAAGATTGAGGGCAAAAGGAGAAAGGGGCGGCAGAGGATGAGGTTGGTTAGATAACATCACTGAGTCAGTGGACTTGAGATTGAGCCAATTCCAGGAGATAGTGGAGGACAGAGAAGCCTGGCGTGCTGTAGTCCATGGGGCCACAGAGAGTTGGACACAACTTAGCAACTGAACAACAGCAACAGCTCCACCCCCGTGGCTCCTGGATGACAAAGGCCTCAGCGGGGACCCTCAGCCTGCGCCCCCTTCCATGTACCGATTCCCTGTGCTCGCCTGACCGGCTCTCAGAGGCCCCCACCCTGGCCGCGTGGGCTCATCCCTCCCTCCTCTGGCCTGGACGCTCTGGGCTCAAGCTCTGCAGACCTGGAGCGCTCCTCCAGAACCCACCAGAAGAGCTGAGCACGTACAACCATTTTCTCGGATGAATTATAATTTTCTTTCATTTCCCCTTCAAAACACGCTAATTAAACGGACATTGTTGAGACAGCCAATTGAAATTCAAAAAGCCGTCCTCTTTCTAAAGAAGCTGCCTGTTTCTTTAGAGGCAATTGTGTGCATTGTGCAAACCATGCACGGAAGCACACACGTGCACACACACACGTGCCCACACGCACACACAGGAGCAGGCGCCCAGCCTCACCTCAATGGTGTGCTTGCGCGTCCAGCACCAGGACGGTTTGGGTGATTTCTTCTTTTTCCCAGTGTTTGCCATGGTAACTAGGACACGAATAGCCTTAGAACGGTCTTTCCTCCTGCAGCTGCCTGGCTCCCATCCTGGAGGGGCCGTGGGGGGCGGCCAGTGGGAGGCTGAGCAGCGACCCCCGCCCGGAGATGCCTCCTGCAGTATCAGGGCCCTTCCCCATCTGGTCGCTCCCACAGAGAACGTGTTCTCCTCCATGTCCCCATCGCCCTTCACTTGAGCCCACCTGGAGCCTGCTGGACCCTGCCTGGGGATGGTGGAGGCCTGGACCAGCCTGGTGAGACCCTGAGCCAGTCTGCATGGTAACAAGCTGGTGGCTCCATGACCGACAGGGAAGTTTCCAGCCTTCCAAAGCCCCTGAGGGCTGCCGGGCCTTGGGGGGGTAACTAGGAGCTCCCCTGGGGGATCACCCTCCCTTAAAATGTAACTCCTTGATGTTCTTAAAGTGTAACAAACTTCCCTGCAGAGCATCCAGGTTGCCTCCGGGAGGGGAGCTAGGATCCCAGCAAGGTGTGCCGCCTGCTGAAAAGAAAAAAGTGCAACCAACTTAGCGAAAACGCTCACAGGACAATGACTCATCTCAGAGCACCGTTCTGCAAAACCGCCAATTCAAGAAAGGTCCAGAACCTCCCAAACCCCTGGCACCTTCCCACTCACCGCCCCCGGGCCCCAAAAGAACCACCGTCCTGACTGCCAGCACCTTGGCTCTCTCTCGCCCGCTGGGCTTTTGGCCATGGGCTCCTTTGCTGGGCTGGATCCGGCTGCTGTCACTTGCTCCCCGGTGAGACTGCATGTGGGCAGGGGCAGCTGGCCCATCCTGAGACCAAGGGCACAGGGACGCCTGGTCCCCTCCTGCAGTCCGTTCCCCTGGGCCACATCAGAGCCGTGCTTTCTGGAAGGTGACGCTGGGCCTGCTGCTGGCCCGGCCCCCCTCACCGCCTGCTCACCCGTTTCCCTGCACCCAGCGCAAGGCTGGGCATGGAGCAGGGGCCCCCGGGAGGGAGTGCTGGTCCCAGCACCACCGTGCTCACGTCCAGGCACACGGCGTGCTGGGGGCACCCTGCGTCCTAAGCGTGCGGCACCGCCTCTCTCACCCCAGGAGCCTGCCCTTGGGGCCTCCGCTCAGAGTGAGGCTCCAGTGTCTCGGACCAGGTACATGCCTGTTTGGTGAAAAGCGTCGTGCCTCCCTGCCCCACTGCTGGTGCTGATAGCTCGGCCTACGCGCGCCAGTGCCAAATGGAATCTCGGGGACAGAGTTCTGGGTGCATGGAAGCGAAGAGCTTCGTTGCTTCGCCGAACACAGAGGGGCACAACGAGAACCCAAGTCCCAACAGGGACACACAGGATTCGGTGAAGAGTTTTAAATTCCCTGGCGGCTCAGGCAGTAAAGCATCTGCCAGCAATGTAGGAGACAGGTTCGATCCCTGGGTCGGGAAGATCCCTTGGAGCAGGAAATGGCAACCGACTCCAGTATTCTTGCCTGGAAAATTCCATGGACGGAGGAGCCCAGTGGGCTGCAGTCCGTGGGGCCTCAGAGTCGGACACGACTGAGCAGCTTCACTTTTCGCTGTGGTTCAGGGACGCAGTTGCTGGTAGGATCAGGGTGAAGCGGGCCTGCACACCTCTGGTCTGGCTGCAGGTGGTCCCTCTTGTCTCTGCGTCCGCTCTTCCCTGATCAACAACCGTCTGAATCTGCCCTCTGGGGCTCAGGGGAGGTCCTGGGGGCTGAAGCCTGTTCCCTACAAACGAGAGACGGGGGGCATGGAAAGACTTTCTCTGCCGAGGGCCCCGCAGGGTCCCGATCGGTTTCACCATCAGCACCAGGTCGGCACACACTTGGGGAGAGGGTAGATTTGCAGGATCTGCACAACACGCAGGAACCCCAAGTCCTCGGGAGCTCGGCTCCCCTGCACTTGGCTCCACTGCTATCCGCCCAGAGTTCACGTCACCGCCCACCCCGGCCAGCCAGCATCCTCGCGGAGATTGCCCCCAGGGGCCCTGCAGGTTCTCCAGCTGGGAGGGCGGGGCCCCCAAACAAGGAGGCTTGACCCCAGCACCCCAGGTCAGGCCAGGATTCCGAGACTGGTGACTCAGGCTTCGAGGAAATGCAGCCCGCCCGTCCCTGGGGCTCTCCATGCCCTGCCCCTGAGCCCGCTCCCTGAGATGGCACCCCACCCACCAGCCCCACCCACACCGGGGCCCCTGCACCTTGTGGCAGGTGGGGGCCGGGCAGCGAGGGTGACTCGGCGCCTCCGTGTGGGGTGGGGGCGTCCGTGGGGCTTCCTGGGAGCAGCTCAGCGCTGGGGGTGGGGGGCAGGCCTAGACAATGTCTCTGGGAAGCAGGGGGTCAGATCCCCGCATGGAAGGTTTAACTAGCCCTGGACGGGTACTTCAGGGACAGCATCTCATGTTCCGCTGCCTCCGTGGGAACGGCCCCAGTCCCCTCATTGCACAGACCTGGGCTCTCAGCAGCCAAGCCGACTGTTAGGTTATTAACAGATGGCCATAGGGCGGCATGGCCAGGGTCTCCTGGCTCCATCCACTCGCCAGTTTCAGGGTCTCGTGGGGAGAGGGAGGTGGGTACATGGGGCAGGGGCACAAGACGGGGCTGGTGGGACCAGAGACCCCGAGGTCAGACCCCACACAGTCACAGCCCCGGGGCCAGGCCACGGCTGAGTCCTTGGGCCCAGAAGCCTAGAGGATCCCGGGAAGGCTAGGAGGCTGGGCCTGGGGAGACCCCCACGCCCTCAGAGAGACCAGCTTTCACTCCTGAGGCTGGGAGGGCCCTGCACACCCTCCCAGCAGCCCCCTGAGGTAAGCAGTGGCCTGGTAAATGCTGAATGAGTGCAGGCAGGGAGGGCTTCCTGGAGGAGGCCATGTGGCCAAGCTGGTGAGGGGAGCCAGGGAGAGGCATTCCTGGCAGAGGAAGAGCAGGTACAGAGGCCAGAGGGCCGGAGACAGAGCATGTGTGTGAGTGTGGATGCGAGTGTGGGTGTATGTGGCTCTGAGTGTGTGCAAGCAAGGCTGGCCACGTGTGGACGAGCGGGTTGGTGAGGGTGAACATGAGTGTGTAAGAGTGTTGTGGATGTGTGGGTTGTGTGGCGAGTGCAAGTTAGGTCTGCTGCTCACGGGGCGGGTCACCAGGGCCTCTCGGGCCATAATAAGGTGATAATGAATCAGGACTCGATCCTCAGGGAACTGGGGAGCCACGGGAGGTAGCAGGGTCAGGTTGATGGTCAAGGCTTATCCCTCCAGCTGCTGGGTGGAGGCTCAAAGTGGCCAAGGTACCAGCTGAAGGCCACCACAGTGGCGCAGGACAGACAGAGCAGTCCTGGCCAGGTCCATCTGCAAGGCATCTGGCAGATAAATGTGCTGGATCCTGGGGTCTGGCCAGAAAAGCTGCAAGTCAAGAGAAGGAACAGGGGAGACAGTTGTGGCCCCAGAATCCAGGTGTCCCCCCAGGCTCAGAGCCTGAGCCCAGTATCCCGAGAGCTATCAAGCCCCTCACCTGCGTGATGCTGCCCACCAGGCCTAAAAGGTAGTTGAACTTGACTCTCTATTGCCTCCTCAAGCTGGGTGGCCTCAAGCGAGTGACCCAACCTCTCTGAGCCTCTGCTTCTTCATCGGTGGCATCAGAAGATAATACTAGTACTTATGTGTATGAGTCAGCTCGTGCTGTGTAACAAACCACCCAGAATTCAGTTACCACAGCCAACAGTGGCTTCCCTGCCTGTGGCTCAGTGGGTCGGTTGGCTCTGGTGGGCAGGCAGGCTGCAGGCTGGGTTCTCTGAACCAGCGGGTCTGCTCCTGGCATGGCGGATCCCCAGGGCACAAGAGAGCAGGCAGGCCAAGCACTCAGAAGGTGCCCCACTCACCTCCACCAGCTCGCCATCGGCCCGAGCCAGGCCCAGGCCCGGTCCAGCTGCAGTCAGCAGGGAAGTTCCTCCACCTCCAGGGAGGCCTGGGAGGGGCCCTAATCCCATTAGAGGGCATGAGGAACTGGCTGTCCCGTCCAGGCCCCACCCTCATCCCTGGGCGTTGGGAGGAACAGAGAGGCAGGCTGTGCAGTGCCCACACCATGTTCTGAACACAGAGTCTCTGTGGCCTTGGCAGAGGAGCAGACCCCACCCCGCCCTGCCCAGAAGGACGTGGCTGGCTCTTCCACGTGCCCGTGGGCTGGGAACGTGGTCTGACACCCTCTGGGGCCCAAGACCCCCCCTCCCAGCAGGAGAGCCCTTGACTGGCAGGAAGCCCAGTGGACCCAGCCCAAGGGTGACTCTACACTGTCCAGGGGTCGATGCAGACCCCCAGCCCTGCCGGCCTTCACCTCTGGAGTCGTGACCTTGAGCTCAAAGAGCCTCCGGGAGGAGGGCGCTCCTGCCTCGCCGCCCCAGGGTGCTACCCGACAGACTCAGTCGCCCATGCCCCTCCTCTAAATGTTTTAGACCCCCAGCTGGGGGCCTGGGGAGGCAGCCCCAGAGGCAGCCACGGAAAGAGGCCCTGCCCTTTCAACCTGCCTGCGGGATGAACAGGGAGGGAGGCAGGGGCGCGGCAGCCTCGCAGGATGAGGGGGACCCCACGCCCAGTCAGAGGGATCAGCCTGGATCAGCCTCACCTCGATGCAGAAGACTCCCCTCCCGCGTCTCCAGAGTCACACAGCTTCCCTCACACACCCCCAGAGACGGGCGCCTCGCTCCCACTGAGGCAGCCAGTGAGAGAGCTCTTCCGTATTTGATCTGAGCTGTGCTCCCACTTCTGCCTCTGGATCTTCAGCATGTGCTGAGCACCTGCTGGATGTGGTGCCACCCTGGCTGGCACAGCCCACAGCACAGACACCATCGCCAGCCTGGGGAGGCTCTGAGGGGCAGAGGCACCGCGGGGCCACCCTCGCCCCCTCCCCCAAGCCCCTCCTTCTCCTGCAGGGGCCCCCATGCAGCAGCAAGAGGAGAAAAGCTCATCCAGAGGCCCGGGCTCCAGCGGCTTTTCACATCTCCCGCCTGGGATGAGCCGTGAGGTCCCGACCACCTGCCTGGTGGTGCGTCCAGGGAGCTCCCAGTGTAGACAGGATGGGGCGGGGAGGGAGGAGAGCAAAGAGGCGGGAGGGGGCGGGCCAGGAGATGGTGGCGGGGAGCGAGCTGCCGCCTGCTTTGTTGTCGGTCTCCGTACCACTTAGCACAACTGTTAAAAAGATTCTGAGGCAATTAGGCTCAGGGGAAGCCATAAATCTCAATAACCATCAGCCCAAGTTTTCTCCCCTCCTTGAAACAACAGATATAATTTCACTGGTTGCGGCCCAGACTCCCAGAGGACTTTCTGATAAAAAGCCACTTCTTCAAAACATCAAACCCAAGTTCCTCTCATCTTTCAAGCAACCAGAGGGTCAGGTTTCCCTACAGTGGAGGAGGCAGGGAGGCACTGGGTGTACACTCGGGCCTGACCGCCTTCCCCAGGGCCAGAGCTTGGCACCCAGACAGGGTCCCCAGGTCATCCTGTGGCCGCCTTGACTCTGACATGACACCCCTGAGACAGAGCCTTCTAATCTCTGCTTGGTTACCACTCCTGGCAGGGAGCTCACTATCTGTCATGGCTGGTCCATATTGGGATGGCTCTGTTTCCGATGCTGCTCCAAGTCTTCCTCCAGTACCGCCCCATAGCTCCACCCGTCTGTCCGTGGAGCACACAGCATTCCGCGCTCTGGGGCTGGGAACCTGCATGTGACCCCTAGGAAGCTAGGACCCCCTGAGAGGTCAAGGGGGGCCCCTTGGCCGTGGGGCGGGCAGGGAAGGGGAAATACATTGTGCCCACGTGGTTTTATTTTGGGCAAGCTTTGGCCTTAGATGCTGAAAGGGTTCGAGTGGCCAGCCCCACTGAAGGACTCACTGACCACTGACAGTAACGGAGTTGGGGAGAAGGAAGGGCAGGGCACTTCACCCTGGCCCCATTCTACAGAGCAGGAGACTGAGGCTGCCAAAGGCCCTGCCTGGCCCCCCAGCCCCCGAGCAGGAGGCGGGGCTACACTCCTGGACATTGGGCTTCCCTCCAGGGAGGGAGGGGGTTGTGGCCTGGTGGGCTTGCCGTTTTCCCTCTGCTAGGCAGGGAGTTCCTTCTCCTTGAAAGCAGCCACTGAGCATGAGGCGTGCTCAGCCCAGCTCCTGCCGTGTCAGAAGACCCCTCCACAACATGGGGGTCACTGCGCTGCTCCAGTGAGGAGGCGAGGGGCCAAGTCCTGACTGTCTTGATTTCCTGCCAGGGACCCGGGGTCAGGCACCCCCTCTGCAGCCTTGCTGTGGGTGTCCAGTGTCCGGGGCCCTCCACAGCGATTCCTGGACGTTCAAACCCCATGTCCCACCCAAGGTGGCCCAGGACGCCCCTCAGCCATGCGTCCGCTGCATTTCTGCCCTGGTGCTCACCGTGCATGGGCTTGTCTGACTTTCAAGATGAACGAGTTTGCTCATGGAGAGGCCGGCGCTAGCTGCCCGGGGCTGAGCGGCCACTGCCACCTGCGGGCTCTGCAGAGAGGCTCCTCCACGTTGAGGGCCCACTCGTCCGGCTGAGGAGCCTTGGGTATGGTCACTAAAGGCCCGCAGGGCCAGAAGCCGCGTGGCCCAGGCCCCACACTGATCATTCAACAGCTCTCACCCCAGGCATAGAGCAGAGGCTTAGAGACGCTCCGCCAGCCACCCAGGCTCACACAGCAGGAGGCAGCCAAGGCAGGATTTGAACCCAGGTCTGCCTGGGTCCTGAGCCTGGGTTCGTGCCTCCATTCGGGCCAACCTTCCTTTAAGGAAGTAGCAGAAGCCTGAGGGGGCCCCTCACAGACAGGGAGGTGGAGGCCGGAGAGGGGACTTAAACAAGATCACACGGTGAGCCGGGGCCGGCTGGGCTAGCCCCTGGGTTTCTAGACTCCGGTCCAGAGCTAGACCCAGCCTCATGGGTCAAACCAACAACCCCACCCGGGGTACATGTCAGGGGTCTCCGCTGAGGAGGAATGAGGGGTGTCTTGGCTAGGGGAGCCCCCTTGTCTGTCCTAGAAGCACCCTTCTGGACACCAGTGGGTTGCAGATAGCCTGACCCTGGTGATGGGCGCCAGGGCTGTCTGACGACCTTGGACCAGGCTGCAGTGAGAAGCAGGACCCCGGAGGCTGTGGGAGGCCCCTGAGCAGCCCTCGGTCAGGGTGGACATCCCGGCCTCCTTCAAGGTCTCGCCCCAGGGTGCCAGGACCTCTCCAAGTGCCTGCTGTCCCTCTCCAGCCCAGAGGCCACACAGACCCGGGGCAACCCCCCCTCACTCCCAGCTGGGGCAGTTCAGCAGCGTCCGGAAGGAAGCTCTATGGCCACCGGTCAGCCGTCCCAGTTCCCTCAGCCCTGTACTGACTCCTTGAGCATTTGACACAGGCCTCTCTGGACTCAGCGGGGCCTCAGGGCGCGTGAATGGGCCCTGGCCCCAGGCCCTCACCAGGTAGCTTAACTCTGTATGGCAGGGTCTTGGGCAGGCCAAACTCAGAGTGTACTTGTTTGGAGGCTCAATCCAGATGGGGGAAACCAGGGAGGGCTGCCTGGAAGAAGTCGCATCCAAGCTGAGACTGCAAAGAAGGGAGGAGCTGTCCAAATGGGGTGGGGGAGAAGGGGAGGGAATACCAGAAGTGCTCAGGGAGTGTCCGAGGCGAGCAGGAGGACTCTGTCCTGAGGGCCCGCGGCGTCCCTCAGCGCCAGGCCTGGGGCTGGGCTCTCTAGATGTCAGCTGTGCCCCCAGGGAGTGGGGGTCTGAGTCCAGGCCTGAGAGGGCCCAGGAGAGGGGATGAGCCAGTGAATGGATGTAGGGAGCTGGGGCAGCAAACGAGTGAAGGAAATGCAAGCCAGCTTCGGGGCGGGCCTCGCTCCAGACCCCCAGGAGGGCCGGGCGCCGGCGCACGCTGGCAGAGACGCCTGGCGTCTGGAGGCCGTGCCGACCTGTCTGCGGCCGTGGGTGCCGAGACGTTCAGGCCCCAGAGGCACCACCAGCCGGGGCGTGCTGACTCTCAGTGAATCGGGGCCAAGACCCGGGACGAGGCTGGACTGAATCACAGCCAAGGTGTCCTGGGGGCCTGCAGCCCAAAGACGGGCACGGGGGCCAAGGGGTCTTCCCCGGCGCCCATGCCCACCTGCTGTCGCCCCTTCCACTGTGCGTGGCGTGCGTGCCAAGTCCCTTCAGTCGTGTCCGACTCTGTGACCCCATGGACTGTAGCCCGCCGGGCTCCTCTGTCCGTTTGATTTGCCAGGCAAGAACAGAGTGGGGTTGCCATTTCCTTCTCCAGGGGATCTTCCCGACCCAGGGATTGAACCTGGGTCTCTTCTGCCTCCTGCACTGCCAGCAGATTCTTCTCCACTAGCACCGCTGGGAAGCGCCTTCCGCTGGACCCTAACAAAACCCCGTGGAAAGCATTTCACCAGGCACCTTGACCCCACCAAGGGGGGACGGGGTTTATGGAAGATCCATCTGGAGGGAGACGTGTTGGAGGAAACTGGGGACCCTTTCCCTACACCCTCCAGGTAAAGGCAGTGTTGCTCTGGACCCCAAATCCAGCCCAAGGCCTGGAAGTAGGGAGCAGAAGCAGGGGACCTGGGGCAGGTGGCTGGTCTTCCCCTCCTGCCTGTGAGGATGTCCGCCGGAGGGGCTTCCCTGGACAGCCACTCTCGTCCTTCTCGATGGCATCTGCTGCGGTCACTGAGGGGCGTGGAGGCAACCTGCTGACCAACCCAGCGCCACTGAAAGCGCCATCCTCCTCCAGGAAACCTTCCGGAGCTTGTCGGGGGGCCCGGGCGGGCTGGCCCCTGCCGGCCCCTCTCTGCTCCACGCAGGGCGGCCGTCTTTTCCCTCCGAGGGGCTTGCAGTCTCCGCCCCTCTCCCCCAGGGCGGCCACAGCCAGGCTGCCCCTCCCCCAGCCCTCCCCAGACCAGGCTCTCTAGCCCCGTCTGTCCCCGTGCTTTTCACCTGTCTCCCCTAAAGCATGGATGGCTTTCTTCCTGGAGGCAGCTCCACACTCCCCACCCGTGTCCTGGACCCCTACACACTCACACACACTCACACACACGCACGCGTGCGCACAAGTGCTCACCAAGACACAGGATTATCACGCACCCGGCCTGTTCTGACACCTCTCCTTCCCCAGCCTGCCTGCTGTCTTCTGAATTCCCACTTCAACTCGAGGGAGAGAGGCTCAGAGTTGCTGAGAACCCGCTGAGGGCCACACAGCTCGTCAACGGCGAAGCTGGGAGTCAATCGGGACGGCGTCCTCACAGTGGGCTCCCCGGCCCCCACCCGGAGCCAGCACAGCTCCTGTGCTCGCTGGGTCCTCACTGGAGCTTCTCTGGGAGCAGGGAAGGAAAACACTTGGCAGACACCCCCCCACCCTGCCCTCCCACCTGTCAACACAACATAAAAGTTAATCTAGAAGTAAATAAACTTGCTAAGAGGAACAGAACTTTTAAAAGAGGAAAACTCGAGATGCCCAAAGGGGGATGCCTAATTTTATCCCATTTCACAATTGAATTGTAAATCTGTCTTGAAACTGAGGCCCCAGGCCACCGTGCTGAGGCTCTGTTCAGGGGGAAGGGACCTCGAGAGCTTTCTTCTCTGCCTGCCGCTCCAGGTCAGAGGCGAGCCCACACCAGGCTGACTCACCCGTTTCACCTGTGGGACCTGTGGTTGAGGCCGAGCTACTGGCCCAGGTGTCACTTGGGGTCACTGAGCCCTCAACTGTGCAGGGGCCGGCCACCCAGGCCTGAGGGGCCGCAAAGGGCCGCCGTGTGCAGAAGCGCTGCTAACCTAAGCTTCCTGACAGCAGCAGGGATACCTGCCTGAGCTTCCTGTCATCACCCCGGGAGGGCCCCCAAGTCCCCAGTCCTCCCAGGGCTGAGCCCCATGGCCACGACACCCTAGGATTCCCTTGTTGGGGCGGGGGTGTGGTGCGCTGCTACCCAAGCAGGTCCAAGACATTGATACTGCATCTCGAAATTGACATCTGGGATATTTCAAGTCTGCAAGAAGCAACGTGAGCTTTGAAGACAGTGTTTCCATGTGTTTATTAACAGTCCCAGGAGGCCATGTGCCGGCCCCTCTCCTCTCACGCGCGCCCCACGTGCCCCGACATCCACCATCCGGGCGGGACTGGAAGGTGACAGGCCCCCCGCGGGGCTGGGCCGATGGGGGCGGGGCTGGGGAGACAGCGGGCCTGACTGACCCTGGCACCAAGGACTGCCTGCCTCCTCCTGTTTACAACCTCCTCGAGAGGATCAGTCCCACGAGCTCAGATACACAGGGCGAGCTGGTCGCCGAGGTCACAACCTTGACTGGCTGACCTTGACCCCGGCTGGCGGTCCTGATGAAGTGCTGATGACAGCAGCTCCCGTGCTGGGCTCCGCGTCGTGGCAGGCCGGGCACTCTCCACCCTGACCCCGTCCCGGGAGGCAGGGGTTCCTCCCTCCGACAGGCGGGGGGGATGGGGCCCCCAGACCGGCTCATAGGCACAAGGCAAAGCCAGGACGCTCAAGCCTGTGCTCCCTGTGACCTGTTCTTCCCAAAGGACCCGAAGCCCCCTTTTCCTACCTCTCTGCCGGCCCCCCAGCAACCCAGCCGCAGCTGGTAGGGCCGAGTCGGGCTCGCTTCCGACCCCTGGCCCTGCCACGTGAGAGAGAGCAGGACAGAGGGAGCTGAGAGGCGGCCGGCCCTGGTGGGAGGACTGAGCCCCCTCCCATCCCGGGGCGGGGAGGCTGTTTCTGGAGAGAGGTCCCCCAGCTGCCCCTCCGGGCCTGGAAGTGCAGCCCCAGGATGGCTGGCTCGCCTGCAGGGCCTCCTTCTCCCCACCCCCGGGCGCCCAGCTCTGGGGTCTCCACCTCCTGAAGGGGTCCCTCTCCTGATGTTCCAGGAGGCCCCACTGACAAGAGCACAGACGCGTCTCTGGTTCCTGATGGGCCAGGGGAGCCCCCAGCCTGCAGGGTCTGAGCCTAAGGGGTCACAAAGCTGCGGTCAGACTGCGGGCTGTGCGTGGGAGCCGTCCAGTCCCTGCACCTCTCAGGGAAGGAGAGCTCCCGCCCACCCTCTCCTGACTTCATTACCCCGAGGAGAGGGCTCCTCCCTGCAGGGTGAGGCAGACCCTGGACTCTGGCAGAGACTCTGTCCAGAGACCCTGGACTCTCAGCAGTAGCTGGAGATCAGCCCTGTGCAGCGCTGCTCAAGGCAAAGAGAGTTTGTCAACTGGCTGGGCCAGCAGAGGCGGGTGGCTCACTAGTGGGTTTGCAGGGCTCCCTGTGAGAGCCTGCAAGTTCTGATCGGAATTGAAATGGCGGATGGACCCGTCCACCCACCTCGCTATTATCCACATACCCATCTATCTGTCCGTCCATCCGCCCCGCCACCCCCACCGCCCACCAGCTCACCCATCCACCTGCCCCTCGGCCGTCCATCTGCTTATTCAGAATTCACTCAGCTCCCGACACTGATCTTACTGTCCACTAGTCCCAGGGGGTCCGCATACACCAACTGGTGCCTGCCTCTGGGGCAGACAGACCCAAACACAGGTGCTTCTGGGATGCGTCAGGGGTGTGGGCGCTGCCCGCAGAGGGAGCTGAGCTCACAGACCTGAGCGTCGAGGGTGTGCAGCGCACTGTCCCTGTCCCGTCTCCCGGAGCTGTCCCGCCGAGACCCTCACAGCCCACTCTGCGGCTCCCCACTCCCTGACCCTTGCATGTTCCAGAGGCCACACGCTGCGTCTTGTCTCAACACCCCACCCTCCCTGCACTCAAGGCCCAGCTCAGAGCCACGGCCTCCCGCGCTCTCCTCCCTGAGTGCTAACACTGCGTCCAGCCTGCTTGTCTGCTCCCTGCCCCAGAGACGGGGGCTCCCTGGAGGGGCAGAGACCGGCCTCTGTGCAGGCTGCATCAGGCCCAGAGCTGATGCTTTTGAGACGAGTTTGCAGAGGAAAGGAGGGAAGTGGTGGGGACGGAGGTGCAGGGGGCAGGGGCCAGGGAGGAAGGAGGAATGGCCCGACTCCCCCTTTGTGACCCAGCCGCCTATCCAGAGTCTTCAGGCGGCTTGTCCGTCTGGGCCTTGGGGCTGCCTTCCCACCCGTCCTGGGACCATTGCGGGGGGCCTGGCACATGCCTTGAGGACTGTTCTCCTAGGCCCTGGGGAGATGTCCCAGCCCCTGGCCCAACCCTACCCCAGCAGTTCCCACCCCAGAGGTCCCAGCCCACCACGGCACTTGGGAGTTTCCTGGAGGAACTGGCCCATCTCTGGGCCCATGGAGACCCTGGGAGATAGGACCCCCAAGTTAGCCTCTTTCAACAACTTGGAAAGCCTGTCTGTTTGAGAACTCCAAAGCAAGAGCAGGGGCCCCGGCCTTGACCATCAACCCCGGGCACAAGAGACCATGTTTCCCAGCACACACACTGCTTAATGTTTAACTCCCGCAAGCTTTCTAACCACTAATGACAGGACATTAACTCTGCACAAATAGGAAGGTTCAGAGGAGCCGACCTGGAACCCGTTGAGCGTGGGCCAGGCCGCCACATTACCTCTGGTCACAAGGGTCGTGGCTAGGCAGTCAGGGGCTGGGGTCATCGGGGGTTGCGGGTGTGGGGAGGCAATCTCAAGGACACAGAACTCTGTTCCGGCTTCCCATCGCCGTCGTTTCTAGATTCTGCTCAAAGGATGCCTCCCCTAGGAAGTCCAGCACTCTCCCACCAGAATCACATTTACCAAGCTGGTCTCCACCCACCTGCTGATCAGGGTGATAAGCCGGCACCCCTCTTTCCAAGCCAGGTCCCTACTTAAAGCAGACGGGAGACAGGACTGTGTGTGCAGGCAGGGATTCCTGGAAGCACAGCAGGGAGCGGGGAAAGAAGAAAGTTGCTTTCTCGGGGATGGGGTTGGTCTGTGGCAGGCAATGGGGGCTCAGTCCCCTGGGAGCCTCTTTGAGGATATGGAGCTCACCCCAGAATTTTCCCCTTCTGAGGGACAACACCCACCAGCATCCTGCCTGAAGGTCACTACTGGGACCTTAACTTCCCAACACCTCCCTCAGGGCTCGCCTGCAGCCAAAGGAAGGCAGAGCAGTGGTCAGGGGCAGGGGGACAGTCCCCGACTGCTGCCCACTGTGGACCCACGCGGACCAGGCCCTGCACCCTCGCTCCCCTTGGCTCCTGGGTTAGCCCTGCTGATGGGGGATGGCCCTGCTGGGAAAGGTGACCACCCCCGTCTTAGAGACTAGGAGACAGGAACCAGACTGGGCAGGTGGCCTTGCCCAGTGGCAGCGCCAGTGGTCGTAGAGCTGGATTTGTTCTGACTGCTGGCCGCACAATAAGCTCTGAACTTGGAGCCACATTCCCTGAGTCTCCGGCCACCCAGGCCTGGCCGTGTGAGGGCCCCGGAGCTCAGAGGTGGGAAGCGGTCAAGGACGCTGCCTTCCCCTGGTCTGAGTCCCAGAAGGTCACTGCACAGCCGGTCTGTCTCCCGCTGCCACAGTCCCTCAGCCAGTGTGGAATCCCTCCCTCTCTCCATCCTAGATGGAAGGAGAGGGTGCAGGGCTGATGGATGCAATCACAGACCCGCACGGAAGCTCAGAGAACATTCCTGAGCACAGCTGGGCTGCCGAGATTCTCTGAAGTCTTTTTTTCTTTGGCTCGTCCGGGTCTTAGTGGCAGCACGTGGCATCTTTGATCTTTGCTGCCTCGTGCAGGATCCCTCTCTGGTTTGTTTGTTTTTTTTTTTCAGTTGCGCCATCGGGATCTGTTTTGTTGCAGCATGCAAGATCTAGTTCCCTGACCAGGGATCAAACTCAAGCCCGGCACGTCAGGAGCGCAGAGCCTTAAGCATCAGGCCACCAACAGAGTCCCTCACGAGCTTTCATGGGTTGGAAAGCACCGTCCTTGGCTCATGAGAAGCTCCACTGGCGTCAGTGAGGATGCTCCCAGTGGCGGGTGGTGAGCCTCGGCCCAGGCCGCGCCCAGGTCCAGGCCCTCTCCTCTCCCTCCCCACCCACCTGCCCCACCAGGCTTGGCTGGGGAGCCCTGGGACGGAAACGCTGCCCAAAGCCATCCTGGGGTTGACCCCTCTGTGCGCAGCTTCGAGGGGGAGGACAGTGTGCAAAGGGAGGCCAGGCCTCTGCTCCCCTCCCAGCTCCACACCCGGGGATCATTTCTGGAGTGACATCCACCTCCTGTCTCCAAAACCCCCCGCGTCAACTGGCCCTGCATTGGTAAAAGCCCCAGAAATGGGTCGGCCAGCCCCCGAGGGAAGCGTGGGCATACCCAAGCCAGGGGGCAGAGGTGTAGACTTGGCCCTTCAGTTCGGAGCTGTGATCCACCGGGCTGCTGGGGGTGGGGTGCCTGTCAGCCGGAATCTTGACATCAGCCCATCAAGCTTTACTGAGCACCTCCTACATCAACCAGACCAGAGGATGCCACAGAGTGGGGGACACCAGGCCCTCCTGGCCCGGGAGAGGGCAGTGCAAGCGCAGACCCCACCCTGATTCCAACAGGCCTCTCCCAGACTCCCGCCTCTGAGCTCCTGCTTGGGGTCGCAAAAAGTCGGACAAAACTGAGCGACTGAACTGAACTCAACTCCCTGGTGGCATGAGCAGTGAAGAACCCACCTGCCAATTCAGGGTTTGATGCCTGGGTCGGGAAGACCCCGTGGAGTAGGAAATGGCAACCCCTCCAGTATTCTTGCCTGGAACATTCCATGAACAGAGGAGCCTGGCAGGCTGCAGTCCATGGGGTTGCAGAGTCAGACACGATTGATCCCATGTATACTGACCTCCTGCAGGAAGCACACCTTGAGCCCTCAGGGGCCACACTGGGGAAGATGCAAAGTGTGTATGTGTTGGGGGTTTCAGAGGAGTAAGCAAGCCAGGTGCTGCTGGCATACGCAGATAAGACATATAAATGACCCGGGAAATCAGGGAGGACTGCCTGGAGGAGGCAGTGCCTAAACCAAGACCAAACTCAGTCAGGGAGAAGTGTTTCAGAAGAGGCCTTCTGGCAGGGTCAGTCACAGAGATGCTTCAGGAGTGGGCAGAGTCAGCCTGGGCAGGGCCCTGTTGAGAGCCTCTTAGTCCCCTGATGGTGGGCCCTCTGTGGCGGGGGTGTGATGAGGAGCTGGAATGTGGGCCAAGGCCGAGCTCCCTCCCTGCTCCTGGAACGGGAGGGTTTCACTCAGAGGTGGCGGTGAAGTCGTTCCCGAATCCTCTGCAGTCTGGGGTTCCCTTACCCTCCGGGCAGTCATGGGACAGCTCCAGGTAGACCCTCCCTCCTGCCGGGAGCTTCTTCCACATGTTGGTCTCCAGGTGTCAACCACAGCGGATGCTCTCGGAAGGGTCTGAAACCCTGTTTCCTGAGCCCACCCTCCCTGCTGCAGCTCTGGGAGGAAGAAGGGCCAGAGGTGGTGGCCCACAGCGGAGCCTCACGTCTGGCCTGGTTTCTGCCTCGTGGGTGGGGTCAAGAGCGTGGAATCAACCCGAATGTGTGTGACGTGCAGGGAAGAAAGGGGTTGAAGAACGGGCCCCAGAGCCTGGAGCAAGACCCCCGCAAGCCGCGCCCAGCTCCGTCCGTCTCCGGGGTTTACTGCCTGAAGAACGGGCCCCAGAGCCTGGAGCAAGACCCCCACAAGCCGCGCCCAGCTCCGTCCATCTCCGGGGTTTACTGCCTGTACTTGATGAGGGCCCACCGGGCAGGGCCTCTCTCTCAGCTCCGCACCTGCGCCCTCGACAGGCCGGCACACAGTGGGTGCTTTGCTGAAGGTATGGACGAGCCCTGCGGGGTGTGGGCGGGGTGTGGGCGGGGCCCCGGGGGCTGTCCCCTCACCTCACCTCTGCTGGCAGGGCACTGCCACCTGCAGCCCCTGCCTCCCTCTAGACTCAGAGACAGCACAGGGCTCTCACTAAGGAGTCAGAGCCGTGTGAGTTCAAACCCCGGTCCCAGGGCCTTCCTGGCAGTCCAGGAGCTAAGACTTCACTTCCAATGGTTGGTTGAGTCTTTGGTTGGGAAGCTAAGGTGGCACTTTCCTGGGCCGAAAAAAGGAAAACATAAAACAGAAGCAATATCGTAACAAATTCAACAAAGACTTTAAAAACAGTCCATGTCAAAAAATCTTTTTAAAAGAGAAAAAAAAACAATCCCGACGTTTGACTAAGAGGACACCCGGGACGGGCGATTTGGCCTCTCTGAGCCTCGGTTTGTTCATCTGTGAACTGGGGACGACAACGACCCCAGTTTGCTGAGAGGCCCGCCTGAGGGGAGGCTCACACACTTTTACTTGTGCAGTTTGCAGCGTGCACTCCTCCGTAGCCCCGTTGACTGCACAGGGCCCCGGAACGAGATCGGGCCCTCTGAAGCACCCCATGTTTTGGGCTCTGTGCTCCATGGAGGGCAGGTGAAAGCTCAGGGACAGTAAATAACCTCACAGGCCAAGTAAGGCGAGTACCACCACCTTTGATCCAGAGGCCCAGCCGTATCTCCTGTCCCTCCCGTCCATCCTGTTTGCCCACATCAAGGCGATGGACGGCAAGTAAACACGGCCCCAGCAGGCTGACCCGCCGAGAGGCAGCGGGGGCAGTGAGGGACAGCCAGGAGAAGCTGGGGACAGCGTGGGGCCAGGCCTGGAGTCCGGGAGCCGAGCCAGCTGCAGGAAAGATCCCGCCCCCCACCTCCAGGGCTGCCACCCCCAGGGTCACAGACCACCAGAAACCCAGCCCAGCCAGTTACAGACCTACCTGAAGACCCCCAGCCCTGCTCCTGGCTCACCCCAGCCCCTTACCCATGACCCCACCACCCCTGTGGGGCTAAGTGAGCACCCCTTCCTCCACCTGATAGCTGATAACCTGGTGTGGTCACCTAGCTGGTCCTGTCTGGGGTGGGGGGCTACTCTCCGTCCAAATCCACACGGATTCCAGAGCTCACGGAACCCCTCAGCCTCTGCTGAGGGACTACAGAAGGAAAGGCCTTTTTTTTTGACCACACTGCACAGCAGGTGGAACTTCCCTGACTGGGATCAAATCTGTGCCCCTGCAGTAGAAGCTCAGAATCTTGACTCCTGGACCACCCAGCAAGTCCAGAAAAAGCCTCTTGAAGACATGGACTACCCTCTTCCCCCTTCATAAGGAAACTTCCGGTAAACCAGTGTTGGACTCTGGCCACCCCCCGGGTAAACGCTTCCTCCCGCGGGCCAGGAGGGCTGATCCACCTTCTTCCTTTCCTTGCTGTGGCTACCAGGACGCTCAGGCTCGTGTCGCCTGACCAGTGACCGTCTCTCTGGTTCCTGAGACACAGTTCTCTTTCCTCTTCCCTCAAGAGTATTCCTGACCTTTCCTTTCCATTTCTGTGTTTAAGTTCTAGTTTCAGTATGTGTATTTTGCAGAAGATCCCCAATGAATACACAGAATACATATAATTGTGTACACACCCAGCCACTGAACATTGTAGAATAAATAACTTCCTGTTGTGTCCTCAGAACACTGGCACATGAGCACAGATGTGCACACATGGATGCACACACATGGATGCACACGCAGATGTGCACACAGGCACAGACAGGCTCACACGGGCTTGAGTCCTCTGAGCCCGCTCAGCTGGACTCACTGTGGCTCTAAAGACACACACCCTCACCCCTGCGGCCCTGCTTTCAACACCCACAGCATCCTGCTGGGGCGTTGGGAGGGGCTTGGCAAGCAGAAGCCCTGGGCCTGGATCCTGCTTTACCCCCATGAAAGGGAAGACTTGGGGGCCCCTCCCAGCCCCCAGTTACACAGCTGAAACATGGGAGTTAGTGACCGCTCCTCTCCGAGGGGAGAGGGGAATCACTGCCCAGACCCCAAGTGCCGTGCCTGACCCCCTTCCAGGGAGGCACACTCCTCCTGGCCCTGGGCTCCCTCTCTGCAGACTGACCGGAGCCCTGGGCTGACCCCGGAGAGAATCGCACAAAAAGTTGGCCCAGTTCTGGGCACTTCCAGGAGCCTCACTGACCATTTCCTGTGCAAAGCACTTCCTCCTTCTCCCCTCCAGACTCGGGTGCCCCAAGCGTGGGAGCGGGCTGCCCTCCCTAAATCTGGGCACCTGATGAGCCCAGTCACGTGGGGACCGTGATGGGGAAACCAGGCCTGGAACAAGTTCAACCCAAGAGGCAGGAGCCGAGGCGTCCACGGCACAACCCACCACCCCACACCCGGCCCCGGCTGGCTCTTCTCCACTTCCTTGGACCCCGCACTCGGCCACCGCGGGCTCCCTGGTGCAGCCTGCCCCCTGCCCCCTCCCCGGTCCCCAAACACAATCCACCCCCAACCCAACGGCAACGTACAATAAAGGAAAGATAATCATATTAATATCAGTTATTGTTATTGATTTCAGCTTTAGAGAATTGATTTCCAGTCTGGGCCCCTTTTATGAGGCTCTTTGCGAAAGACACATGGACGGGGCCCACCACTTTCTGGGGACCGGCCCCTCCCTGGGCCAGGCCTGCAAACATCATGGGGGACAACGGGGAAGACAGGGTGAGGAAGAGAGCAGAGGGCGGGGTGGATGGCCCTGGGGCGGGAGTGCGTCCACTCTGCCCCCCACCCAGGGCCCACGGCGGCGCGGGGAGACCCTCGTTCATCCCGGGAGCACAGGCCCTGAAAGGCCTGCCTTTGCTCTGTGACCCCCAACCCACCTCCCCTCTCTAGCCCCCCCACCCCGCCCCACGAGCCTGCTGGGCTCTCCCCAGCCCCAGCCCCCTCCCTGCCCACACGGAGCGCGACTCCCCCACCCGCTTTTCCTCCAGAATTCCCAGGATCGCTGAGACCCTGCTCTGGGCTCCTACCCGCCGCAGCCCGGGGGTGTGCCCACTGATGGGACAGGCAGGGAAGCCGGGGTCTCTCGCTGAGCGGCCTGCAGGTACGCACTGCACGCGCCAAGCCTGGCGTTGGCACACACACAGGCTTGCTGATTGCATGACTGACCACAGGTGTTTCTGATCACCCACTATGTGCCCAATCATAGGGTCCTGGAGTGTCAGAGTCGGAGGACCATCTGACAACGCAGAGACGAGTTAGGGACGGTCTCAGCCATCCCCTGTACAGAGGGGGAAACTGAGGTCCAGGGAAGGGACGCAACTTTCCCAGGGTCACTTGCTCCCCTCTGCTGCTCTCTGAGCCGACCGCACGTCCTGCCAATGGCTGGGCGGGAGCAGGAGAGCGTCCCGGGACGTCTTTCCACGAAATCCCATCACCTACAGGCTTGAAAGTGTTGCCCCCAACCTCCGAGCCCACTCCCCCGAGGCTGGCCTCCTGACGGGGGCAGGGTGGCCCTTCTCCCCTTCCAGCACCCACTGCTTCAGATTTTAGAAAAGGCTAAAGTTCAGATTACCCTTTGTCTCCAAAGGACAACTTCTTGCCAATGACATAATGCTGGGAATTCATTCATTCCTTCCCTTAACCGTCCATAGACTATTTGAAGAATTCATCAAACCATGGCACCAGAAATGCCAAACAGGGGCCAGAACATTAAACATGACAGATCCAGGCGTTTCATAATGATTTTAAAGCCATGAACACTTCGGCCCTTAAGCGAGAGCTCCCCAGAGGTGCGGGTGAATCCAAAGTACACGTCCACCGGGTGGGGGGCGGGGAGATGGCTTCCAGAGGCCCCCCCCAGAGGGCGAGGCCCTCACCTGACTCCCTGGGGGCTGGGGCTCCCAGTCCACCCTGACCCGGCCCTCTGTACCTCAGGTGCCCTCGTTTCTTTGAGAACCTGGTGAAGTCATGGGTCCCCCTGGGCAACGTGGGTGCTGTTGGAGGCCGTGCACCCTTCAGGGCCCACCTAGCATGCCCCGGGCTTCCCTGGCTGCAGGTAGAGCCCAGCTCACCCACCCAGGCACAGCGCCCAGGGGTCTCCTGCAATCCTCCAAGTCACCCCGGTGAGAGTCAAAGCTGGAACCCGGCCCCAGCTCCATCCGACCCCAAAGTCCAGGTCCTCCCGCTGGGGGGCTGCCCGTGCCCCCCCCAGGCACCCACAGACAGCCTGGGCAGGGGTTTGGGCAGCGAAGGGGCTCCCTAGGAAGCAGTTTGGGTTCTCACCAGATAAAGCATCTCCCCTTTGTCCCGGCCACCTCCCCCAACACCTCCTCCTTCAGAGCTCCTTCCTTGAGCTGTCTCTGCGCCTCAGAGTCACACCCCAGGGGCCAGAGAGGCCCAGAGGCAGGTGCCCGCCCACCTGCCCATGGTAGGATGGTTTTGTGCGGTCGTGCGTGGATTCCCTGAGCAGATGAGGACCATTCTCTCCCCTCCACGGCTGAGCCATATCAGAGAGGACGCTCACGGCATGGGCTCGCCCCAAGCCCAGCCCTCCACCTCCTGTCTAGTCCCCACTGCCGCCCCACCACCCAACACATACCCTTAGAGTGGGCACCAGAGAGTCTTCTCCGGCCACCTGGGCCGCAGAGTCCTGGCCACCTGAGTGGCCGATAAAGTCTGCCCTGACTTTGCTAACGAGAAGCCGGTGGAGCCCGGCTTCCATCTTGTAGGGTCGCCCCAACTCCCGACCGGGGCCCACGTGTTATCGAGTGTGGCTGCTGCCAGGTGAGGGCCGTGGCCAGGGGCCCGCGGACCTGCCGGGGAGGAGTCGGGTCCGGGGCAAGAGGAGGCTCCCAGGGCCGGCGAGGGGCGCCGCGGGAACGGCTCCAGGGCGATAAAACGGGTCTTTAAGTAATTATTATCTCAATCCCGCCTTAAAAGCTACACTGGGCAAAATGACTTTAAATATTGTTTTAGCCTATTACCAGCCTATAAATTAATCGCTCACAGCACACAAAGGCGTCGTAAGAGGGTGATTGGGAGAGAGTGGGGAGGTAATTATGCACGAGGCACGAAACCCCGCACAAGAGGCATATTTTACACTGAAGTTATAATTAAATTTGAGAAAGCTCCTCCAGCCAGTGCACAAATATAATCTGTGTCAACCTCCCCGAGAGTTGTGACTCTAATCAATTTATTTATTTGTTGTTGGAAGATACGGAGCCCGTCGTGGTCTGGGCTTCAAATACAGACGCAGAAAAGGTCAGAACAGGGTCTGTGCAGCGACTCTCCCGAGCCCGGATTTGTGGTTACCAAGCCTAAAAATCCAGACGCTTCCCAGCAACCTGCAGAGAGGAGAAGCAGGGTGAGTGTTCGTGGGCCCGGGGTCAGAAGGCAAGGACAGGGGCACAGGCCTTGCAGGGTCAGGACCAGGAGAGGGGGACAGCAAGGGGGTGACGGGAGTCTGGGCTGGGGAAGGACTCCCCACCGGGAAGGAAGGTGGGCAGACGGTGGGCGCTGCACTGGGGGCCTAGGGGCCTGCCGGTCAGAGAGTACCACCCTCATCCCAGGGAGACGGAGCCTCCATCACGCTTTAACTGCTCCACCTAATTAAACAGCAACGGTGCGGTCAACGCTCCCTTTCAGAAAGACAGAGAGACAGGAAGGGTCTGCCCAGCACCTTGGTAACTCTGCCCGGGACAGCGTTTGCTCTCTCACCCCAGCAAGAGGATTTCCTGACTGCCCTCCCCACTGCAGAAGCTGACCCCCGCTTAGATATTGCGATGCGGCCCTCCACACCAATGCCCGCCCCTCCTGGGGGCCTCTGCCGAGGGCTCGGACTGCTGTGTGCCCTTGCTGAGGCTTTCCCACCTCCTCGGCGCTCTCCGGGGGCGGATCCTCACCTCCGTCCCTCGGCAGAAGGGAAGACTGAGGCTCCAGGAGGCTGAATGGCCAGGCCAGCAAGTAGGGGAGCCAGGCTTCGAGCCCAGCACCTTTGGTCTCAGCTGGTACCCGCTGCCCTCTTCCCTTGGGGGGCAGGAGGAGCTCACCCCAGGCCAAAGAGGGAGCAGAGGGTGTCCAACCAGCCCTCCAGGGAAGGGGAAGCCCTGAGCGGAGGTGTCTTAGTTGGAGCGCCCCGGGTGGCTTAAACAATAGAAATGTATTTTCTCAGTTTTGGAGGCCAGAGCTCCAAGATCAAGGTGCCATCCACTGGGGGTGGGTTCTGGCGAGAGAGCTCCTCATGGCTTGGAGGTTGTTGCCTTCTGTCCCCAACCCCACATGGCCTCTTATCTGTGGGACTGAGAGCACAGGGGTCTCTTCCTCTTCCTGTGGGGACAGGAGCCCCATTGGATCAGGGCCCCGCCCCTACACTCCTCTGACCTTATTACCCCACTAAAGGCGATATCTCCAAATATGATCACTTGGGGGCCACCCAGGACTACAGTCTGTGGATTTAGGGGGACACAGTCCAGCCCCAGAACATCAGGGAAGACGCTGCTGAACAGGAGGTGAGGAGTCTCGACCACCAGGGTCATTCATCACAAGACTCTGAGGCCAGGAAACCCCCAACCAGAAGCCAGAACCCACACATTAGGCCCAACCAGACCCAGGACCATGCGGATGGATTACAGACGGCTGGGCGGTGGGGGCCAGGCAGAACCAGGTGACCGAGTGCAGAAGCGCACGGATCGCTAAGCACTAGCCAGACAATCCTGACCACCCCTTAGCACGCAGAGCAGCGCAGCCCCAAAGGGCGTTCCTCCGTGGGGTCTTGCATGGAGCTCCACCACCGAGGAAGCCCCCCGGGCATCAAAACCCCACACTCCTCCAGTCCCTAACCTCTCCCCACCACCCCGCCACCTGGTAACCACAGCCCTGACTTCCAGAGTCACAGGTTCGGTTTGTGTGTTTTGAAATCCGTAGAGATGGAATGTGCTCTTTCTTGCCTGGCTCCTTGGGCTCAGCACCCTGAGAGGCGCCCATGCTGCGGCCTGCAGTTTGCAGTCGGTTATCAACACCCTCAGGGCTGTATGTGTGGCGTGGGCACACACGGTTAGCTGGCCCATCTGCCTGCAGTGGATGTTCAGGCAGTTGCTGGCTTTTCAGCTCGTTCAGACAGAGCGAGCCGGACCACTCTGTGTATCTCTCTGGGTGTTCGCACCCTTGGTGGTGGGATCGCTGGGGTCTGTGGAACTTCCCGGGTGGCCAGGGGTAAAGAATCTGCCTGCCAATGCCAGAGACGCAGGAGACACAGCTTGGATCCCCGGGTCGGGAAAATGCCCTGAAGAAGGAAATAGCCGCCCACTCTAGTATTCTGGCCTTGAAAATTCCACCACCAGAGGAGCCTGGAGGCTACAGGCCCTGGGGTCACAGAGTCGCACACGCAGGGAACAAGGGCGCCCAGCTTCGGGGATGACACCAGATGGTTTTCCAAGGCGACTGAACACACACCCACAGCCACCAGCACGGACAGCATCCCAGCTGCTTCACACCCTTGCCAGCATGAGCGATTGTCAGGGTCTTGAATTTTAGCCATGCTGGTGGGAGTCAAGCAGTGCCGGACCAGAGTTTTACTTGCAATTCCCGCATGGATCATGAGGTTGGGGAGCTTTTCGCCTGCTTAGGGGCTACTTGGAAACCCTATTTTAAATAAGGCCTGTTCAGGAATTCTGCCCGTTCCACTGGTTGTCTCTATCTTATTGATTTTAGGAGTGCCCTGGACGTGGGTCGTAAGTCGGATGAATAGATGGCAAATATGCTCTGCAACCGTGTGGCTTGCCTTTCCATCTCCCAGTTGTGTCTTTTGACGAATAGAATTCTTCATTTTAAAAGAATCTATTCTATCACGTTTTCCCTCTAGCCTCTGTCCTCCAGGCTGGTCTCAAAGCCACGTGGTGAGTGAGGCTCACCTTCAGGTTCCTCCAGGTTCCTGCATCCCAGGCGAGCCCCTCTGCTGGTCCAGGCGGCGTACTTATTGGTTTTATCCAGCCTCTCAGAACATCCCCAGGCATTCTCCAGGTTCCTGCATCCCAGGCAGGCCCCTCTGCTGATCCAGCCTCTCAGAACATCCCCGGGCATTCTCCAGGTTCCTGCATCCCAGGCAAGCTCCTCTGCTGATCCAAGTGGCTTACCTGGGGGCTGATCCAGCCTCTCAGAACATCCCCGGGCATTCTGCAGGTTCCTGCATCCCACGCGGGCCCCTCTGCTGATCCAGCCTCTCAGAACATCCCCGGGCATTCTCCAGGTTCCTGCTTCCCAGGCGAGCTCCTCTGCTGATCCAAGTGGCTTACCTGGGGGCTGATCCAGCCTCTCAGAACATCCCCGGGCATTCTCCAGGTTCCTGCTTCCCAGGCGAGCTCCTCTGCTGATCCAAGTGGCTTACCTGGGGGCTGATCCAGCCTCTCAGAACATCCCCGGGCATTCTCCAGGTTCCTGCTTCCCAGGCGGGCCCCTCTGCTGATCCAGCCTCTCAGAACATCCCCGGGCATTCTCCAGGTTCCTGCTTCCCAGGCGAGCTCCTCTGATGATCCAGCCTCTCAGAACATCCTGGGCCTTCTGAGCTCCTGGTTGTTCTGAGCTCCTCGTTGCTGGGTCCTCCTGCTGTGACCGCTGGTTTTGTCTACTTGCTGTCAGAATTAGGCAGAGAAATACCAAGAGATCCCTCCAGTGCTAAAGGTATTTTTCCTGTCCATCCTAAAGGAAATCAACCCTGAATATTCATCAGAAGGACTGATGCTGAAGCTGAAAGCTCAAACTCCTGTACTTTGGCCACCTGATGCAAAGAGCCAACTCGCTGGAAAAGATTCTGATTCTGGAAAAGACCCTGATGCTGGGAAAGACTGAGGGCAGGAGGAGAAGGGGGCAACAGAGGATGAGATGGTTGGATGGCATCACTGACTCAACGGACATGAATTTGCGCAAACTCCAGGAGACGGTGAAAGACAGGGGAGCCTGGCGTGCTTCAGTCCACGGGGTGGCAAAGAGTCGGACATGACTGAGCAGCTGAACAGCAACAAGAGTGTCAAAGCAGCTGCACTGCCTCCTGATGCTCTAGATCAGCTACCCCTGTCAGGATGCTCTCTTGGCAAAAAAGGAGCCTAAAGTGAGTAGGTGGCAGACATGATTCCATGTTCAATGGGATTTTTATGGTGGCCCCCAGTGGAAGTGTTCCCTCTGGGAGGCAGGATTCGTGGACCACAGAGCCTGGAATGGTGGGGATGGGGAACACAAGTAGGTCAGTGGGAGTGATGGTGACCGCAGACCCAGGACTGCCTGGTTGGGGCCCAGGATCGCCCTAGAAGACGCCCTTCGTCTCCACAGGTAACATCCCCAGGCCAGGACCAGCGGTGCCCTCATAAGGCTGGCCCACCTCTCACCCAGGCCATCAGCCGCCAGACCTCCTTTGTCGTGAAGTTTGTCCTTCTTTTTCCGGTTTCTTAAGGTGGAAGGTGAGGTTATCGATTTGCTGTCATTTTTAAGGCAGACATGTGCAGCCATGCACTTCCCTGCTAGCATCGCTTTAATTATGTCCCTCACGGTTTTGCTTTGCCGTGCTTTTGTCTCCATTCTCCTCAAAGCATGTTCTAATCTCCCTTGTTCTTCTTTGATCCATTGGCTATTCAAGAGTGTTTTATTTAACGCCCACAAATCTGTGACTTTTCCAAATTTCCTCCTGTTATATATTAATTTCTAATTTCATTCCACTGTGGTCAGAGCACATATTTTGTATGATTTCAATCTTCTTAAATGGACTGAGACATACGTATGCTGTAATATATGGTCAGTCCTGGAGAATGTTCCATGTGCCTTGAGAAGAATGTGTATTCTGCCGCTATTGGATGGAGTGTTCTATAGACATCTGATCGGCTACTTTGGTAGATAGTTTTCTTGAAGTTTTTAATTTCCTTGCTGATTTTGTGTCTGTTATGTCCATTATTGAAAGTGGAGTATTGAAGTTTCCAGCTGGTATAGTTGAATTCTCTACTTCTCTCAGTTTGGTCTTTTTTTTTGGCTTCATGCTTTCAGGGCTCTGTTTTCAGGTGCATATATATCTGCAATTGTTGACTCTTTTTCGTGGATTGACGCTGTCACCGTTTTATCTCCTTCTTCGTCTTTAATAGCCTCCCTTTTGTCTGATGCTAGTGGAGCTGCTCCCACCCTCTGTTGAATACAGCTTGCGTGAACTGCCTGTCTCCCTCCTTTGAGTTTCAGCCTGCTCGTGTCTGGTTCTAAAGTGAGTCTGCTCACTGAGACTCCCAGCAGGCGAGGGAAGTTAACTGTTTGCTGCCCACAAGCATGTAGACCCCAGGCTGGTTGGAACCTGCAGCCTGATGACGGTAACTCCCCGATAGCCCAGTTGGTAAAGAATCCGCCTGCAAAGCAGGAGACCCTGGTTCGATTCCTGGGTCGGGAAGATCCACTGGAGAAGGGCTAGGCTACCCACTCCAGGGTTCTTGGGCTTCCCCTGTGGCTCAGCTGGTAAAGAATCTGCCTGCAATGTGGGAGACCTGGGCTTGATTCCTGGGTTGGGAAGATCCCCTGGAGAAGGGAAAGACTACCCCCTCCAATATCCTGGCCTGGAGGACTCCAGGGACTGTATAGTCTATGGGGTCGCAAAGAGTTGGACACAACGGAGTGACTTTCACTTTCACCTTCAACTCCTACTTACCTCACCACCAACCCATCAGAAGAGTGTCCAGGAGCTGAAGACGCCCACTTAGAACAATTACTCTAAAACTCCTCACTGCTCTGTCTAGGCTGGGACAGTTCTGAGGGCATCAGCCTGCTGTGGCCCCCTTTTGCCTGGCAAAACAATAAAGCTATTCTCTGCTTCACCACCATAAATCAATCAATAAAATGAGTCCATCAGAGACAGTACCTCATTGGTCACGTTATTTTATCCAGTTTGCCAACCTCTGTCTTTTAATTGGAGAGTTTAAGTCTGTTTACATCCAATCATTACTTTTAATTGGAGAGTTTAAGTCTGTTCACATCCAATCATCATGTATAAGAAAGCACTAGCTCCTGTCATTTTGCGATTTGGTTTCCCTACTTCTCTTGTTTCTCGGTTCCTCCATCACGGCTCACGGCTCACTTTTATGTTAAATATTTTCTAGAGTATTATTTTAACGCCATTATAATTTCTTTTACTTAATTTTTGAGTTATTTTCTTGTGGTTGCCCTATGGATTGCAATCAGTATCTTAATTTATAACAAACCAGTTTGGATTAATAACAATCTGTTTTCAATAGTGTACTAAAGTCGCTCTTCTTTGCCGCTATCAAAGGTCTGTACAGTCAAGGTTACACTACGGATTTTCCAGTAGTGATGGATGTGAGAGTTGGGCCATAAAGAAAGCTGAGTACTGAAGAATTGATGCTTTTGAACTGTGGTGCTGGAGACGACTCTTGAGCGTCCCTTGTTTCTACAAGGAGATCAAACCAGTCAATCCTACAGGAAATCAGCCCTGAATATTCACTGGAAGGACGGATGCTGAAGCTGAAGCTCCAATACTTTGGCTACCTGATGCAAAGAGCCGACTCGTTGGAAAAGACCCTGATGCTCGGAAAGACTGAGGGCAGGAGGAGAAGGGGATGACAGAGGATGAGATGGCTGGATGGCATCACCAACTCAATGGACATGAGTTGGAGCAAATGCTGGGAGATAGTGGAGGACAGGGGAGCCTGGTGTGCTGCAGACCGTGGGATTGCAAAGAGTCGGACACGACTTAGCGGCAAGACAATAGCACGGCACCTCTGGTTGCGGGATACAGGCTCTGGAGCACAGATATTCAGTCGCAGCGGCACGGGCTTAGCTGCTACAGAGCATGTGGGATCGTAGTTTCTGACCAGGGACTGAACCCACGCCCCCTTCAGTGCAAGGCAGGCTCTTTACCACTGGGCCACCAGGGAAGTTCCTGTCCTCTGCTCTTTAGACACAGTTTCCTTTAGCTGATCAAACATATTTAAACTGCTGATATAGAGTCTTTGTCTAAAAAGTCCAACATCTAGACTTACTCAGCGATAGAGTATAATGATGTCGTTTTTTCTCGTGTATGAGCCATACTTTCTCTTCTTTTTGCAGGCCTTGTAGCTTTGAGTTGAAAACGACATTCTGAGCGCTGTAACCTGGTGACTCTGGGGAACAGACTCTCTCCCTGCCCCAAGATTTGTTGCTGCTGTTCCTTCTTGTAGCTGGGATCTTTTAAAGTAACTTTTCTGTAGAGTCTATATTATTTGTCATGTGTAGACCCTGAAATCTCTTGTTTTGTTGGCTTATGGTCAGGTACTGATTGGACAGAGATTTCCCTAAAGGATTGGAACAACAAAAAAATACTCCAGTCTTGGCCAAAGGGCTCTGTGTGTTTAGGGCCAAGCCTTCAGTGCCAAGCCGGGAGGTTCCAGCTCTGCCTGAGCCTTCACTTCCTGCTGCTGCCCAGGCAGCGTCAGCAGCTGAGGGCTCAGGGCCTGCTCAGCCTATCAGGAGGGTGTGCACTCAGCCCTTCAGACTCGTGGCAATCCTTCCAAGCTTTCCGAAACCCTAAGGACATCTCACTGGGAAAGAGCCTGATGCTGTGAAAGATTGAGGGCAGGAGGAGAAGGGGCAGCAGAGGGTGAGATGGTTGGAAGGCTCAGTGGACGTGAGTCTGAGCAAACTCCGGGAGATGGTGAAGGACAGGGAAGCCAGGCGTGCTGCAGTCCCTGGGGTCACGAAGAGCAGGACACAACGTGGTGTCTGGACAGCAAGGGCATCTCGTTTCCTGCCTTTTCTCCCAAACTCTGGGTTTAGTCTACCGCCTCCCCAAGTGTTGTCACCTCCAGCAGCAGTCAGCTAACGCTTTCAGTACACGCCCCGTGCGCTGCTTGAGCTCGAGGCCGACTCTGAGTCAAATGAAACACAAACAAACCTTTGGGCTGGCCTTCCAGAGAACACAGGACAAGTCAGAACAAATCAGTAACCACGGCTCTCTGGGAAAGAGCTCTGTCCCGCATTTACCAGTCCTGCAACGCGAGCTACCCCTGAGCTGAAGAAGAAGGGCGGGGACTATCAAATTAACTGATTTTACTGAGAATCAGCTATTTTTCTTAAGTGAAGCCCTCAATTGCTGCAAGCCTTTGGTTAATTTCCGGAGTTCTGGGGGGAGGAAAAAGTAGACGTTAACATTTTGCCCCTTTTCAATTGTTTGACAGAATGTATATCCTCGGCCACAACTTTTGCTGCCATCACCCCACACTTCATCTTAAATTGATGAGCAATCAGGCTGTCACTCTCTCTCCCATCCACTGGCCAGAGCCAGTAAGAGCACCCGCTTCCGCAGCCCTTACACTGACTCTCCCCCCGATGGCAGCCACTGGAGACACCGCACGCACCAGTGCAGGACCCCAGCCCAGCCCCCTACCGGCTACCGCTCTAACAGTCGCACCACGGTCAATTGCCAGAGTCTTCACCCGTCACCTACTGCCCGGCTCCAAAATCCCATTTTAAAATTTTCTCCCTAGCGCCATTCACAGTACCAACAGCCTTCAGTCGGGTGCTCCAGGAACTCCGAAGTGGAGATTTGCATGCAGGGGAGAAGACCTGTGAGAGAGTGAGGGACTCAGGACGGGGCAGAGACCAGTCTGCAGCAGAGGCCTCGGCTGACCTCGTGGGAGGCTCTGGAGCGGGGACAGTGCCCTTAGAGATGTCCACGGTCAAGGCAAGAGGCTGGGCCTCCATGCCCCCATGCCCACCAGGCTTGGATGCAGACCTAAACTGGGGCGAGGCAGCCTGCTTTGGGCGAGGCAATTCTGGAGACATACGTAGCTGCAAAGCATCAGCAGGCACCACCGCCAGCAGTGCAGAACAGGAGCTTCTTCCGAGGTGCAGGTCTGGACGTGCATCGGAGCACCCGCTCCTGCAGTTCAACTGTTGCCAGGCGGCCCCTTCTTCCACAGGGGGCCCTGGGGAACCCCAGGAACACCCTCGGCCCGTACCGGCGCTATTCTCTGCGATGCCTCCCCTTCCTGTCTGGGCTCTCTGCCCTTCCAGCACCCTTGGGACTTGTTCCCCATTCTAAACTCTGTCTGCTGAGCCATCCTGACGTGGGCCCTGCTCATGACTAGGCCACAGCTAAGTCCGCTGCTAAGTCCCCCATCACCACGGATACGTTTACGCAGCATCACCTGCAAGCTCACAGCAAGATGAGACTGGAACCCAGGCCTCCCGCCCCAGCCTGGGGGCGCCCTGAGGAAGGCCACCAGCGCAGACCTCCACATGCCACTGGGGCATCTGACGGCCTGGAGACCGTCAAGAGCAGCGCGCAGAGAGGAGCTGACGCCTGACGCCGAGGTGGCTTTATCCTTCTTCATCCCTCCTGGATGGATGTGTGGGAACCACACCCGCTGCCCCGTGCCCCAGAAAGGCTGTGCTGGCGGCCAGCCTGGAGGGACAAAGATGCCCTTGTTGGGTTTCAAGCTTCCCCCAAAGGACAGAAATTCCAGGGGGCGGGCTTCTGAAACCCTCCTGCAGGGAGGGAGATGGAAAGAGACCCCCCTCCCTCCCTGCCTCCCCACTGCCCTGGGCTGACTCAAACATCCTTCCCTCAGAGGAGCGACTTCTTCACGTGATAAAGGAAATACACGTTCGCTGTGAAAATATAAACAAATAAGTTTGAGCAAGTCACAGTGTGTGAATTACAGAGTGTCGCCGCCCCACCAAGCCTCGAGCTCTGGAGAAGATCCAGTCAACACACGGGCACGCGGCCACCGAGGTTTCACTGCGCCTGGAAAGCTGCTGTTTCTGCAGCTGCCTGTTGGTGCCAAGAGGGGTGGGGAGAGCTGAGTAAGAACCTGGGCTTTCGGGTTGGAGAGACCTGCCTGGGACTCCCAGCCCTGCCACCACTTCCATACCTTTGCACACCTCTAAGGTGAAGACAGCCACACCAGCCTGGCTAGGGCTGAGAAGTTAAAGTCTTACTGGTGTTCAGTTGCACAGTCACATCCAGCTCTTTGCAGCCCCATGGACGGCAGCACACCAGTCTTCCCTGTCCATCACCATCTCCCGGAGTTTGCTCAAACTCATGATCACTGAGTCAACGATGCCATTCAACCATCTCATCCTCTGTCGCCCCCTTCTCCTCCCGCCTTCAATCTTTCCCAGCATCAGGGTCTTTTCCAGTGAGTCGACTTCTCCCATCAGGCGGCCAAAGTATAGGCGTTTCAGCTTCAGGATCAGTACTTCCAACAAATATTCAGGGTTGATTTCCTTTAAGATTGACTGGTTGGATCTCCTTGCAGTCCAAGGGACTCTCAAGAGTCTTCTCCAACCACAGTTCAAAAGCGTCAATTCTTTGACCCTCGGCCTTCTTTGTTGTCCAACTCTCACATCCACACACGACTACTAGAAAAACCATAGCTTTGACCAGATTGAATTTTGTGAGCAAAGTGATGTCTCTGCTTTTTAATATGCTGTCTAAATTTGTCATGGCTTTTCTTCCAAGGAGCAAGCATCTTTTAACTTCATCAATATGTGGATGCAGCTAAAGTGCTAACAGAGAGTGGGGCACGTGCCAAGGTCTCTTCTGAGATTCCAGGTCAAGTCCAAAACCCTCCATCCTGACCCCACCCTCGTCTGTCGTGCCCAGGAATGCAGAGGAGGGAGTCGAGGGGCAGGGTTGACGCCTGAGGGGGCGGTTCGTCCTTCTGCCCTCCTGGAAAGGTTTGGGCCTGGGGTGGGGGGCCCCGCCGGTCATGAGGCTCCAGCGCCCGGTCCAGGGCTCCTCGCAGATCATGGCTTAGAGAACGAGCTATCTGCTGGCACAGAGGTCCCGCTTGGGGAAGGCGTTCCACAGGCAAATGCGGGCGGGACTCGGGGGTCAGGCAAAGTGAAACTGGGCTTCACCACGGAACCCCTCCGGGCCCCAGTGTCTCAGCCTCTGCCCCTTTGTTCTTGTTCCAGACCTGCCTTTTTTAGAGCAGTTTAAGATTTGACCGTGTGGGTCACAGTAAACTGTGGAACATTCTGAGAGATGGGAATACCAGACCACCTGTCTGCCTCTTGAGAAACCTGCATGCAGGTCAGGAAGCAACAGTCAGAACTGGACATGGAACAACAGACTGGTTCCGAATAGGAAAAGGAGTACGTCAAGGCTGTATATTGTCACCTTGCTTATTTAACTTATATGCAGAGTACATCATGAGGAACACTGGGCTGGAAGAAGCTCAAGCTGGAATCAAGATTGCCGGGAGAAATATCAATAACCTCAGATATGTAGATGATACCACCCTTATGGCAGAAAGTGAAGAGGAACTAAAAAGCCTCTTGATGAAAGTGAAAGAGGAGAGTGAAAAGGTTGGCTTGAAGCTCAACATTCAGAAAACAAAGATCATGGCCTCTGGTCCCATCACTTCATGGGAAATAGATGGAAAAACAGTGGAAACAGTGGCAGACTTTATTTTGGGGGGCTCCAAAATCACTGCGGATGCTGATTGCAGCCATGAAATTAAAAGACGCTTACTCCTTGGAAGGAAAGTTATGACCAACCTAGATAGCATATTAAAAAGCAGAGACATTACTTTGCCAACCAAGGTCCGTCTAGTCAAGGCTATGGTTTTTCCAGTGGTCATGTATGGATGTGAGAGTTGGACTGTGAAGAAAGCTGAGTGCCGAAGAAATGATGCTTTTGAACTGTGGTGTTGGAGAAGACTCTTGAGATTTCCTTGGACTGCAAGGAGATCCAACCAGTCCATTCTAAGAGATCAATCCTGGGTGTTCATTGGAAGGACTAATGGTGAAGCTGAAATTCCAATTCTTTGGCCACCTGCTGTGAAGAGCTGACTCATTTGAAAAGACCCTGATGCTGGGAGGGATTGGGGGCAGGAGGAGAAGGGGACGACAGAGGATGAGATGGCTGGATGGTATCACCGACTCCATGGACATGGGTTTGGGTGGACTCAGGGAGTTGGTGATGGACAGGGAGTCCTGGCGTGCTGTGGTTCGTGGGGTCACAAAGAGTCGGACACGACTGAGCAACTGAACTGAAGATTTGCAGCAAAACTGAGGTGTTTGTAGAGTTCCCATCTCCCCGCCCCCGTTTTCCTAATTATTAGCCTCTTACGTCTGTGTGGGGCGTTGGCTACAATTAATCAACCAACACTGACGCGTTGTTAACTGGAATCAGTCTTTATTCGCCTTTCCTATTTCCCTCTGACACCTGTCTCTGCCCCAGGACCCCACCAGGGACCCCACAGGGCCATCACGTCTCCCTGGGCTCCTCTGGGCCGGGACAGCTTTTCAGACTTGCCTTGTTTTCGTGAATTTAGCAGTTTTGAGGGGGCTGCTCAGGTTTTTGCAGAATGTCCGTTAACCGGGGTGTCTCGTGGTGAGACTGGGGTGGGTGATGGGCTTGGGGAGGAAGGCCACAGGGCGCGGTGCCCATCTCAGTTGTCCTACCAGCGGTGCCTGCTGTCGCCAGGACTCGTGACCTTGGCCCCGGGCAGAGGTCACGTCCCCTGCAGCGTCCTTTCCCCTCCGTTCTGCACTCTTTGACGCTCAGGCCCCTGTCTTGGGCCACCCATGTGGAGCCCTGCACTTGGGCACTGCCAGGCCCGTTCAAGCCCGGCACACAGCAGGTGCCGAGTTAACCGTCTCTGACCTGGATGGAGCAGGGAGATGAAGGCCACGCCGTCGGCCTCATTAGGGGTCAAGCTCTTCCTTGACCCTTACTTGGAGTCCCTCTCGGCTTGCGGGCTAATTATGCTCGGCTGCTCCCTCGAGCCTGTCTCGTTGGCTCGGCTTGCCCACAACTTGGGGAGCTCCCAAGGCCCCCCACTCCCAGCCTCTGCACACACCCAGCTGAGGGGCATCCAGCTCGCCTACAGACGCCCTGTTCTTAACCCCACAGAGACCTCAAAGTCCCGCCAGCACAAAGATCCCCAACGACCAATGAACCAGTGAGGGGAGGTGCCCGTGGCCAGGACCGGCCCCTGCTCCGTCCCCTCAGCCCCAGGGCCCTGGGACTCTGGAGCCCCCAGCGCCCACCCTACTCTGGCTGGCTCTGTTTTCCTTGGCCTGGGGTCCACAAAGGTCCATCAGCGCAGCCTGTGAGTCTGCGGTGAGCTCCAGCCACACACAAATCCCCTCCCCCAGTGACCGCAGAGGTTCAGAGAGGGGCAGAGCTGGTGCCAGGTCCCACCTGCACAGGGGGATGCTGGCCCCTCCCAGCAAGTGGGGAACCCCCTCATTTCCATAACCAAGCAGAAGCCGGAACACTTTCTGGTGGAAAGTGGGAGGGGCTTTGCCAGTCCTGGTGAGCTGGGCATCCTGGCGTGGGGCAGGCCCAGGCAGCGTGGTGGGGGTTTGTCATTGTTTAGCATCTGTATCCAACTCATTTGCGGCCCCAGGGACTGTAGCCCTCCAGGCTCCTCTGTCCATGGGATTTTCCAGGTAGGAATGCTGGAGTGGGTTGCCATTCCCTTCTCCAGGGATCTTCCCAACCCAGCGATCAAGCCCACATCTCCTGCATCGCAGGTGGGTTCTTTACTGCTCAGAGAACAGGGATAGGCTTGCCTAAGCAGCATGGGAGGGGCCTCCCTCAGGTGGTTTGGACAGAAGCCCCCACTCCACTCGTCCAGGCCGGGAGAGGGGTGGGGCTCCGCCTGGGTGGGGGTCTCCTTGAACTCTCTTATTTCAGGAGCTGCAGGGGGGTCTCTTTGAGGACATAGTTCAGGGGACACCAGTCAGCCTCTCCCATAGGAGGAGAGGGGCAGAGAGGGGTGCTGACAATACCCCGGTGCTGCCTGCCTTCACCTTCGATGGCTCCCTGGCGCCCCAGGAGACTCTTACACGAGGGCTGCCCGAGGCCCCCTGACGACCCCACTTGGGGTGACGCTGCCTCCACTCTGTCACAACGTGCAGTGCCTTCTGCAGGGCCACCCGCTGGGGGGCCCCAGTTACTGCCGCAGGTGCCCCTAATGCTTGCACACTGTGACCGTTACGGTCACTGTGAGTTTTAAAGATACGTTCCTCCAAAACAGGGACAGTGCTGATGGCCGCAGGCCGGCTGTGGCCGTGGCCCTCTGCAGGCTCACAGGCAGGTACTTGCTGGACTGGGAGGTGACTGCCGGCAGCTCAGACGGCGACCCCCATGTTACAGGGGAAGCTGAGGCAGAGAGAGAACCCAGATGGTAAGTCATCCACATCTGTCCAGCCCAGAGCCGAGCCCAGAGTGGCCCTAGGGCTCTGCCCCCCAGGAGGAGAAGGTGACCCCAATAGCGCACAGAAGGGGAGCCCCGCACCCCAGGACTGTCCGGACCGGCTGCACTCCGTGGCCTACAGCCCGGAGCCCGGCTCCATGGGGGCCTGACAAGGGTGGCCCGCTCTAGGAGGGCACAGGGAGGGGCAGGCTGCCCAGCGGGATGGGGCGGAGGAGGGCTCCCCCAGGGGGAGTCCTGGCCAGAATCGCAGCCCCTCACGGCCCCCCAGGATCTGAGTCACACTGCAGCCCGCGTCTCTCCTGGACGCCCATGGGCCACAGAGGGTCTCAGTGGCCGCTGTCAGTCAGGCAGTCTGGGCCTGAGGGGGCAAGGTGGGAGAGGAGGGGGCCGGCAGTGCTCTGGGCGGGGCGAGCCCACCCCCGCCATGGGCTGCGGGGGCCCTGCGCCAGACACCCAGCCTCTCTGAGCCCACGTCCTTCTGCAGGAGGGCAGCAGCAGCCAGCCAGTCCATGGGCACTGGCAGAGAAGTCCAGTGGGATTTTAGTCCCGAGTCCAGGGTGCGGCCCCCTGGGGCAGAGTGGCCGCGAGACACAGAGGGGTGTGGGGGCAGGAAGTGAGGCCAGGACAGCCTCCCTCCTGGTCCCCCCAGAGGGCAGCCCCAGGCCCTCCCCCCGCGGGGATGCCCCAGCCGCCGGGAGCCCCCTCTCCTGGGAGGGGCAGTCCTGTGGGACAGGCGTGGGCTGGCGCTGGAGCCTGGTTCAGGTCACCTCGCTGCCCCAGACTTTCGTCCCCCCCACAGCATGCAGATAACACTCGTTTCTGCTCCTCGGCTCTGCACCGGCGGGCTGAGACCCGAGGACCCCACCCCCGGCCCCCCTTCAGGCCCTGCTTTGGGGGCGTACATGGCAACACCCAGTGAACCCGGCAGACAGATGGACACCGCCCCAGCGCCAAAGGCCACGACCTGCAGAGTTCGTGAGTCCCCAGGTTTTGTCCTGCTTTGGGCCCGGTGACCCTGTCCCCCCTGCCTTGTACGGATGGGGAAACCAAGGCCCAGCAAGGGCTCCAGCCCAGAGAAGCCTGGCCTCCTCCGAGCCCGGAGTCTGACCTCTGCCATGGGCACAACCCCAATCCCTGACCCCCCACTTCTGTGAGCTGGGCAGCAGAGGCCCCGAGTCTGATCTCGCAGCCGCATGAACCCAGAGGTCAGCATCGAGGGACGGGCCCGAGGCACCTTCCTTCGCTTCTTCTGGCAAAATTCACAGCTTCCTGTTTCCGAGATAGAAGCCTCTGAGAGGCCCATCCCCGCAGCGGCAGCGCCAGCTCGGAGGAGCTTCATGTGAATAAACCAGAAGCAGGCGGAGGAAATACCCCCACAGTTTCGCCACGACGCCAGGGGATGGACATTTGGGGGAAATGTGTGAAGGGCAAGACAAACCAGGGCCAACTCTGGATCCGGAATAAAGCTCCCTGGGGACCCCACAGCCTGAACTCATTCTGGGGACTCAGCAGCCTGCAAGCGGAGGAGGGTGTGCAGCCAACGAGGCCCAAGGTGCCCACGGCGTGAGTCACCCATAGGGGCCACGCAGGCACTCGAGGCCTGAGCCAAGGCTGGGGCAGCTGCAGCCCACACCCTCTCCTGGGAGGGCGTCGGGCCTCGGTTTACCTGCCGGTCTAGCGGGAGCACCAGCAGGTGCTGGATCAGCCCCAGGGGGCGCGCAGGAGGCCAGCCTCAGAGGCGAGGGCGTCTCACTCAGCGTCACTGACCTCGCGGCAGGCTGGTTACTCACAGGGCTCAGCCCCGAGGACCGGCCACCAGCCTGTCTCTCCCCATCACAAGGAGTCAGTGACTCGCAGACCCCGCCGTTGGGGCTGCCTGTGTCAGCTTTGCCAAGAGGGGACGCCCCTCGACCCTCCTGGGCGCCCCACCCTCACGCCTCTTCCTGCACTGACTGGCAGGCCGAGCGCAAGGCCGGTGGAAAACGCATGCCCCCGGTCCGGCTGAGACAGGCCCCCCGCTTTAGGTCACTGGTCCTGCAGCCATGCATATTCTGGGGCGGGGGTGCGTCCGGGGCACCAGGCAGGCAGGCGAGACGGAGGGGAGTCCAGAGAGTGGTGAGGCCAGGGTGCTGGGGAGTCGGGGCGAGAGCCGGGGGCAGGTCCAGGGGCTGCGCAGCCAAGAAACGGGGTCAAGACGCCAAGAGCAGGGCCAGAGTCCGGCCCAGAACTACAACCCCATCCCTCGGGGCACCAGGCACACTCCCAAGCCCAGCCCAGGCCCCAGGCCCCCCGGTGCCAAGGAGAGGCGTGGGAGAGGAGAGGATAGCTACAGCCCAGGAGCAGGGTGCCCAGGCCCTCCCAGAACGTCCCAGGACCCACACAGGACCAGGGATAGACAGATATCTACAGCAGGCTGTGAAGAGCCCGTTGAGATGTGTAACAGGTGGTTCCCAGATGCTGGGAAGACAGTGCCCACCCTGGCCTGAGAGTGACCATCACCGAGGGCCCTGCCAGTTTCCGGGGCCTAGGAGGCCCTCATGGAGGGGCAGGGCCACGTGGGGGACAGGGCCACGTGGGAGAGAGGGCCACATGGGGGGCAGGGCCACGTCTAAGGATGGGGCCACGTGGGGAGCAGGGCCACACAGGCCCTCGGCAGCTCGCAGAGGGCTGGCCTCTCATCCGTGGCCAGTTCACAGCCCTACCTCTAAGACTGATGAGAATGGCAGCCAGAGGCCTCAGTGGGCCTCATGCAGGGTCCAGGCCCCAGAATGCGGGGCCCCTGGAGGATTTCCTGCCATCCTGGGGCCCCTAGAGGGTTTTCCGCCGTCCCAGGGCCCCTGGAGGATTTTCTGTAGTCCTGGGGCCCCTGGAGGATTTCTCGCTGTCCCAGGGCCCCAGGAGGGTTTTCCGCCATCCTGGGGCCCCTGGATCAAGGTGGCACTCACATGTGTGGACCCAGCACATGGCTTACTAACCGCTACCCGACCTCGGCCCTGGACACCTCGGGGCCCCCTCAGGCCCAGACTCCAGCTCCACTTCACACCCCAGGGCTCCTCTGGGGTACGTTGAGCCCCAGGTTACCCACAACCTTGGCCTGAGGCCCCCCGACCCTGCCTCTGTCCCCCACCCAGGGCCACACCCAGAGAGACCAGGCTGCAGTGCGGGAGCCCGTGTGGGGTGGGAAGCCCCAGACGGCCTGGCGCCCGGACACCTGGGTCCCAGGAATAAACGGGAGCTGAGTGAACCCCAACCGGGCACCCTCGAGGTGAGCAGTGGCTAGGACGGGGCAGGGCCTCTGAGGACGGGCGCTCTGGGGAGGAGACCGCTGAGCCGGGCGAGGAGGAGACACACAGTCCGCTGGGCAGGGGAGGCAGAGGCCCCTCGGGGGTCATGCCCAGGGCAGAGGTGTGGGCAGTGGGCCTCGGGGCACCGAGGTGCTAAAGGAGGTGGCAGGCTGAGGCCCAGCCGGGTCCCGGGGGCCGCCACGCGTCCTCGGAGGCGGGCGCAGAAATGGAGGCCCTGAGGTCAGTCCATAGGCTGCAGTGGGAAGGACAGGAAGGGCCGGCCAAAGGCAAGTGACGGCTGACCGCTGGAGCTGACGGGTCCTCGGGGCCGAGCTGAGGGGGCCGAGCTGAGGAGCCCGAGCAGTCAGCGTTCAGAGGACCCTTCCTCCTTGACACTTGTTTTGGGGGTCACCAAGGTCACTGGGCATGGGGGATGGAACACTCCTACTCTGCCCGGCACCCACCGAAGCCGCTGCCTTTCCGGGGAGACACGGGGCAATTTTAAAAGAGAAAACCTTCCTGAGAACCAGAAGAGCAGCGTGCGGGCTCGGGTGGGTGGGCAGACGGGCGGGTGCTCAGGGCCCAGAGCCGGGGCAGGGCATGGAGAAGGCGGCTGGCAAGTGTCTGGGCCTCGTGTGCCCAGCGTCACGGCGTGGGCTAAGGCACTAAGGACATGCCGCACTGGGGCTGGGTGCCCTCTTGCGTAAGCAACCCTGGCAGAACCTGGTCCCTTCCCACCTGCACGGGGCGGGGGCCCCGGGAAAGGAGGAGGTGGAGGTGGGCGAATAGGCGGACAGAGGCCATCTGGCAGGCTGAGCCCTGGGTCCCCAGGCACGAGGCAGGGTGGGTCAGGGCGAGGGACGCAGACACCCAGACGGGCGGGCATCATCCGAGGCCTGGCGGCAAACGAGCGTCCAGGTCAGGGCCAGAAGCCTGCTTGCTCATGGCCGTGGGGGTGGACATGGCCCCCTGACCGCTGGGGGTCCGGCAGTCCCCGCGGCGCCCCCCAGGTGGGCCAGAGCTGCATGGCGTGGGGATTGTCTGCAGGCCCAGGCCCCCCTCCCCAGGCAAGGCCTTGGCACACCCAGGCTCTGAGGATTCGGGGCCCCAAGGACCTTCTGCCTCAACTGCATTTGGCCCTGACCCTTCCGACTTGGAGCTCCACGTTGCTCTGAGGCTGAGGCTGGGCTCCAAGGCTCCTCCCTGCTGAAATGCAGACTCAAAAATGGGGCCCTCAGCCACAGCCCTTACGGCCACGGGGGGCAGAGCCCCAGAAGGAAAGTTCCCGCATCTTCTCCCCGACCACCTGCCCCTCCAGGCCTAGACAGAAGGACCTTCCGCACACGAGGCTCAAAAAGCTTCTCCCTCTCTTTTGTTATATTGAACACTTTTCTGGTTTTTTCTTTTTCGTAGCTTGTGTATCTTCTTTGTGATGTGTCTGCTCAAACTTTTTGCCCATTTTGTTGCATGATGTTGTTGGTGTTTTTATTATGGAATTGTAGGGCATCTTCCTAGATCCTGGATAGTGATTCTCTGTCAGCTCCACCTTTATTGACTATTGCCTCCATACCTAACGAGCAAAAGTTTAAATTCTGATGAGATCTAATTTAACTTTTTTAATCTTTTCAGTTCAGTTCAGTTGCTCAGTCGTGTCCAACTTGTTGTGACCCCATGGACTGCAGCATGACGGCCTTCCTGTCCATCACTAACTCCCGGAGTTTAGCAAAACTCATGTCCATTGAGTCCGTGATGCCATCCAACCATCTCATCCTCTGTCATCCCCTTCTCCTGCCTTCAATCTTTCCCAGCATCAGGCTCTTTTCCAAGGAGTCGGTTCTTTGCATCAGGTGCCAAAGTATTGAAGTTTCAGCTTCAGCATCAGCCCTTCCAATGAATATTCAGGACTGATTTCCTTTAGGATGGACTGGTTGGATCTCCTTGCAGTCCAAGGGACTCTCAAGAGTCTTCTCCAGCACCACAGTTCAAAAGCATCAATTCTTCAGTGCTCAGATTTCTTTATGGTCCAACTCTCACATCCATACATGACTATTGGAAAAAACCATATCCTTGACTAGATGGACCTTTGTTGGCAAAGTAATGCCTCTGCTTTTCATAAGCTATCTAGGTTAATCACAGATTTTCTTCCAAGGAGCAAACATCTTTTAATTTTATGGCTGCAGTCACCATCTGCAGTGATCTTGGAGCCCAAGAAAATAAAGTCTGTCACTGTTTCCCCATCTATTTGCCATGAAGTGATGGGATCAGATGCCATGATCTTAGTTTTCTGAATGTTGACTTTTAAACCAACTTTTTCACTCTTCTCTTTCACTTTCATCAAGAGGAACTTTCCTCTTCACTTTCTGCCATAAGGGTGGTATAATTTGCCTATCTGAGGTTATTGATACTTCTCCCAGCAATCTTGATTCCAGCTTCTGCTTCCTCCAGCCCAGCATTTCTCATTATGTACTTTGCATATAAGTTAAATAAGCAGGGTGACAATATACAGCCTTGACGTACTCCTTTCCCAATTTGGAACCAGTCTGTTGTTCCATGTCCAGTTCTGACTGTTGCTTCCTGACCTGCATACAGGTTTCTCAAGAGGCAGGTCAGGTGGTCTGGTATTCCTATCTCTTTCAGAATTTTCCACAGTTTATCGTGATCCACACAGTCAAAGGCTTTGGCATAGTCAATGAAGCAGAAATAGATGCTTTTCTGGAACTCTCGTGCTTTTTCAATGATCCAACGGATGTTGGCAATTTGATCTCTGGTTCCTCTGCCTTTTCTAAATTCAGCTTGAACATCTGGAAGTTCATGGTTCACGTATTGTTGAAGCCTGGCTTGGAGAATTTTGAGCATTACTTTGCTAGCCTGTGAGATGAGTGCATTTGTGTGGTAGTTTGAGCATTCTTTGGCATTGCCTTTCTTTGGGATTGGAACGAAAACTGATCTTTTCCAGTTCTGTGGCCACTGCTGAGTTTTCCAAATTTGCTGGCATATTGAGTGCAGCACTTTCACAACATCATCTTTCAGGATTTGAAGTAGCTCAGCTGGAATTCCATCACCTCCACTAGCTTTGTTCATAGTGATGCTTCCTTAGCCCCACTTGACTTCACGTTCCAGGATGCCTGGCTCTAGGTAAGTGATCACACCATTGTAGTTATCTGGGTCGTGAAGATCTTTTTTGCTTAGTTTTCTAGTATTCTTGCCACCTCTTCTTAATATTTTCTGCTTCTGTTAGGTCCATACCATTTCTGTCCTTTATCGAGCCCATCTTTGCATGAAATGTTCCCTTGGTATCTCTAATTTTCTTGAAGAGATCTGTAGTCTTTCCCATTCTACTCTTTTCCTCTATTTCTTTGCACTGATCACTGAGGAAGACTTTCTTATCTCTCCTTGCTATTCTTTGGAACTCTGCATTCAGATGCTTACATCTTTCCTTTTCTCCTTTGTCTTTAGCTTCTCTTCTTTTCTTGGCTATTTGTAAGGCCTCCTCAGACAACCATTTTGCCTTTTTGCATTTCTTTTTCTTGGGGATGGTCTTGATCACTGCCTCCTGTACAATGTCATCAACCTCTGTCCAAAGTTCTTCAGGCACTGTGTCTGTCAGATCTAGTCCCTTGAATCTAGTTGTCACTTTCACTGTATAATCGTAAGGGATGTGATTTAGGTCATACCTGAACGGTCTAGTGGTTTTCCCTACTTTCTTCAATTTCAGTCTGGATTTGGCAACAAGGAGTTGATGGTCTGAGCCACAGTCAGCTCCTGGTCTTGTTTTTGCTGACTGTACAGCTTCTCCATCTCTGGCTGCAAAGATTATAGAACAATCACGGAAGGATTTTCCGTTTTATGATCATTGCTGTTTGTGAGCTGTGCTGTCGTTCTGTCCGCCTTGCTTCCTTCCTTGCCTCCCTGCCGGGCAAATCACACTCTCTTGTGCGTCCCCTTAAGAGCGTCGTAGTTAAACGTCTTCTCTCTCGATCAGGAAGGCTCTCTCCCATCCTAGTTCCCTTTCGCCCTGGCTGCCAGGAAGCTCAGCACTGTAGTCCAGGCCAACCACAGTCACTCTGCTTGCTTCCCCCCAGATCCCACCCTCCAGGGTCAGCTTTGCCTTCCCCTGTCCTGTCTACCTTCCCTGACACGTGTGTGTCCCTGGCAGACCTCCTCAGACCTCAGAAGAGGGAGATGGACTCAGGCTTCATTTGTTTAACCGTGCACTCAAAAGAGCTGTGTCCACCAGGGAGGCTGATGTCCAAAGGGGCTCCACTCGAGCTCAGCGGGCATGGGTCCTGGGAAAGCAGGTCTGGGTGCTGCGTGTCAAAGAGGTCTGCTGAGAAAATGAAGACAAAGGACAGTCTTTCAATTACCAGAAGCCAAGTGGGGGTGGGCAGTGGGGAGCTGGTCCCCAGGGCTGCCCACCCTCTACAGGACGGCTCTGCTCTTCTTTCCAACTGTGACCCCCAGCATCCAGGATCCCCAGCTCCGTGGGTTCCAGAGCCTCCTCTGCAGGCATCTGGAGGGCGGGTCCTGGGGACAGTGCCTGGCCCCGGGTCACGGTGAGGGGGACCGCTGGCCTCAGCCTCCAGAGGGGAACAGAAAAGAGAGTCTTGCTGTCCCCACTGTCCCAACCTTGTCTCAGGGAGTGGCCAAGTGACTGTTCCCCGGCAGGAAAAAAAAGATGAAGGTGTTAGCTGCTCAGTCATGTCTGACTCTTTGAGACCCCATGGACTGTGGCCCGCCAGGGTTCTCTGTCCATGGGATTCTCCAGGCAAGAATACTGGAATGGGTTGCCATGCCCTCCTCCAGGGGACCTTCCCACCCCAGGGATTGAACCTGGGTCTCCCGCATTGCAGGCAGATTCTTCAGGAACGCCCCCTCCCAGGCAGGAGTCCTTCCCAAATTCGGTTACAAGGTAATGGTAAGGAACTGGGGCCTGTTCCGTCAGCAGCACAATCCCTGGCCCCTGTGCTGGTTCCCAGACTCAGGGTTTTAACGCCCTGTTTCACTGGCACCCGGCGTCTGGGGCCAGCAGCCCCAGGGTCCGAGTGGGCACCGTCTGGCATGGAGGGGGAGCCCAGCTGGCCCTTTAAGAAGAGGGGGCTGCTCCTGGCACAGCGCACAGCTGGCCCTGCCAGAGACGGGCACGTTCCTGGTCCTTCTGGAAGGCTGAGTTGGAAAGCAGACAGAATGTTCTTGCTCAGCTCAGTAAACAAGCCTCAAGTGCTCTGAAAGCCTCCACCGACACAAAGGACTGTGAAGTAAATGCAAGAATCGCAAAAGAAGGGCCAGCTGCTGGGGGTGGGGAACGTGGGCGGGAGGAGGGCCTCCACGCGGCCCACTGCCCGCGCCCGGCGCCTTGCGGGGCCGGTCCCTGTGTGAGCCCATGCTCCGGGCCACGGCCTGCGTGTGCAGACGCGGGGGCCGCGTGGAGGCCCCGCCGGGAGGACGCGTGTCTATGCACAGCTCTGGGAAGGAACAGAGCGTGTCGGCGCCTATGGGCGTTCTGTGCCCGTGGGCGTGCCCCCGTGTCTGTGCGTGTGGCTCGCCTGCGGTACACAGCAGCTCCCCGGCTCACCCCACCCTTTCCCAGGGAACCCAGCTGGAGGAGACCCAGGTTAGCGCCACCCTCGGAAGGAAGCAGGGAGCCTGGCTCCCCAGGGAGCTAATTAAGGGAGACCTGGCGTCTGAGGGTGAGACCCGGGCGGGGGCGAGCCTGGCGGAAAGGCACGCTCCAGGGCCCGGACCTGCTCACCGGCTAGTCTCTCGGCTCCTCCAGGAGTGTTTTACGCGATAATGATGGTGCTGAGGGCCTAGAAGCTCCCAAGGGGCGCCCTGGGTGCTGGGGACGCGTGGCCTCAGACTCCAAAGGCTGTCTTCCTGGCAAAGAGCAGGACCCCACCCAGCTCAGCCCCTCCCCGCTGGATCCACCTGGGGCTCAGTCTTCTCATCAGTAAAATGGGCAGAACACCAGCTCCGTCCCAAGACAGAGATGAGAGCCCGTGTAGGGGCGAGGTGCCCGCAGCAGAGAAACCTGCCCCACCCATGCCCTCTCCCACTGCTCCACCGTGGACAGGAGGAAGGCGGCCAGGTGGGGCCCTGGCCTTGGATTTCCCTGGGACCATCAGCCTCACCCTGGGGAGGAATCACCTCCCCCCCACACCGCAAAGTCCACCATCGTCCCCACTCAGGAGCCTTGAGGGCTGGCTGTCGGCCTGACTCAGGACTGGGCTGTGGAGGGACGGCACCCCACTCAGGCTGGCTGGCCCTGGACAAGCACAAACCAGGGTAATGCATGCACTGCAGGGTGGGGGTGACACGGTGGCCTTGGGGCCGTGGCAGGGGAGGACAGCGAAGGCTTCTGGAGGCCTGAGGAGAAGGGAGTGGGTTGGGGGAGCCGGGAGAAAGGCAGGTAGACCTGGAGAAGGGGCTGGAGCGGCCCGCAGCACACAGGAGGTATTCCTGAATGCCCGCTGGGTGACTGAGCACGCCATGTGGGGCAGGAGGGAGCAGAGGCCACAGCACATAGGTCCCTCTCAGTCGTGGGGCCTGCGCGCCTGGCCCACAGCTCAGTCCCTCCTCGCCCAAGAGACTGGTGCTCCGAGGCTCGGTGCCCGGTCGTCCCCCCACCGCCCGCTCGTGTGTCTCAGAGGGTTGCAACAGCCTCCCGAGGCGCGGGGCTCCTCGCCAGCAGCCTCTCTGTCCTCGCCGCTGGAGCCAGGCAGCACAGGAGCAGCCAAGGCCCTGAAATCCTGCCCGCACCCGCAGGGTGGCCCCGGGGGGCCGGGGAGCATCCTCCAGCCTGGCTGAAGCGTGCGGAGTCCCGGCCAGGAGGCCCATCTGGGAGCCGGGCAGCAGGGAGGGGCCGCGGGGGCTGCCAGCCAATGCCAGCGCCGCCAGGCCCTCCACCCCTCGGCTGGCGGTGGACTCCCTAGCCGGTCGGGCCTCCGGGCACCTGCGAGCCAAGCCGCTCAGCAACCGCAGGCCAAATGAAGCCACTTTCTCAAGGGTCCGGGAGAGAGAGGGGCACACCGGCGTTCTGTTCCCCCGCCCGGCCCAGGAGAGCTGGGGCGGCGGAGGGCGTGGGGGCGGCGGGCACGCCCTGAGCTGACCCCAGTGCTCAGCCCGCGGGGCACATGGGCGACGGGCCACATGTCCAGGACCCTCTGGATCCTGCGCTGGTCCTGGCCTGAGCGGGCTGCTGATGCCCGGTGCACACCGCACGTGTCAGGAAAGGGCCGAAGCCACCAAGTGTCGTCCCAGTCGGAGGGCCGGGGCGAAGCCAGGGAGAGGAGCCGTGACGCAGCCGTGCTGGCCTCTCAGGGACCATGCCCGGACCGTGGTGGCCTTCCTCCCAGGCTGACCGCTCCCCCCAGGGGCCAGGCTGGGTCTCCAAGAGTGTCCATACGGGACCTAGTGTCACTGTCCTGAAGGCCACAGATGCCGGGAGCGGGGCGGCCTCACATACCCAGAGGAGGCTGTGGAGGGTCGCCTAACGCGTCCAAGGCCACATGGTTAGCCGATGGACAGAGGGACGTGAGCCCAGGTCTGCCCCTGCCCCCAAGGACTGAATGGCTGAGTCACAGGCCGGGCAGTCGGGGCCGTGATCCCCCAGCTGGAGTGGCCAGTCACTCCGCCCAGGGGAGGGGCGTCAGCATCCCCCAGCCAGCAGCTCCTTCCCTCCCTGCTGCCACCTGGCATACCCGCCCCTCCGCCCTCGGGGTCCAGAAGGGTGCGGCAGCGTTCACCAGGGGGCTTGGCGGGGCCCTGCCTCATGCACCTGTGAGGAACAGGGTCTGCCCAGCACAGGGCTCGGGGGGCCCAGGAGATGCTGACTGAGGGTGGACAACCCGCAGAGGATTCGGGTTTGACCTGAACCCAGATGGCATCACCGACTCGGTGGACATGAGTCTGAGTGAACTCCGGGAGTTGGTGATGGACAGGGAGGCCTGGCCTGCTGTGGTCCATGGGGTCGCAGAGTCGGACACGACTGAGCGACTGAACTGAACTGAGCTGGATGCCCGAGACCTCCGTACCCCGCAGCCCTTCCCCCGGGGACCCCATTAACCCCTCATGGAGCCGGTGTTCCTGGAACAGCTTCCAGAAGCCTTGGGGCAGATGGGTATGTTCCCTGCCCCAAAGGAAACACAGAGCTTCTTCTTCTGGGGCAGGGGGTCCTTGAGGGTTTGGAGGCAACTCCATAAGACAAGGCCACCAAGTCAAACAGCCACTTTGGCTAAAGGGCAGGGAGAGCCCAAGTCCCCACCCTCACCCTCCCTGCTGGGCATTTCTCACCGGGCTCAGCGGACATTTAGGAGCTCAGGGTCCCACCTCCACCCCTCCCACCTGCAGCCCTCACGCTACTTTCCGGCATCACCTCCCCAAAGCACACTGCAAGTGGTCCACTCCCTTGCTACACAACCCTCCTTGGCTCCCCATTGCCCCCGCACGAATGTTCTCATCGCTCCCATTGCCGGGCTCTCCTTCCCAGCTCAGCTCCCCACACTGAGGTCACACCTCCTCCTCCTCCTGGGCCTTCCTACCGGAGGCCCTCGGGATGTCCAGTTTTGCCAGGAGGCACCTCCCGGTCTGCCCCACTCCCCTCTTCACTGAGGCCCGAGCACAGCTCCCGGCCCCTCCCAGCTCTGCATTCAAGCTGGTCTGGAAAGCTCATTCATACTAGAGTGGAATGAGCTAAAAGGGGCTTCGGGGTGAATTTGCTCTGGAAACACATTACTGTTTATCTGGAGCTCCTAGAAGTCACCCTTGAGCCAAAGGCCCGGAAGTTTAGATTTCACATTGGGGGGCACTCTCCCGCTCCCCTCGTTTCCAAGGCCCACAGTGGCCAGCGCCTCGCTGGGCCCCTCCTGGAGCTGGCAGCGGGGCTGGATCAGGCTGGCAGGGATCTGGCCTGCACTCCAGATGCCCCCCTCATTCCCAACCCGAGGCTTAGGGCCCTCTGATCCCAGACATGCCCCTGGGTCATGGGACTCCAGAAAACAGAGAGGGGTCCCACAGGAAGGGTTTGGTGGGGAGTGGATCTCAGGCCCCACCACCAGGAAGGCGGGGGAGGCCACAGGCCCCGAATTCCAGGCTAATTGGCGTCTGGCAGAGCACACCCCTTGACCCCGGCCTGCTTTCCTGCCAGGTCTGCACGCTGACCACCCTCCCCACGACAGCCCCACAAACCCAACTGCCTGAGCCACCCCAGGAAGCCTCTGACCGGGCCTTCTCCCAGCCGGCAGGCACCACAGTGGCTGGGCTGCAGGCCTGGGAGATGTGTCTCCCTGACCTCGGGGCCAGAGCATTGCAGTGAAGCCAGCCAGAGATAGAGGCGGGCTCCGGAGGCGTGCAGGGGAGATTAGAGGCGGCTCGTAAACACTGATGGGAGGATGTGTCTGCAGTGACCCAGATGCGGGGATGGGAAGCCCAGCTCCGGGCAGAGCTCTCCCCCGGGAATTGCCCAACTGGACTGTCGCAATGGGCTAGGATTCCAGGGTCAGCCCTGCAGACGGCCGCCAGGGCCGGGCCTCCCAGATGCCCTGAGCACCGAGGGTACGGGACCGTGGCTGCCCGGCCCGGGGAAAGGCCAGCATCCCTGGGCCCGCGCCCTGCAGGCTGTGCCCGGGGCGAGGGGCAGGAATCAGGCCTCTGGGGCAGCGGCGGCTCAGGGCTGACCATTCTCACCCCAGGACAGTCCAAGATGCCCCCCATTGGCCCCCAGGAACCACGGAAGACCCAGGCCCACCCCTGACGACAGTGGGCCCTGGCTGCAGCTCCACAGCCCTGGCCCAGCGGGGCTCCCCAAACCACTCTGCCCCTCCACAGCCCTGCTCTCTGCCGTCATATGGACCCTGGGGCGGGGGCGGGGGCAGATGACCGTGCTGCCCGCAGAAGCGGCCCCAGCACACACCCTCCAGCCTCGGGAGCGCCCTCTGGGCTCCTGAGGACTCCGGGAGGCCCCCCGCCCCGGCCTCACCTGCCTGTCACACAGGGCAGCCTGGTCCCATCCACCTGCCCCTGCCCCACCTCCCCGGGCAGGGGGCAAAACCCATTCCTCCTACAGGCGTTTGACAAATCCTTCCTTTTGTTCTGCAGAATCTAATTTCTTTTTTTGGTCCAGCCATGGTTTCCCGAGCACTTTACAAAAGGTGCGAGGCCAGGAAGCAGAGGTTCCCGCCCCACCCTACGGGTGAGGCGGGGGGAAGGGTCCAGCCAGGACCACAGAGCCCCCGGTTCAAGCCCTTTCGCCTCCTTCCTCCTCCTTCCAAGCATTGCCCTGCCCATCGGCCCAGTAGGGCAGGCCCTCGGGCCTCGCATCTCCTCTGAGCAGCCCAGACCCAGCCGGAGCAGACTGGACACAGGCCCACAGCCGGGCCGGAGGGCCAAGGGCCGGGGAGACCCGCAGTGATGGTGCCTCCGGGGCCCCCGTCCCCTCTTTTGAGGTCAGGGTCCCACCTGGATTCAGGAACACCATCTGGGTAGCAATGGCTCCTTTCACACAGGCCTCTGGCTGAGGGGTCAACTCCAGAGAGAAGAGGCGCCTCCACAGTCAAGGAGCCCGTTGAGAGGCTGGCTCCCACCCACAGTGGGGCCTGGCACTTGGGCTCGCTGCTGAGTTCTTGGTGGGAACTCCCAGCTCATTCTGGCCTCCGAGCCCACCTCCCAGCTCAAGCTACCGCTTGATCATAGACGCCCAGGCAGGAAGCAGAACCTTCTGGAATGCTCAGAGGTGACAGGCCTGGCTGAGAGTCCCGCTCCCCAGCCAAGGCCATGCTCAAGGATGGGTCTAGGACCACCGGCTGGCCCATCCCCAGCAGGACCTGTGTAATCCGCCCAGAGCAACACGGCTAGTTAAAAGTTTTATTGATTGAACACAATTGAGTGTTAGCAGTTAAAAGTTCTCCTGATGTAACCCACTTTTTCTTAATGGGTAATCTCAGACACTCAAGTTTGTATGTTAAAGGAGCTTTAGGACAATTTAATAGCTCATAAAATTTTATAGTCCCAGTTGAAATCAGAGTGATAACTCTGGCCTGCGCGGTGATAGTTTGGTAAATGTCTCTCATCTATTTTTTCCCCCGTTTATTGGAAAGTTAACATCTGCTCCGCTATGGGCGGAAAGAAAAGGGAAGGGAAATAACTGTTTTTCTAGAAGGGAGGCGAGAGATTCGGGCCCTCCTGGCAGCATCCTATGTTCCAAACACACGACTTTCCCTTAAGTCAAAAAGAGGTTCGAGAAACCAGCTGACCCGCGGTTCACAGAAGGAGCGCCCCGGCAGGCACAGGGACCCCTGGGTGGCCGCGGAGCACCAGAAGTCTATCCAGGCCACGGCCGTGTCCCGGGCTCAGCCCCAACCCGGGGAACCCGTTAAGAGGAACTACCTGCTAATTGATAAAGTGCCCACCGTGCAAAGGTCCAGGGGGGCCCACAAAGGCCAAGGACAAGAATTCACTGCCTGCGAGGAGCTTCCCGCCAGCAGGTTAAACTCTAAACGGGCTCTCCACCCAGGCGCCCCTGCCCAAGACTTCTGGGAGGCGGTGGAGGTGGGACCGGGGCCCCAGGGACGAGCAGGAGCCAGAAGCGGGGTCCGAAGGACAGGAGAGCCTGAAGCCCCAGTTGAACCCCTGGGCAGCATCGCCCGACCTCAGGGAGCCTCAGCTTCCTTGACTTTCGAGTGGGAACCACACGGTGTTAACACCTGCCTCTCAGGATCAGTGTTGGGGTGATATCAAGTAAAGCACGTGGAATGCCAGCCAGAACTGGGGCTTCAGACACATCACCAACAAGAAGGGAGTTCGGGGAAAACAACGTGGATGAACCTCAAGACATGCTCCCAGGTGAGAGAAGGCAGGCGTGAACGCCCACGTGTGGCCGGGAAGTGTCCCGCATAAGGACATCCCTCGAGACAGAAACCTGATTGGGGGTTGCCCAGGGCTGGGAGGGGGCGGTTTCCTTTGGGGTGATGACAAGGCTCTGGAACCAGATACAGGACTGGGAGCACAGCACTGTGAACGGGCTAAACGCCACCGGATGGCCCACTTGGCAGTGGTTCATTTTACGGTATGTGAATTTCACCTTGACAAAAATTGCTCTTAGAGAAAGGAATGTGTGTTGACACACATGATGTGTGGAAAGATCGCCGGGCCGGATCCCAGACACACTGCCCCCTGTGAAGACATGCTCCTTCAGCTTGTGAAGGGGGAGTTGCCGCGTCTCCCCCACCACCCCTGCTCCGGCCCTGGGAACTTGCCCGGCCAGCAGTGCCCGGTGGAGTCTGGACTCAGCAGGCACTGGGGAGGGTGCCCGTCAGCTGCCCCAGAGAAGGCACTGGAGAGGCCCGCATCCGGGACTGCTGGAGGGCTGCTGTACACGAAAGGTGTGATTTATGGGGGCACATTAGAAAGAGAGAGGCACTCACTTTCAGGCACACTCGCTGCACCTGCCAGGGAGCCCCTGCCCTGGGGGCCACGGGCAGTGGGAACCCCCTGCCTCACCTGCCCAAGCCCCTGGGGGTGTTCTGCGCCTCTGCCCACCCCCCAGCCAAGTCCCCCTCCTGGCTCCTCTGGATCCCTCCTGATTTCCCGTCCCAATCCCACCAAGGGGGAACAGGGAGCTGGGGCTGGGCGTCTCTGTGCTGTGACCCCCGCCACCCCACAGGCAGCCTGGACATGCTGTGAGCCCACCTGCCTGGGGAGAAGGCAGCCCTGCCCGGCACCCACGGAGGAAGCACTGGCCACAGGCAGCTGACACGGAGGCGGTGCTGTGCATCCCCCCAGGGCCCCACTCCGTGCACAGCCTCCTGGGCTTCTGGCCACTGGGGTAAAGGATGAAAGGAGGCCACGTGCCTCCTGGCACAGGGGGGAGGGGCAACGCTGTCACTCGGAACTCAGGTGCCCGAGGACCACGTGGGCACTCAGCCGGGTGAGGCGCGGCCTGACCAACCACACTGCCCGGTGGGACCCCAGGGCTCAGGGAGGCCGCGAGCCGCAGCTGCTCAGGTCTTCCCAGGCCAGGCTGGGAGTAGCCCAGGATCTGCAATGTCACTTGACCAGCAATAAACACACCTGCCAAGGAACCTACAAAGTCTTCAAACTCACAAGCGCTCTAACGGGTCCGTGATCCCGGAAAGGCAAGCGAGCATCACGGGACAGTGCTCACAACCCTCCCGGCCTGTGAGAGCCCGCACGGGAGGGGAGCCGCCGAGCGCCTGGCTTTGCTTGGGGCGGGCTTGCCACGCTCCCCAAGAAGTGGGTTCCATCAAATCCGGGTGCCCGAGACCCGGAGACCAGGCCGCTGAAGCACAGGGCTGGGCGGCCCAGCTCGGGCCCCGCACGCCGGCTGGCCCCGCCCCCTGTCCCCGTGCCCGGCTCAAGCACCGGGACGAACCCCACCCGTCAGGCCCGCGGCAACCTTATGCACAGCTCCGGCAGCAGCCCGCTGGCCACTCTGCCCCACCAGGCCTCGCCGCCCCCCTGTCCAGAGCCTGCAGACTCTGTCCCATCCCTGGGTCACCTCCTTGACACTGTCCCACCTGCAGAAGCCCCCTGACGCTGACCACAGGGGCGTCTCCCTGAGGCCCATCATCAGAGCCCCCAACAGCTCTCCAGTCGCTCCATTCTGAGCTCTGTCCGCGTGGGTTCCCTGCCCCAGCCTCTGTGGGGCCTGACGCCTTTCCCACTGCGTCTGCCAAGCGCCGAGCCCCGAGGGAGGCAAATGTTGAACGGGGACTGGATCCCGAAACAGCAAATGCTTGAGATGCGGACACCTGAGTTTGAACCCCAGCCTGGCTGCTGTATTGCTGCTTTAGTTGAGCTGGTCATTTGGCCTTCTTGTCCATAAAATGGACAGCAAGACACCAAGATGCACAGACATCACTCTGCCTGCCCGTGAATCTCAAGAACGAAAGGATTTTGTTAGGAGGTCTGGAGACCAGCCCCACCCCGAAGAGAAGAGCGGCAGCTAACTCCTCTGACGTGTCGACAGGAGTGCCTCCTGGGCACCAAAGTAATCAAATCAGGAGGAGCGAGGGGGTGAGGGGAGGGTAACTGAACATCAGAGAGGAAGCTAGTCTCAGGTCAGCCGTCCCACCGCTCATTCTCGTAGCCATGTTTTCTAAAAAAGCCCCCAATGAAACACTTCTATTCTTTCATGACTTCTAAAATAATGTCGTAACACCCTATAGCCATTATCATAACAACTGCACTTACCGAATACCTACTATGTGCCGTGAAGCTCTCAAGGTGGCTCTTACTCTCCCACTTTGTAGCCAGGAAAACCCCCGCCACGCAGGCCCAGCAGTGAGACGAGGCTGGGGCCAGCCCCATGCCTGCGGGCCTGGGCAGGAGCCGGCCACCCTCCCCTGCACCACTACTGTGAAAGGCCCACCCGGTTCCCGGGCGTCCGCGCAGCCCTTCCCCATCAGGCTTAGGCCTTGCCCCGCTTTTTATTTCCAAGTCTGGTTACCACAGATGCAAAATGAAAAATGAGCCAATAACCCAGTGAGTCTGAGCCAGTCGGTGCGAAATGCAATAACCACGGTGAGGGCAGGGCGGCGGGTCCGGCTAGATTACACGGGCGGCACAGGGAGAAGCTGCCCTCTCGGGCTCCCAGCGGCAGCAGCAGGGCACAGAAAGGGCTCACTCTGAGGGTCAGAGGGGCCCTGGCCGGGGCAGGAGGGACCTCGGCTCTGGCTGAGACTCCCCATCCCCGTGAGGGGCCTGGAGTGAGGCGGTGCTCCTCTGCCCCTTGGCTGCCAGACTGGCCTCCAAGAACACACACGCCTGGAGAGTTCCAGCCCAGGTGAGGACGCCAAGACATTAGAGTTGCCAGGCGTGGCAACCAGGCATAATCCTGCTCAGCCTGAATGACAGATTTCCAAGCGCAGACAGCACAGGTGGCCAAGGCGTTCGGGGGCTGGAGATCCACATTCTTCCCTGACTTGAAGCGCGGTTGCTTGACAACGTTGTGTTCATTGCAGGGACACGGCAGAGGGACTCCGTGACTCACACATACACTTGCTCTCTCTCAGATCCTTTTCCATCGGGGTCCATTCTAAGGGAGATCGATCCTGGATGTTCATTGGAAGGACTGATGCTGAAGCTGAAACTCCAATACTTTGGCCACCTCGTGCGACGAGTTGACTCACTGAGAAAGACTCTGATGCTGGGAAGGATTGGGGGCGGGAGGAGAAGGGGACAACAGAGAATGAGATGGCTGGATGGCATCACCGACTCTATGGACATGAGTTTGAGGGAACTCCAGGAGTTGGTGATGGACAGGGAGGCCTGGCGTGCTGTGATTCATGGGGTCGCGGAGAGTCGGACACAACTGAGTGACTGAACTGAACTGAACTGAACTGCTATCGTTCAGTAGCTGTCACGTCCGAGTCTTGCAGCCCCGTGGACCACAGCACGCCAGGCTTCCCTGTCCCTCACCATCTCCCGGAGTTTGCTCAGATTCATGTCCATTGGGTCGGTGATGCCATCCAGCCATCTCATCCTCTGTCGTCCCCTTCTCCTCCTGCCTTCAATCTTTCCCAGAATCAGAGTCTTTTCCAGTGAGTAAGTTCTTCACATCAGATGGTCAAAGTATTGGAGCTTCAGCTTTAGCATCAGTCCTTCCAATGGATATTCAGGACTGATCTCCTTTAGGATGGACTGGTTGGATCTCCTTGCAGTCCAAGGGACTCTCAAGAGGCTTCTCCAGCACCACAGTTAGCACCAAATCTCTGGCCTTCTTTATGGTCCAGCTCTCGCGTTCGTACCTGACCACTGGAAGAACCGTGGATCTGACGATACAGATCTTTGCCAGCAAAGCGGCGTCTCTGTTTTCCAGACGCTGTCTAGATCTGTCATAGTTTTCCTGCCAAGGAGCAGGCGTCTTCTAACTTCACGACTGCAGTCACTGTCCGCAGTGATTTTGGAGCTCAGGAAAATAAAATCTGTCACTTTTTCCGCTTCTTCCCTTCTATTTGCCATGAAGTGATGGGAGTGAATGCCATGACCTTCGTTTTTTAATGTTCAGTTGGGAAGATCCCCTGGAGAAGGGAAAGGCCACCCACTCCAGTATTCTGGCCTGGAGGATTTCACGGACCGGATGGTCCACAGCGCCGCAAAGAGCCAGACAGAGCTGAGCGACTTTCACTTTCGTGTACGTGTCGATGACTTCCCTTCAGTTCCTCCTTTATATCACAGTCGGGACATTATATTGCTTTCATTTTCAAAATTACGTATGACCTGAGTTGTATCTCCTATGATTTTCATATCAAACAGCACAGGGACAGGTCTGATGTGGGAGAACGCAGAGTCCCGGCTGCCCAGAAAGCATGCTGGTGCCCAGGCCCCGGGTGGGGAAGCCGGCACAGCTGGTCTGGGGAGCGCCTGAGAAGCGCCCAGTGCCAGCCTGGGTGAGTCCCCTGTGCTCCTCCAGCCTCAGCTTTCTCATCCAAAATGAGAACATCCCAGACACAGAGCCAAGCACAAGGACTCGGGAACACGGCGGTCCCTGCCTTCCTCACGTCCCGCGGACAGCGCGCCACGTCTGTGTACGGGACTCACCGCTCCCCCGGCCCGGGCCCCTCCACACGGAGCCGGCACACAGCAGGTGCTCACACTGTGTGCTGCCACGAGATTAGCCACGGGAGGTGAGAGCCTCCCTGCCCTCAAGAGGGGACACTGGGGGCTCCCCGTCCCCTTCGGCCAGGAGTAACTCAGGTACCGGTGGCCAGACTTACCTGGCTGATCAGCGTAGTGCAGTCGCTCAGTCGTGTCCAACTCTTTGTGACCCCATGGACTGCAGCACGCCAGGCCTCCCTGTCCATCACCAACTCTCAGAGTTTACTCAGACTCATGTCCATGGAGTCGGTGATGCCATCCAGCCAACTCACCCTCTGTCATCGCCTTCTCCTCCCGCCTTCAATCTTTCCCAGCATCAGGGTCTTACCTGGCTGATGGGATAACACAGTATCAAAGGTGCCGGACCTCATGAGAGTGGCTGTGTTACCCAGCCCCGGAGAAGCTTCATGACTCCCAGGCAGGATGGGAGGGAGACCCACTCCCAGGAGCTATTTTCTGCAGCACAGAATGCCCCATGGGGGGCTGTCAGGGGAGGGGAGAGATGGAGAGGCTGTGGCCTGGCCTGAGACGGAAACAAGGGGAGGGACAAACCCCTCCCCGTTGTGTGCTCAGGCGTGTCCAACTCTGTGCGACCCCATGGGCTGAAGCCCGCCAGGCTCCTCTGTCCATGGGATTCTCCAGGCAAGAAGACTGGGATGGGTTGCCATTTTCTTCTCCAGGGAGTCTTGCTGACCCAGGGATAGAATCTGTGTCTCTGGCATCTCCTGCACTGGCAGATGGCTCCTCCTTACCCGTTGAGTCACCCAGGAAGCCCCCATACGACATTTGATCTTAGCCAAAAGGCCGACAAGGGTCAATTAAACAGGAGCAAAGGGGAGCCCCCTCCCTAAGAGAGCTCCTGAGGCTTCATTAGCCTGAGAAGTGCCTGATCGGAAAGAAGGCCCAGGAGCTGAGTGGCTCTGAGACCCATCCCAGCTCTGCGCACCCCTCCCCATACTTGGACTCCTCTGGGGTGGTCTGTCTGCCTGTTTGGTCAAACTCCAGGGTGCTGCTTTTGCAGGAGGAAGGCACATCCCCAGGGGAGCCCTGCCTTCTGTCTCCTGGAGACCCCTCTCTCCGAGACCATGGGGGGATCCAGAAACTGGGAGGCGGGCCACTGAGGCCTATTCCCGCCACCCTGGCAGCCAGGCCACCTTCACCCCAGGAGCCCTCCCAGCCTCACAAGGAGCAGTGGCTCCGGGCCCAGAGCGGGGACCCAGGGGCGAATAGCACAGGCCCTGCTCCGGTGTGGCTGGTTTCCGAGCAGGGCGTCCCACCTGGACCCACCCCCAGGGCTGACTGAGTCTGGTACAGGGGCAGGGAGCTTTCTTGTCGTTTGATTCGGGTATAATTTACACGCAGAGAAACGCGCCCTTTCCTTGCACCCTTCTGAGAGCTGGGACGCGTCCGAGCAGCCGTGTGAGCGTCCAGCTCTAGCCCCAGCCAGCACCCGCACGCCCCCTGCGCCCTTGACAATCAGCCGCCCCACCCAAGCTGCTGGCAGCGGGTCACCGCCCTCTGTGCCCGGCGGGCGGCCCCGTGAGTGGAACCGGATAGCACGTGGTCCTCAGGGTCCAGCAGGCACCAGAGGCTGGACCCGGCCCTGCAGCCTCTTCGCCGCTCAGAGGCGCTCCCCGCTGGCCTGGCCTCCAGCGATCCATTCCCCAGACTGGGACACTCTGGCTGCTTCTACCTTGCGCTTAGCCAAGATCTGCAAGTTTCTCAGCCCAGAACAGGCCTCATGGCCCCCGGCTCCAGAGCAGAGACCCTTGCACGGGGGCCGCTGTGTGCTGACATGTGGGCCACCATGAGAAACCCTGTGGTGGGCAGCGAGGCTCGGGGACCCCGTATCTCCAGTAGGGGGGGGGCCGTAGGACCCCCGCCCTGCATGCCCCTTCACTTGGCAGGTTGAAGTGGCTACAGGGCCCCCTAGAATCCCAGCCCCTTTGTAAATGAGGTGATGGGACTCCAGGTCCTGAAGAGGCCTAAGGGCAGGCTGCTGCCCCCTCAGCTGCTGCCCCCTACCACCTCAGGTGGGCAGCATGCAGGAGCTGTGCCCGCCCTGGCCCAGGCCTTCCAGCCAGAAGAGGATGGAATGAATGAAAGATGTTTCCCAGCAGCCAATGAACTGAGCACAAACTCGGCCGGGGGAGGCGGGGAGGACCATGGGAGAGGCCCCTTTCTCAGCCCCTCAGGCCGACCAGTGGCCCACGAGCATCCCTTTGCTCCCCAGGGAGGGCTGCCCCCGGGGAGATCACTCAGGCCCGATACCATCGCTGTGGGACAGGCGGAGATTGGAGTGTTCCCGGTGCCTGATCGCGCCAGCAGTCTCTGCCTCAAGGACATTAGCGGCCGGCGTAATGGCCCGCATTCAGCTCCCCTGGCAGCCCTGTGACCTTGGCAGCTCGGAGCCGGTGGCTGTTTTAATGAAAAATCGAGGAGTTGGGGAATGGCTGTGGCTTGCAGTGGGGGAGGGGGGAGGGCCCTGTGCAGGGTCCCTCCGTCCATCTGTCCACGCCGGCTGCAGGCCGCCCTGCCCCCACTGCGGGCCAACCGGCCACGCCGGCCCCCTCGTGATGGGGCCAGGGACCCCTGAAGGGGCAGAGAGCCCCACGGCCAGGGACCTTGGGTCCAAACTGTGATGAGGGGCTTGGGATACGTTTGGGGACCTCGGTGGAGCGGGGGTAGGGAGGGAGGTTGAGAAGAGCTGTTTCGTCAGGGGGGTCAGGGAGCCCCACAGGGGTGTCCTCAGCAAGCCAGGGCACTCCGTCCAGCCTGGGCCAAGGTGCCCACCAGCCACCCACTCTCAGCCTCGGCTTCCCCATCTTGAATAGCTCGGCTTCTCTGGCTCCCCCAGGAAGAACCATCAGCTTCAGTGAAAACCTGCCCTGTGTGCCCACTGTCCCCCCAGCAGCCCATGACCCCGGGCAGTCAACACCCCATTTTCAGATGAGGAAACTGGAGTGACCCCCCCAGATTGTGCAACAGAGGTGAGCACAGCGCCGGGGTGCAGACCTTCTGCCTGAGTGGGGGCGTGGGGACCTGCTCACTCCCCAAGCTCTCCCCTAGGAGCTCCGGCTCAGCATCAGGCCCTGCCCCCTCACCGCCCGTCTCTGAACCGGAGCCAGCCCCTTCAGGCCAGCAGGCAAGAGGGGGCTCTGCCCAGCCCTGCTCTGTCTGCACCCACCTTTGGGCCCACAGAGAGTCCAGGCCAAGGGCAGAGCCCATCATCTTCCCTGGGGCCCCACTTCCCTTCTCAGAAGCCCCTCTCCCCGCCCTGGGCAGCCACACCCCTATAAGCACAGGGAAAGCACAGAGACCCGGGCTGACCTTGGTGTGGCCCAGAGGGGCTCCCATTCCAACCTCTGACAGGGCGGGGCCTCCAGCCGCGGCCACTGGCTGGCTGGGAACTGGTACAGACCTAGGGCAGGAGAGGGTCCCCAGCCCCAGGATGCCTGACAGGTGGCAGGCTGTCGACAAGCATCAGAGGACAGAGAGCCCCATCATAAACACAGCCGGCGCCTGCCCCAGAGGGCAAGTCTGAGGCCAGGTGGCAAGGGTCCCAGCTTCCCCGGCCCCAGCCAGCCAGGTCCAGAGCTCCAGGGGTGTTAACTGTCCCTCGCACAGAGGGCAGGCGTGATTCATGAAGTGGGTCATGGACACCCTCGCCTCTGTTTGGTCGATGAATCTGAGGATCTGGCGGCCTCTGCCAGGCTGTAGGGCTTCCCCAGCGGCTCCGTGGTAAAGAATCCGCCTGCAAAGCTGGAGCCGTAGGAGACTCGGGTTCGATCCCTGGGTTGGGAAGATCCCCTGGAGGAGGGCTTGGCAACCCACTGCAGTATTCCTGCCTGGAGAATCTCCATGGATAGAGGAGCCTGGTGGGCGACTGTCCATGGGGTCGCACAGAGTCGGACACGACCGAGTGAGCACGCACACACATTACGCTGTGGGTTTGGTCCAGAAGGAGTTGCCATTGACGCTTCCTGCCGGGTGCCCACAGCAGCCAACAGAGTGCAATCACCACTTTGCTGGGGGCACACCCTCGCCCGGCCAGGCGGGGCCGTCTCTAGACCAGAGCCGGGGGATGCCGCGGCTGCATGCACGGGGGCGGCACTGACCCTCTGGCACCACCTGGCCGAGTGGACTCGGGTGTGGAACCCCTGGGCCGAACCTTTCGGAGGAGAGCAAGGAGTGTGCCCCCCGAGCTGGGGGGAAGCAGCGGGCACGGGATGTCTCTGCCCCTCCTGGTCTCAGAGCCCTCTCCCCAGCCCACAGCCCCACCCTGGGTCACCTGCAGCCCTCTGAGGACCCCCGTCCTCTCCATGCACCTCCATGGTCACCTCTGGCACCCTCTCTCAGGGACCACTCTCTGGCCCAGCTCTGAGTTAGACCCCGAAGCCCAGCCTCTGCTGCAAACCCTCTAAGGCCTCTATCCACCGAGCTGGTCTCGGCTCCTCCCCACCGCCAGGCTGCCATGGTTGCCGTGGACCCTTGAACCGCACCTGGTCCAGCCCCAGCAGCGTCCAGCGAGGGCGGCCTCGGCTTGCCCATGTGGTTGGGGTGGCTTGCGGCAGCAGGGACAAGGGGCCGGGGACGGATGGACATCTCCCGTGAGCAGGATAACTTGGCTCAGATGCGGCAAGCGGAGACCCAAGAGGTCCCGAAGGGAGGGGCCCCCACAGAGCGTGCCCGAGACCAGACCCGAGGAACCGCAGACCGCACGGCAGGGGCTTCAGGGGTCTCTGCCCTAATGGCAAGGCAACGCGGGCCAAGTTTCTCCTTGCTAAATGAATAGCCGCAGAGGTTTTCAGGAGAGAGTTGGCCAAGAGAATTGGAGCTGCATCTAAAGAAGACAAAGATAGTGTGCAGTCAGGGTTCTCAGGCTGTCCTCACCCTGGAGAGCGTCCAGGGCCCTGACTGTCAGGTTGGACTTGCTTACGGGCGACGTGCTGATCCAACAGGGGACAGTGTCCGGGCTCAGGCTCCAAATCCACCGGGAACACCCACCTTGCTGCCGAAGGCCTTGGGACCGAATACCCAGCTCTGCAGCATCGCCGGGACCATGGGCTCCATCAGCGCCAGCATCGGGCCCACCACCGCAGCGGCCGTCCCGGGGCCCCAGGCGTCATCCTGACTCCCAGGACCTCTGCGAGGCCCGGTTAGATCCAGGGCCTCATGAGCCCCGGTCCCCAGACTGGGCTCCGGTGGCATCAGCATCTTCTGCTGTCGGCGACAAGCGAGAGCGGGACGTGGGGCGGGCCGTCCTCTGCTCTGACCTCTGCCACTGTCCCTCTGTGCGGAGAGAGATGGCCTTTGTGTTATGGACTCGTGGTGACAGCAGCTGGAAGCTGGGTGTTTGTTCTGCTTGTTTGAGGGTCTTCACTCCATGACGGGAGAAGTGAGCTGCTGTAGGACCCCAGGTGACCATCCACGCTTTGTTCTGGGAGCCTGGGGATCCCGGCCCTGGTGTGCAGCCTGTGCGGGGAATCCTGGTGTCTCCCTTGCCACCACCAACACACCAGCTCCTATTGTGATGTGAGCAGAGCAGAGTTGCCACCCTCGGGAGGGAGACAGATGGCTTCTCCGTGAATAAAGAATATTGTTTCTCGTGAGTGCAGTGGGCGTTTCACAGCAGATGAGCCAGGAAGGGAGGGAAGGAGCCATGAGAATGCCCGTGAGCGGCTCCCGTGGGGCACGGCAGGTGCAAAGGCCCTGGGGTGGGGTGCAGGGGCGCAGCAAGGCAGGGCTGCACGAAGAACAGTGTCTGAGGGTGTCCACCAGGGCAGCGGCGTCAGCCGGGCCGGACGGAGGAGAACAGTGGCGCTTAAGGAACGGACGGACGTGGGGAAGACAGCAGGCTTCGGTCTGGACGGACTGCTAGGTAATCTTACAGTCAAGGTTGTGAGAGGCTTACACTATCGGGGAGCGGAGTGGGCGGCTGGATCTCGGGGTGGACTGGAGCCCAGGAGCCTTCTCCACGTGGATGGCATTTAAAGGGCTGGGGAGGGGCATGATGGGGCTGAGCCCAGTGCTCCCAGTGGGAAAGAGCCAGAGGGACCACACAGGGCAGGCCCTGCCCGGGGCGGGGGAGGGGCGGTAGAGCACGGGTGGAGAACACAGAGCCCCCGGATGAGGGGCTGGTTGACGGAAGCAGGAGAGGGAGGCAGGGTTGCAAGTTGCTCAGTCTGAGCCCACAGGGAAGGCAACTGATGGCCAGGCAAGAACGACGGGGTTTTGGAGCTGTGAAAGGGAAAGCCACTCAGTCGTATCCGGCTCTTCGCGACCCCAGAGACAGCAGCCCACCAGGCTCCCCCGTCCCTGGGATTCTCCAGGCAAGAACACTGGAGTGGGTTGCCATTTCCTTCTCCAGTGCATGAAAGGGAAAGTGAAGTCGCTCAATTATGTCTGACTCTTCTCGACTCCATGGACTGCAGCCTATCAGGCTCTTCCATCCATGGGATTTTCCAGGCAACAGTACTGGAGTTGGTTGCCATTGCCTTCTCCATCAATCTTTCCTGGCATCAGGGTCTTTTCCAATGAGTCAGCTCTTCACATCAGGTGGCCAAAATATTGGAGTTTCAGCTTCAACATCAGTCCTTCCAATGAACTGGAATGGCTAGCCTTCCCCTTCTCCAGGGGATCTTCCCAACCCAGGGATCGAACACAGGTCTCCCACATTGCATGAAGATTCTTTACCAGTTGAGCTGCCAGGGAAGCCCAAGAATACTGGAGGGGGTAGCCTATCGCTTCTCCAGCAGATCTTCCGGACTCAGGAATCAAACCGGGGTCTCCTGCATTGCAGGTGGATTCTTTACCAACTGAGCTACCAGGGAAGCCCTGTCCGGGTCTAGATCTTGAGACCAGGTGCACTTCAGTGCCTGGAGCTACCCCAGCAAGCTTCACACCGCCGCCTCTGGAGCAAGCCAATTTTCAGGTTGGATGGAGACATGCCCCTCCCCTGCTAAAGCCGCGGTGGCTCCCCGGTGCCCTCAGGTGAAGTCCAGAGCCTGCTCTCCTGCCCCGGGAGACCTGCACTCGGCCGTGACCTCCTAAAGCTCCTCCAGAAAGCTCGCTCCCTCCCACTGGGAGGGGGTAGATCAGGCTCACGCCTCACTGGGGTCCACTCACCTCTGCCCCTGGCCAGACCTCAAGCTCCCAGAGGCCTCGACCCTGTGGCTGGCCCGGCCAGAAGTGAGCACGGAGACGTGGCCACAGAGCCAGAGCACGCAACAACTTGGAGGGGCCGCGGGGGTCAGCCGGGCCGGCCGCGCGCCCCTAAGCCCTGCCTCCCTGCCCCTCTCTGCCCTCCCTGCCCACCTCCCCTGGATGCCTCCCACGACGGGGTGCCCAGCACCACACACGGCACCGCGTCCCTGCTCTGGGTATTCCCTCCTGCTGTTGGCTCTGAGCTAAAGCATGGAACCAAGGCCAGCAGGGCCAGGGGTGGGGTGCACGCCCCAGCTGGGGGCCCCATCCCTCCCCTCCCCCTCCAGGCTGGGCACATGTCGAGCTGCCTGTTCACGGGCAGGAGATGGACCTGCCGTTGCCCGAGCTCTCAGACACGTGTGGTGACACACATCTCTTCACTGGGACCCCTCATTGTGAACCGCTGGAAATAAAGCATCCACTGCCCAGAGAAAGGCTCCCAGGTGTTCCCAAATCCTCTTTCTGCACGGCCCTCCAAAGCCCGCCCACCATTCATACCCATCACCCAGGAGAAAAATAATGTCGTTTCTGTAACGCACAGCCTCTCCACGGAGACGCTATAAATATGTAGAGATGACATCGCGGGCAGCGTGGCTGTGTGAGTGATGTCATCGTGGGGTTGCCTAGCAACCGACAACGTTTGGGAGGCGCTAATTCTCCAGCAGAGTAAAGTCACATTTCTGCATCCAGTTAATCAGCTTCCTGGCAACTCCGCCAAGATGATCTCATTTTATTCATGATTATTTGATGCGAAATGCACTTTTAGCTCTAAGAGAACACAAAGATTTAATTCAAAACTCTCTGTTGCTTTACGTTTCCAGGATGTCATTAACACGGCGTCCATGCAAATAACCACGGCAACACACAGGTAATTAGCGTATACTGCAGGCGGTGCTAACACGGCGCCAGGGCCAGCTCCCAATCAGCGGGGATTACGGCACGTTATTACTGGAGTAATTACCTGCAGTAACACACAAATTGAACTAAATGGTCAATTGAAGTAAAGTGAATGGCTTTTTATTCTAGTCCCTAAATAATGTGTCCGCTTGCCTGAGTAGTTCAAGGTAAATAAAACTCTCAGATTGATGGCCTCTCCCCGCCCCCCACCCCGGATAGAGAACTGAGCTTCCTCCCAGACAGGTATTCCTGGGCGCCCCCTGCCGACCCACCAGTTCCCCGCCTCCTAAAGGGCACCCACCCAGAGAACGGGACCCCCTAGCCCCTGGCTCTGCAGGGCTCTGGCCCTTATTTAAAAAGTCCTGAGGCCTCTCGCAGCTGTGTCACTCACCCTGCCGCCCGGGGGGAGAGGGCACAGAACTTTCCAGATAGAGGATGGGGTGAAAAGGCAACAGCCTTCCTCCCAGGGATGTGTTCTGGCCCTCTGGTAGGTGGGGCAGAATCACTGGCTTCCTGTTACAGGATGTGAGGGGGGAGGGGGTCAAAGGTTGCTGCTGCCTTTATTAACAGAGCGTTTCTCAAATTCCATAAACTCTGCAGATCTTCAAACAGGAAGTCACCCTGGACCCCTGAAAGAACCCTTCGGGGCGTGCGCCCAAGTGGAGTTGCCTCTGCCTCCCCTCCGAGGGGCAGGGAGGGCAGGCCTGCGAGCGGTCCCCAGAGAAGGAGACCGCCCGGCCAGAGGCCCAGTAGAGGCTACAAGGACCCAAATCAGCGGCCCCAGCCCATTCTCGCCCACAGAGGTAGCGCCCGAAGACAGCGAGGAGGCGGGGAAGCCCGGGCCTGGGCTGTCCAGACTCCCGCCAGAGAGGTGCACCGTGGTCCTGCAGCAGGACGGGCAGGGGCCAGCCTTCCGGGCAACCGCTGCCTCCCTGCAGGTTGACCCAGAGCCCACAAGGCCCCCAGATGCCATCAAGGCCAAGCCGGGGCCAAGAGGGAGCGTGGAGGCGGGGAGTATGAAGGGGCCAATCTGGTGGGGGGGGTGCTTCTCTCAGGAGCGCTGCTGTCTGAGCTGAAACTGGGAGGGCGAGGGGCTTCGTGGGGGTGGAGGACAGGGAGAGGAAGGTTGCGGTCAGAGAGGGGCCAGGAGGCCGAGTCTGAGGGAAGCTGAAAGAGGCCCCCGATCTTATCACCACCTCCACACGTGACCCATGCAGAACCACATCGGCGGAGACACACGAAAAGGGAAGGAAAACATGAGTTCAGAGCCCACGGCCACGGCCGCATCCTGGGGTGGCAGGGGCTGATTCGCCCCACGGGGCAAGACCACCTCCTCTACTCCAATTTGCAAAAACCCAGACAGACGCGGAGCCAGCTGCCTCCCAGAACAAGGGTGCACCCAGCTCTCAGCAGGACCCTTCTCCCATCTGCCGCTCCAGGGATAAGCCACGCAATGAACCCAACAGGCATGGTGGGGCTGAAAACGCAGGAACCGCCAGAGCCAAGGAACAGAAGGCTGTGGGCAGTGGGGAGCCTGGACTCCTGGCACTTGCTGTGGGGAACAGGTCCAAAAAGGAGGCGAGAACAGGGCACGCAGCCCACACCAAGGGTCCTGCAGAGGGGCTGCACCCCGTGAGGTGGGGACAGAGCAGAGGGAGGCGCACACCAGGCAGAGAAGCGACGAGCCAAGCCGCCTTCCGCCTCCAGGGCTGGGTCTGCTTGACCCCCAGCGTCCAAGGACACAACCGCAAGACCTGGCTCTGGACTAGGGGCGTGGGGCTGGCAGTTCAGTTTAGTTGCTCAGTCATGTCCAACTCTTTGCAGCCCCATGGACTGCAGCACATCAGGCCTCCTTGTCCATCACCGACTCCTGGAGTTTACGCAAACTCATGTCCATTGATTCGGTGATGCCATCCAACCATCTCATCCTTTGTCGTCCCCTTCTCCTCCTGCCTTCGATCTTTCCCAGCATCAGGGTCTTTTCCAATGTGTCAGCTCTTCATATCAGGTGGCCAAATTACTGAAGTTTCAGATTCAACATCAGTCCTTCCAACGAACACCCAGGACTAATCTCCTTTAGGGTGGACTGGTTGGATCTCCTTGCAGTCCAAGGGACTCTCAAGAGTCTTCTCCAGCACCACAGTTCAAAAACATCAATTCTTCGGCGCTCAGCTTTCTTCACAGTCCAACTCTCACATCCATACATGACCACGGGAAAAACCATAGCCTTGACTAGACGGACCTTTGTTGGCAAAGTAATGTCTCTGCTTTTTAAAATGCTATCTAGGTTGGTCATAACTTCCCTTCCAAGGAGTGTCTTTTAATTTCATGGCTTCAGTCACCATCTGCAGTGATTTTGGAGCCCAAAAAATAAAGTCTGACACTGTTTCCACTGTTTCCCCATCTATTTGCCATGAAGTGATGGTACTGAATGCCATGATGTTACTTTTCTGAATGTTGAGCTTTAAGCTAACTTTTTCACTCTCCTCTTTCACTTTCATCAAGAGGCTCTATAGCTCTTCTTCACTTTCTGCCATAAGGGTGGTATAATTTGCCTATCTGAGGTTATTGATGTTTCTCCCGGCAATCCTGATTCCAGTTTGTGCTTCTTCCAGCCCAGCGTTTCTCATGATGTACTCTGCATATAAGTTAAATAAGCAGGGTGACAATATACAACCTTGACGTACTCCTTTTCCTATTTGGAACCAGTCTGTTGTTCTATGTCCAATTCTAACTGTTGCTTCCTGACCTCCATACATATTTCTCAAAAGGCAGGTCAGGTGGTCTGGTATTCCCATCTTTTTCAGAATTTTCCACAGTTTATTGTGATCCACACAGTCAAAGGCTTTGGCATAGTCAATGAAGCAGAAATAGATGTTTTTCTGGAACTCTCTTGCTTTTTCTATGATCCAGCGGATGTTGGCAATTTGATCTCTGGTGCCTCTGTCTTTTCTAAAACCTGCCTGAACATCTGGAAGTTCACGGTTCACGTATTGCTGAAGCCTGGCTTGGAGAATTTTGAGCATGACTTTACTAGCGTGTGAGATGAGTGCAATTGTGCGATAGTTTGAGCATTCTTTGGCATTGCCTTTCTTTGGGATTGGAATGAAAACTGACCTTTTCCAGTCCTGTGGCCACTGCTGAGTTTTCCAAATTTGTTGGCATATTGAGTGCACCATCTTTTAGGATTTTAAATAGCTCAACTGGAATTCCATCACCTCCACTAGCTTTGTTCGTAGTCATGCTTTCTAAGGCCCACTTGACTTTACATTTAAGATGTCTGGCTCTAGGTGAGTGATCACACCATTGTGATTATCTGGGTCATGATGATCTTTTTTGTACAGTTCTTCTGTGTATTCTTGCCACCTCTTCTTAATATCTTCCGCTTCTGTTAGGTCCATACCATTTCTGTCCTTTATCAAGCCCATCTTTGTATGAAATGTTCCCTTGGTATCTCTAATTTTCTTGAAGAGATCTCTTGTTTTTCCTATTCTGTTGTTTTCCTCTATTTCTTTGCATTGATCGCTGAGGAAGGCTTTCTTATCTCTCTCTCCTTGCTATTCTTTGGAACTCTACATTCAGATGCTTATATCTTTCCTTTTCTCCTTTGCTTTTTGCTTCTCTTCTTTTCACAGCTATTTGTAAGGCCTCCTCAGACAGCCATTTTGCTTTTTTGCATTTCTTTTCCATGGGGATGGTCTTGGTCCCTGTCTCCTGTACAATGTCACGAACCTCCGTCCCGAGTTCATCAGGCACTCTATCTATCAGATCTAGTCCCTTAAATCTATTTCTCACTTCCACTGTATAATCATAAGGGATTTGATTCACACCTGAATGGTCTAGGGTTTTCCCTACTTTCTTCCATTTAAGTCTGAACTTGGCAATAAGGAGTTCATGATCTGAGCCACAGTCAGCTCCTGGTCTTGTTTTTGCTGACTGTATAGAGCTTCTCCATCTTTGGCTGCAAAGAATATAATCAATCTGATTTCGGTGTTGACCATCTGGTGATGTCCATGCGTGGAGTCTTCTCTTGTGTTGTTGGTCGAGGGTGTTTGCTTTGACCAGTGCGTTCTCTTGGCAAAACTCTGTTAGCCTTTGCCCTGCTTCATTCCGTGCTCCAAGGCCAAATTTGCCAGGTGTTTCTTGACTTCCTCCTTTTGCATTCCATCCTTTTTTGGGTGTTAGTTCTAAAAGGTCTTGTAGGTCTTCATAGAACCATTCAACTTCAGCTTCTTCAACATTACTGGTTGGGGCATAGGCTTGGATTACCCTGATATTGGACGGTTTGCCTTGGAAACAAACAGAGGTCATTCTGTCGTTTCAGAAATTGCATCCAAGTACTGCATTTTGGACTCTTTTGTTGACCATGATGGCTACTCTATTTCTTCTGAGGGATTCCTGCCCACAGTAGTAAATACAATGGTCATCTGAGTTAAATTCTCCCATTCCAGTCCATTTTAGTTCACTGATTCCTAGAATGTTAACGTTCACTCTTGCCATCTCCTGTTTGACCACTTCCAATTTGCCTTGATTCATGGACCTAATATTCCAGATTCTTATGCAATACTGCTCTTTACAGCTTTGGACCTTGCTTCTATCACCAATCACATCCACAACTGGGTGTTGTTTTTGCTTTGGCTCCATCCCTTCATTCTTTCCGGAGTTATTTCTCCACTGATCTCCAGTAGCATATTGGGCACCTACCAACCTGGGAAGTTCATCTTTCAGTGTCCTATCTTTCTGCCTTTTCATACTGTTCATGGGGCTCTCAAGGAAAGAATACTAAAGTGGTTTGCCATTCCCTTCTCCAGTGGACCACATTCTGTCAGACCTCTCCACCATGACCCGTCTGTCTTGGGTGGCCCCACACAGCATGGCTTGGTTTCATTGAGTTAGACAGGGCTGTGGTCTGTGTCATCAGATTGACTAGATTTCTGTGATTATGGTTTCAGTGTGTCTGCCCTCTGATGCCCTCTCGCAACACCTACCGTCTTGCTTGGGTCTCCCTTACCTTGGACGTGGGGTATCTCTTCACGTTGAGTGTAAAAAGAAGCAGTTTTGTGTCTTCCTTGCCCATCTCTTTTTTTTCTCACTTGCCTTTTCCATGGCAGTACTTATTCTAGAACAGCACTGACAGGAGTAAAGTCACTGTATATCCTGACTCTGGTCCTGATCTCGTAGGCAAGCACGCCGAGTCACTTCATTCATGTCCGACTCTTTGTGACCCTGTGGACTGTAGCCTGCCAGGCTCCTCTGTCCAGGGATTCTCCAGGCAAGAATACTGGAGTGGGTTGCCATGCCCTCTTCCAGGGCATCTCCCCAACCCAGAGATCAAACCCATCTCCTGCGACTCTTGCATTGCAGGCAAATTCTTTACCACTGAGCCACCTGGAAAGCCCAGTCCTGATCTTAGGGGACCATTAACTTCATTAACTTTCTTCATGACTATTTCTTCATTAACTATTCAGTATTTTACCACTAATTATGACATTAACTATAGGTTTTTTTGTAGACACCTTCTGTGAGATTGAGAAAATTCCCTTCTCTTTCCGATTTGCTATAAGTTTTTTCATGAATAGATGTTGAATTTAGCAAAAGTGTTTTTTTGCATCTATGGAAATGATACAGTTTTTCTTCTTTAATCTGTTCATATGGTGAATTACATCAATTAACGTTCTGAATGTTGAAACAGACTTGCATTCCTAGGACACATCTCATTGGTCACGATGGATTTTCCCTTTGGGATACTGCTGGATTTAATTCGCTAATATTTCACTAGAATTTTTATGTCCAGGTTCAGGAGAAATATGGGCCAGTTTTATAGTTTTCTTGTAATGATTTTGTCAAGTCTTGGTATCCGGGTGACGCTGACCTCATAGAAAGAGCTGATAATTGTTCCCTCTTTTTCTATTTTCTGGAAGAGAAAACACTATTGGTCTTATGTGTCTTAAGTGTTCATTAGGGTTCGCAAGAAAAGTCCTCTGACTCCAGAGGCTGTTGTTGTTCTTGGAGGTTTTTAACATCTAACTCTTTAGTATATTTGCGACTCTTAAATATGCTTCCCAGGTGGCTTTAGTGGTAAAGAACCCACCTGCCAATGCAGGAGACGTAGAGATGCTGGTTCAGTCCCTTGGTCGGGAAGATCCCCTGGGGGAGGACATGACGATCCACTCCAGTATTCTTGCCTGGAGAATCTCTTGGGCAGAGGAGCCTAGTGGGCTACAGTCCACAGGGTTGCAAAGAGTCAGACGCAACTGAAGCGACTTAGCATGTGCTCATATGTATGAGACTCTTTCTTGTGTGAGCTCTGATCGTTTACGCCTTTCAAGGAATTTGTCTACTCATCTAAGCTGCAGAACGTAGGGGCATAAGACCGCTTGCAATATCCATTATCCCTTCACTGCCTGTAGGGTCTGTAGTGATGTTCCCTTTTCTAGTCCTGACTTTGGTGATTTGTGCCTTCCGTCTCTTTCTCTTGGTCAGCCTATCTGACTAGAGATTTGTCACCCATGCATAATCCTTTTTGTAGAGGCAATTTTGGTTTCATGAATTATTTCTCCCATTTCCTGTCTTCTGTCTTGATGATTTCTGCTCATAATTGTTTCCTTCCTTCTGTTTGCTTTGACTTTGCCTCTTCTTCTAGTTTCTTAGGGTGAAAGCTTAGATCACTGATTTTCTTTTTCAATGTAAGCATTTAGCTCTAAAATTTCCTTTAAGAAAATTTCCTCTATCTAAATTTTCCTTAAGTAAATTCAAGCTGTAAATTTTTCCCTTAAATATCATTTTACCTGCATCACACAAAGCTGCTATGTTGGGTTTTAATTTTCATTTGATCCAAAATGATTGGTCTTTCCCCTGGCCCTTTAACCAGCTCTCTAGACGGGCTGTGTGGCCCTGGGCCAATGGGATGACCAGGAGTTTGGGGTGGGCGGGGGACGACACCTAAGGACAGTAGCACCGTCTGGGACTCTGGGATCCCATGTCCAGTATCCAGGCTAAGACTCTATGCTGCCCCAGGCCAATCCCCAAAGTGCTGTTTATTGGGGAGAAAATTAGATGGACCCCCGGGCCATCTCGGACACCCGGCTTCTGCACTTCCCTTCTCAGGCAGCCCCGTCTGCGCACATTACGGCCACAGCCTTCCCAATGCACTTGCATGTGGCACCCAAGGGCCACGTGACCGGTGCTCCAGGGCGGGGCCAGCTCACCCCTGTGGCCCCTTATCCACCAGCTTGGGCAAAGATAGTGCCAGCAGCCAAGAAGCCCTCCCTTTACCCCAGGACGGTAGGCTGGCCATCCCTGAGTCTGTGGTGTTCTTTCAAGGTAGAGGAACTGTGGTTCCTTCTACTCCACACTCCTTGTGGTCCCCAGCCCAGCAGGGCCCTGGGCTAGAGCAGAACCTGCAGGTGTTGCCTGCACAGCTCATGGAGATCTCCTGAGACCATCCAGTTCGTTCCCCGGCACAGCTCAGAAGCACCCTGCCCACTGGCACCCTAGTTCTTTCCTTCCAGTCTAGAACCTAGGTGGGTGTTGAAGTTGGATTCAAGGCCATGGACGTTTTTGAGCAGAAAGGCCAAGTCCTGAACGGGCAGCTTCACCCTGCAGCCAGCTGGGGCCTGAGCACAGGTGCAGACACCCACCCCGGGGGGGGCCGCCCCTCCCGGGGGCGGGGGTCACACACCAGGCTCAGCTCCAGGGCCCCAGGGTTGCTCCTCCTGCAAGGCAGGTGTTAGCAAACAGGGCTCTTGACCTCCCCTAACCTACAGAAGTTGACTAGAGGTCAGACAAGAAATTCAGGCGAGGCTTTACTGGGGCCCCGGCTGCAACCGGGTGGGGTTGGGGGTAAGAACAAACAACAGGAGGCGGATGAGGGGGCTCCTCATGCGCAGTGAGGCTGAGGGGTCGGTGGGAGGTGCCCTGGCTCTGGGGGTAGAGTGGGCAGGACGCAGGCGCCGCCCCTGCTCTGGCTCCGGGTTGTTCAGAAACGGACATTGGGCATTCTGTCTCTTTGTATTTTGTCCACAATTTGCTCCAACTGCGCCTGCACGCAGCTATTTTTAGTTCCTTATAGTTTCTTTGTATTTTGTTGCTAGAGGAGATGTTTTTCCGGGTGCCAGCACTGCAGCAAAGGGTCCCAGGGACCCTCAGATGGAAGAGCGGGAGAGAGAAACAGAGCGTGAGCACGCGGGACCACCCCGGGCACGGGTGGGCCCAGGGGACGCTGCCTCTCCCACTGGCTGCAGGCGCCCCAGGCCGGCGCCCTGCGGGGGACGTGGCTGGGGAGGCCTGGGCCCTCGGTCCACCGCGCACGCGGAGCAGACCTTGTGCACAGCAGTCCCTCCGCACCCGCACCCCCACTTCTTGCTGTGCCTGGAACAGCCCTCACAATGTTCCCTGCTTCTCCAAGATGCAGAAATTGCAAGCGGCGTCTGTGTTCCTGTACCAAATTAGCCACACTTAACTCAAGTGCCCGTCGCCCGCCTGCCGCTCGCCTGCCTGCCCACCCACACGCCGCGCCCGTGGCGGGCCTGAGTCACTCACCTGTGCCCCTGTTCACAAGCAGCGGCGGCCCTCGCCCCCACCCACACTCATGACAACCAGGCCCAGCCCAGCTGAGCTGCTGTGTGACTCGGAGGCAGTGTGTGTCCCCTCCTGGGCCCGCTACCGCTCCGTGAAGCCGGGGTTTGGGTCAAACCAGACCTCTTGATGAAGAAAGCAATGGCAACCCACTCCAGTACGCTTGCCTGGAAAATCCCATGGACAGAGGAGCCTGGTAGGCTGCAGTCCATGGGGTCGCTAAGGGTCAGACACGACTGAGCGACTTCACTTTCACTTTTCACTTTCATGCATTGGAGAAGGAAATGGCAACCCACTCCAGTGTTCTTGCCTGGAGAATCCCGGGGACGGGGGAGCCTGGTGGGCTGCCGTCTCTGGGATCGCACAGAGTCGGACACGACTGAAGCGACTTGGCAGCGGCAGCAGCAGCAGCAGCAGCAGCAGACCTCTTGAGCACAGACGTGACATAGCAGCCTGGAGCCCCCCTGCCTGTCGTCTCCCCAGCCCCCCTCGCAGAGAGACCCCTGCCAGCCTGGCTGGCAGCTTCTTCTGCAGAGCGGCTGTCCTCACCCTGATGGCACTGAGCTAGTGGCAGGAGTCTCGCTGCTTGGGGCCAAGCCACAGAGAGAGGGTGGACGTTTAAGGCAACGGGTTTGGGGGTTTGGGGAGCCCTGCCCAAGCTCAGCTCCCCTCCCCATCCCGTTGACTGTGTGTCCTGGAGCAAGTCCCCTGCCCTCTCTGAGCTTCGCTTTCCTCTTCTACCGCAGGGGGACAATAATCCCCAGAACAACGCGAGGTGACCCAGTGACAGTGATGGCTGGGTATTAAAGAGTCGCTGCATCTAAAGGAGGCGGCACAGCGCCTGGCACCACCACGGGCTCCAGGTGTTTGTTGAATGACTGAATGAAGGGATGGACGTGTGTGGGCCGACAGGGCTCTCTGCCCGCCCCGGGCAACGGTGCTGACGGCCCCCGTCGCCAGGGTGCCTCCCGGAGAAGGGCCCCGAGACCCAGTGCCCTGGGTCAGAGAGCACTGGACTGAGAGTCCAGAGCCTAAGTCTGGTGACTCCCACCCGTGACTCCAGCTTCTCGGAGTCTGCTCCTTACGTGCTCACCCCGATTCTCACTGCCGCTAAGGACAGCCGGCGGGGACGGGGGCCAAGTTCTCAGCCAAGGGGGGCTAGTCCGGAGCGTCCCTGCCTTCCTACCTGGCAGAGCAGAGATGACTCAGACAGGCTCTTCTAAAATCTGTTTGAAAAATTATACTAGAAAACGTGTAAAGTCTCATAGAGCTTAGCATTTGTGCCCAGTGGACAGAAATCCGTCCCTACAGTAACGAATAAACATGTTTCCTCGGTCGATTTCCATTCCCAGGGCAGGCATAGTGTCTGAGGGCCTCAGGGAGGCAGGTGTAGAACTGGGGGCTCGCAGGGGGCTGGAACAGGTACACCCTGGGTCACCTTGGGTTGTTCCCACTGTGGGATGCCAGGGGCCTAGGGGTGCTGCTCAGGCAGGAAGCTCAGCTCTTCCAGGACCCAGAAAGCCCCGGGGAAAGGTGCGGGCAGGCAGAGCCGGGGGGCGGCGTGGGCAGGGGACGCCAGCTCAGGAAGGAGTCAGATGGTGGCCCTGGAGCCTTCCCTCCCCTCACGGGCAGTTCTTCACCGTCGAGAGCATGTTCTTTGTTTATTAAGCCAAAGGAGGACTTCCCTGGTGGTACAGTGGTTTAGAATCCTCCCGCCAATGCAGAGGACACAGGTTTGATTCCCGGCCCAGGAAGATTCCAAGAGAAGCCGCCACAGTGAGAAGCCTGCACACCACAACGAAAAGTAGCCGCCGCTCACCGCAGCTAGAGGAGAGCCCACGAGAGCAACAAAGACCCAGCACAGCCAAAAACTTAGGAAAAAACGGAAAGCGTCCTCTGCTCAGGCGGCCCCTCAGGTTCTTGGGCCACAAGCCCCCTGATTCCAGGAAGCCCCCAGACGCCCCCGAAGAGTGAAGGCTCATCACCCAGGTTCTGGGCTCGCCAACCGCTGGGGACTCTCGAGAGCCCACTGACCTCGATTATAACGGAAAACCCAGCAGCAGAAGCTGCCCTGGGGTCTCAGGGGGCGGTCACCAAGGACTCACGTCCTCTGGGTCCCTGGCCCTTCTCCTCAGCTAAGAGCAGAGTCCGGGGCGCGGGGGGGTGGGGTGGGGGTGCAGGCTTCACGTTGCCCCCGGACAAGGGAAAACAGACACAGGGAGACGGCCGGAAGGCTTTCCCTCGGAAGGGTTAGGCCGCGGGGCACACAATAAGGGACTCCGCAAGGGGCAGAGGAAGTACTGGCCCCCTTCCTGCCATTCCCCTCGCGGGCCAGCCCCTGCCTCTGAGCATTCCTCCAGCTTCCTCCTCCCCAGGTCCAGGCCATGCCACTCTTGGGCGTCCGCCCCTGTGGCCTCCAGTCCCCCATCCACTGGCCTGCAGCCCCATCCCCTCACCTCTCACCAGTGAGCTCCAGGGCCTGGTTCCTTCCCCCAGGCAATGCACACTCACCCTTCAGGAGTCACCTCCTCCAGGAAGCCTGCCAGGATGCTCCACAGACACAGCCCTTATACGAGCTCAGCCCTCACTCAGTCCTGTCCTGACAGCTACCTTGGGCACAGCCAACACACATGTCCCCTCGCAGGTCAGTACTCAGGACACATTTGGTGAGTGGGGAGGGTGAGGTGGGGAGGGCATGGACTCCCAGTAGCAAGCTCCCCCGCCCGCCCACATCCCTTCCCACACTTTCTAATTCTAGTCGAGATTCCCAGCTCCTTGGATTCCTGATGGGCACGTAGTCCTGCAGCTCCCAACATGCAGGGGTCAAGCAGGCAGGTCCTGGGGGAACCCAGGGGCCCCACCTGTCAGCAGAAAAGGGCCTCTAGGAGGAAGGCAGGACCCCCACATCTCAAGCTCCCAGGGCACCCCCAGCACCCAGCGCGCCCTCAGCAAACATCACCAGACAGTTAGGAAACCAGGTCCTGAGGGGACAGCAAGGAGCCGGCCTTTGGAGCGGGAGGGACAGCTCACAGGTGAGACGGAGGCCAAGCCACCCTTCAGGATCTAGCCGGCGAGGGGAGGGCCTTGAGCTCTACTTGAGGGGGCTGGGGGCCACCTCGGGGGTTCCAGGTGGATTCCAAGAGCAGCAACAAAATATCCATGACAAAGATAAACATAACCCCCCACCCACCCGCTGCCGGCCCTGCTCTCAAGCCCTCCAAGGACCCAGAGTCCCCAAGGCTGGGGTCGGCCGGGAGCTGACCAGAGATGGGACTCCAACCTTAAACTTGGGTTCTCCCCGCACAAGCCTCCTACCTTCCCTCAACAACAGCCTTGTCCCCACCCCCACCAAGCTGGGCATTGGGCCCGCCCCTCATCTGTGAAGCGGGGCCCACCAGCTCCCTGACCTGCGGTCGCCAGGACCAAGCAGGGCGCCCACTCTTGGGAGGCCAGGGCCAGGTTCCTTGCCACGCTAGCCACTGAGCGCCTATGACGGGCTGGCCGGGAGGTGAAGCCCGACCTGCCCAGAGCCCAAGTCCGAACAATGGGCCACCAGCCGCCGTTTCCGAGTCATCACATGTTGAAAACACGTTGAGATGACGTCTATGGGGCGACGCGTATGTGCTCAGTCGCGTCCGACTCTGGGTGGCCCCCTGGACTGCAGCCCGCCAGGCTCCTCCGTCCACTGGACTCTCCAGGCCAGAGTACTAGAGAGGGTTGCCATTTCCTCCTCCAGGGAGGTCTCCCCGACCCAGGGATGGAACCCTGGTCTCCTGCGTCTCCGGCCTGGCAGGCAAGTTCTTTACCACAGAGCCGCCTGGGAAGTATGAGGTAACTTAGGTTACGTAAAACATATTATTAAACTAATGTCACCAGCTGTTTTTTTGTTTTTCATGCGGCTGCTGGAAATCTAAAATCACGTTTGCAACTCCCATGCTGGGTCCCGCAGTGTCTCCACCGCAGGGACGAGGAGCCCAGAGGCTCGGAGCAGAGTGGGGAGATGTGCTTGGAGCAGGCTGAGGACCAGGCTGGAGCGAGAGGGCACGCCTGGGGGCGGGGGGCACCAAACAGCGTGAAGCAGCTTCCCAGGCTCTGGGTCTTCAACCCCAGTGCCCGAGGGGCAGGGCCCCGTGCCTGGGCTCCCGCTCCCAGGCTCCCTGATGCGACTGAGGCCTCCTGGCTCCTGAGGCTCAGGCTAAGCCTGGCCAGGCCTTAGGGCCCTGCGCCCCTGGGGCCCAGCCCATGGTTCCGAAGGCCTGTTTTGCAAGGGTGCAGGAAGCAGGGAGGGCGCGGGAGCCCGGTGCCAGGGTCCAGGCCACCACATCACTGACCGCAAAGGCCAGAGCCCCACTTGGGGCTGCCACCCTGCAGGGCAGACTGCCAGAAGCCAACAAACGGCACTTCCTGCCCAACCCACGACCCACGACCCCGACCCAGGACCCACGACCCCAACCCACGACCCCGACCCAGGACCCACGACCACAACCCACGACCCCGACCCAGGACCCACGACCCCGACCCAGGACCCACAACCCCGACCCACGACCCTGACCCACGACCCCGACCCATGACCCCGACCCACGACCCCAACCCAGGACCCACGACCACAACCCACGACCCCGACCCAGGACCCACGACCCCGACCCAGGACCCACGACCCCGACCCAGGACCCACAACCCTGACCCAGGACCCATAACCCTGACCCACAACCCCGACCCATAACCCCGACCCACGATTCCTACCCACAACCCCGACCCACGACCCACAACCCACAACCCTGACCCACGACCCTGTCCCGCGGCCCCGCCGCACCTCCTGGGTCTTGCCCGCTCCTGAGCGCCTCTCCCCCTCCCTTCCCCTCCCCCTCCCCCCTCCGACCTGCAGGAACAGCCACTGAGAGGGCGCAGCGGCGGGGACAGCCACAAATCCTCCACTCTACGGCCTCTCCTCTATTTACACCGGCACACAGTAGCAATTCAATCTGAAAAAGTGCCGTGTTTTCAGAGGCGTGCAGCCCGAGAAATTGATGTTTGTGTTAATCAATCTTGTAGGAGCCTGCGGGGCTCAGAGAGGTGCGACAGCAGAGAATTCTTCTATTGATTAATTGGACTCCAAGCAGGGAGGGGAGGGGGGAATCAAGCACTCCAAGCGCCTGAGAGCTTTGCAGACGGGCGGGCGGGGTCCTGTCTGCCCCCATCCCTGCCCAGCCCGAGGGGCATCTGGGGGGCCTGGGCTTGCAGCCCCTCTCACTGCCCCCGGTACCAGCTGGGGGCCAGGACTCCTGACTCCCTGGAGGACTTTGGGGAGGACGTCCCCTTCCTGTCTGAGAAGGCTGGACCAGGGTACATCTCTGCCTCACACTGCCCCCTCCACGGCCCACCTGGCTGGGTCCAGGCCACCACACCAAGTAGTCGGCACGTGGTCCCATGGCTGGTGCTGACAGGGCCTCCGCCCAGCACCCTTCACCAGAAAGCCTCTGGGCTGGCCTGGAGCTGCCTGTCTGCTGTCTGGGCTGGTAGGAATGAGGCGGGCACTCGGGTCTCAGAGCCAGCCCGCGTCCATTCGAGATAGCCGGCCATAAATCCGGAGGGCTCACTTTCTGGGTTCAGCAATTCAAGGCTCAGGCTCTCTGACGGTTCCAGGAGCATCAGTTGCCTCTGAGGCCCATGAGAACCAGGAAGTGGCCAGTGGGATGTGCAGTGAAGTGACCGGACAGCCTGTGTCTGGAGGGCTGATGCAGACACCGAGTCTGCCTGCCTCTCACTGACAGGGAGGGCCACAGACCCATCTTACAGAAAAGACTGAGGCTGGAGAAGGCGTGCCAGGACGGGAAAGCGGTCTCAGGACCCCAGGGCCAGGGCTCTGTTCTGAGGCCACTGGTCCCTGGGAGTCCAGGGCCATGACGGCCTCAACACCCAGGGAAACTGTGGGGACACGTGAGGTGGGCCCACTCCCAGACCTCCTGGGGAAGTCGGCCATCTGACCTTCCCGGTTGCCTGAAGCTTTCTTCGGGAGGCAGGGTATGTGTCCCAGCAGGCCTATCACGAGACCGTGACTTCATCCCTTCCTGCCCAGGCCAGGGCCTCGTGGCACCGCTCACAAGAGAACCACGACTGTGGGAAGTGCATCCGACCCTTCCTCCTCTGTCGTCACCGGCACCCACCCTACGCCAGCTGCTCTGTTCTCACCACTGATGGGGCCTTTGCTCACAAGGCCCTAGCCTGGAGGCATCTGCCCTGAGTCTCCCGGGGGCAAAACCACAGCTGAGCAGCCAGAGGGTGTCTGCCTCCTGCACCGTCATCCCCAGGCCTCAACTTCCCCATCTGTGAAGTGGGCGTGGAGAGAAGCACGGGCAGTGGCCACCACCCAGGGCACTGTGCTGGGAAGCCTGTTGGCCAGGATAGGCTTTGTCTGGAGCAAATGTGGCCTCTACCCTACTTGATGCAATGTGCTGGAAAGGGCTCAAGGACTCCTGACCTCGCCTGCCTCCGGGGAGCCCCCAGGTGCTGGGGGAAGCCTGGATGCCTTAATGCTGCCCATGTGCTGCCCAGTCAACCCTCCCCTGGCTGGCTGCCTCCCCCTCCAGGGGCTCCCCCATGCCTCGGGAGAGATCCAGGCTCGGGGAAGGGCCAGGCCATGCTCTGTGCTGAAAAGGAAGTGGATTTTTAAGACTGGTCACAGGGCGTTTTTTAAAACTTGCTAATTGGGTAAGTCTCGACCCATTTCCCTACACAGGCTTGCACACACACACCCATTTATATATCTCTGATTTTCCCACAAACAAACAAACTGTAATCTCTGTTACTGCACAGAATGTCCTGTTTAGGTTGACGAGAGCCAAGAGGGATGACCCCAGACTGTCCCACCACGAAATGCACTTCCAGGAAGAGCTGGATGACACGGGGGCATCCTCCCACTTGCTGAAAGCCCCCGGTAACCACTATTGAGGGGAAAGCCACTTGAGTGGGTCCAGAAACATCAATGTTCAAACGCGAAAGACAAGTTATAGACAAACCCAAAGGACAAAAGAAAAACAAACTTGGAGAGATACTTGCCGCTTGGACAGCCGGAGAAGATTATTATTAGTGCAGAGAAGGTCCTAGGGACTGCCCTGGTGGTCCAGTGGTGAAGACTCTGCGCTTCCAGTGTAGAGGGCACAGTTTCAATCCCTTGTCAGGGAACTAAGATCCCACATGCCTCCCGGCACGGTCAAAAAATAAGTACAAAAACAAAATGCACACTCCAGTTCATTCTTAAAAAATTGAAAGAAAAGCGTCCTACAAGCACATCATGAAGATGGTTATCCCACCAGGGAAAATTGGGCAAAGGACCTGAATACTATCTGCTTACAGTCAGCAAGCGTTTCAAAGTGTTTAAGTTCACAAAATGCAAAGGTTAAAGGAGACATCTCTTTACCCCTCCCAAAGCCGCACGACTCTTTTGTTAACACCTAAAACTAATAAGATGCAGCGAAAAGGCACTCCGTTTTCCTATTTATTGTCCTGGGAGGAAACAGGGCAATTTTCACAAACACATACACCTCACTCACACACACATACACACACACCGTCACACACATGCACACCATCTCTCACACACACACCGTCACACACACACGCACACACACACATACACACACACACCATCACACACACACCGTCACACATAAACCGTCACACACACACGTACACACACACATCCACACACACACCCACAGACACTGTCACACATACGCACACTGTCACACACACGCACACACAGACACCGTCACACACACGCACACTGTCACACACACACACACACATCCACACACACACACACCATCCCACACACAGTCACACACATGCACACCATCTCTCACACACACACCATTACACACACACGCACACACACATCCACACACACACACCATCACACACACACGCACACACACACATCCACACACACACCGTCTCACACACACACACCATCTCTCACACACACACTGTCACACACACACACACCATCTCTCACACACATACCGTCACACACACACATACACACACACACACAGACACCATCACACACACGCACACTGTCACACACACGCACACACAACCACATACACACACCATCCCACACACACCGTCACACACACACCCAGACACCATCACACACACGCACACTGTCACACACACACACACATCCACACACACACAATCCCACACACACCGTCACACACACACCCAGACACCATCACACACACACACTGTCACACACACGCACACACACACATCCACACACACACACCATCACACACACACCGTCTCACACACACACACCATCTCACACACACACACCATCTCTCACACACACACCGTCACACACACACATACACACACACACACAGACACCGTCACACACACGCACACTGTCACACACACACACACACACATCCACACACACCATCCCACACACACTGTCACACACATGCACACCATCTCTCACACACACACCATCACACACACACGCACACACACACATCCACACACACACACCATCACACACACACCGTCTCACATACACACACCATCTCTCACACACACACACCATCTCTCACACACACACCGTCACACACACACATACACACACACACACACACGGACACCGTCACATACACGCACACTGTCACACACACGCACACACATCCACATACACACACCATCCCACACACACCGTCACACACACACCCAGACACCATCACACACACGCACACTGTCACACACACACACACACATCCACATACACACACCATCCCACACACACCGTCACACACACACCCAGACACCATCACACACACGCACACTGTCACACACACACACACACATCCACATACACACACCATCCCACACACACCGTCACACACACACCCAGACACCATCACACACACGCACACTGTCACACACACGCACACACATCCACATACACATACACACACCATCCCACACACACCGTCACACACACACCCAGACACCGTCACACACATGCACACTGTCACACACACGCACACTGTCACACACACGCATACCATCTCTCACACACACACCGTCACACACATGCACACACACACATCCACACACACACACACACCCCATCCCACACACACCGTCACACACACGCACACGGTCACGTGTGGGCACCTGCTGACTTAGGCACCTCACTTCTGGCTCGCTCCATGGAGTGGGTCTTTAGGCTCTTTGAATGACTTCCAGCCTTTGTTACGGCAAAAACAGTCAAATCAAGGGTTGGGGCTTTTATATGTGACAGTGAAGCGCAGTCGTGTCCGTCTATTTGCGACCCCGTGGACCGTGGCCCGCAAGGCTCCTCTGTCCATGGGGTTCTCCAGGCTAGAGTACTGGAGTGGGCTGCCATGCCCTCCAGGGATCTTCCTGACCCAGGGTTCAAACCCACATCTCCTGCATTGGCAGAAGGATTCTTTACTGCAAAGCCACTAGGGAAGCCCGTATAATGTGATACCTCATGGTTATTTAAAGGCCTGTGGTAGGGCTCATCCTGGATACAAGGAACACAAGACAGACACAGTAGAAAGGCAGGGTCCTGACGGTGCTGCAGTGCAGACACGTCACACACACACACACACACACACACTCACGGGAAGGGCACCTGCACCGCGGCGCCGCGCCCTCTGGGTGGCAAAATCGATTTTCTCCTCACTTTTCTGTTCTTTCAGTTCTGTCTTTTGCACACTGAACCTGAGTTTTTCCCCACAACTAAACTCCAAAACTTGCCTCTTTCCAAAGCTCTCAGGAAGGAGCTGCAGAAAGCCCCCCGGCCTGCAGCTGACCACTTGAGCTTCAGCAGGTCACTGGCCTCGGATTGCACCTGGGAAGGGGTGACACCTGCCCCCCTGCTTGGGGTCTCTGAGGGTGAAACTGGAGCATAGCTATGGCTTGGTCTCCCGGAGCAGAGGCCTCGTCGCCGGCTGAGTTACGGGCGGTGGACTCTGAAACCTACAGGTGACAGAGCGGCTTCTCAGCGCCTGAACGGCCTGTCAGGGAGGGCCTGGGGCTGGAGCCGCATGTGTCACCCTGCCACACGGCTGGACCCCGCGGGCAGTAGGGCAGGGCTTCCTGGGCACGCGGGTCCAGGGCCGAGGGCGGCGAGAACAGAGGGGCAGGGCGACAGGCAGAGGAGCAGGAGGACAGCGTTCTGGGGGCGACTCAGCCGTGAAAGGGGGGACGCTGCAGGGGGAGGTGGCCTGATGGGGCGGCCGCCAGTGAGCAGACCCCGCAGGAGTGACCCGGGCAGGGCGCGGGGCAGGGCCACCGGTGGCAAGAGAGAGGCAGGCACTCAGGTCCGTCCAACCTTCACCCTGGACTGAGAAGCTAAGTGGGGGGAGTGAGGGCCGGTGAGACGGCAGACGTCAGGCGCCCAGGGTGGGGGCCAGGGCCTCAGAGCTTGGGGCTGGGGTCAGGGCTGGGGAGGCCCACCTAGAGACAGTAGCTCCCAGCTCCCCACTCCAGCCCCAGCCTCCGTCCATCCGGCAAGCTCATCCCACCGCAGGGCCTTGGCACATGCCAGCCCTGGGTCTGGATTCGCTTTCTCCAGGGCTCTGATGTCTGGTTCCGCCCTCACCTCCAGATGGAAGTTGAATCCCGAGATGTGTTCCCTGACCTCCCGGCTAAAGTCGGCCCCTGACACCGCCTGTCCCATGTCCCTGCCTCATCTGTCCCGTGTTATGACCAGCCTCCTCCTTCTAGAAGGTGGCGCACCCACCCACGCCAGACGTCCACTCACCCCAAGAGCTCCCAGCTGAGGCCCCACACATGCCCCAGATCCCGAGGTGCACCCTCACTCCCACAGAAGTGCCTGCCACACTCAGGATCGCACCTCCTGTGTACACATCCGGTGGGGTCACCCCCTTTTACAGAGGAGTGCCCAGCCACACTCAGTCCATGCTCCGCTGGCGGCCGCGGTCAGCCCAGGGCCACGTGTTCGGGTCCCCCGGGCCCACTCTGGCCACCAGCCCGGAAGGGAAGAAGAGAACTGGGCCCAGCATCCCAAGGTCATGGGCCAAGTGCGGAGGACGCTGCTCCCCAGTCAAGCAGAGGCAACACTGGGGTTACTCCAGGCTAAATAAACAAGAGGACAGGGCAGGAAGGGACGGGTGGACACGGCACGTCAGCTAGCCCAGGCGCAGCAGCCGGGCCTGCAGGGACGTGGGCAGAACCGTGGGGTTCGCTCTGGCCCAAGGGCTGCGGGCCGGGGGAGCTGCCCGCCTGCAAGGACAAGGCCCATGGTAACCCCCTCGGGGCCGAGGGGCCCTGGGGGAGGCCGGCCTGGCCCTGGCCCCTCCTGTCCTGCCCTCAGACCCTTGGGCGGACCCTTGGGCGGCATCTGCCCTCTTCTCCAGGCGTGGCCTTTCGGAGGGGCTGCAGGACCATTCTGCCCCCACAGCTAGCCTGGGGGAGGTGGGGCTGGGGAGCCAGCTGCCTACACAGCCTCTCCAGCCTCCACGTGTCCTTCTGGGCCCGACGGAAAGCACAAAATGAACCCAGATTCTGCAGAGCTTTGTGCCCCTGGAACCGGAAACATAGTTCCATTTTTCTGGGAAACAGGCTTGTCTCAGAGTCTGAAAGGCCTATGACACCAATGCCCAGTGGGAACCTTGCGGTCTCAAAGATGCAAGAGCAGCTTCCCCAAGGTCTAGAAGGGACAGGGCAGGGCCAAAGCCCAGGTCCAGACCCCCGAGGTGGAGCTGCTCCCCCGGAGGGTCCGGGCTCTGCTCAGCCCCACCCGATCTTCAAGAGGGGCCCATTCACAGATGCAGAAACCGAGGCTGGAGAGGGCAGTGGGGGGACTGGCGGCCCCACAAAGACATGTCCCCTGGGGTCTTGGGGACATACGCGATCTTACTGGGGGAAGGGGTCTTGGCAGACATAATTACGTTAAGGATCTCAAAATGAATCATCCCGGATTTCCGGGGGGATGGGGGAGGGAGAGGGCTACAATCAGTGACCGGCGTCCTTACGAGAGACAAGAGGAGGGGTCACGTGGAGACGGAGACAGAGAAGGAGATGTGGCCACAAGCCAAGGACACCTGCAGCCGCCAGCAGCTGGAAGAGGTGGGAAGGACCCTGCCTGGGAGCCCCCGGAGGAGTGATACCCTGCGACACCTGGATCTCAGACCTCAGGCCTCCAGGACCAGGAGAGGGTACGCTTCGGTGGTGTTCAGGCCCCTGGTCTGTGGGGCCTTGTTACAGCAGCTGCCGGAGCCCAGGCAGACAGCTTTGCTTGCCCCCGAGGACAAAACAGAGATTCAGGCCAGTGGGTGGGACCCCAGAGTCTGAGCTGAAGGCAGCCGTGCACTGCCTGGGACAGATAGCCCCAGAGAGAAGGACCGGGCCCTCCTGCCTTTACTTAGGCTCCAAACACTCTCCAGTATCCAGCCCAGCTAGGCAGGAGGTACCCAGGGACCACCTCCCTGTCTTTGCAGTGAGCCCAGGGGCCCAATGTGGCTCTCGCTGCCTCTGCGTGCACTAGGCTGAGCCTGCAGGGAGCCAGGGATGTGACCGGGCTGAGGCTCAAAGAGGCCGGAAATAGCAGAGGCCACGGGGGCAACGGCGGGGTCGCTGGGTCAGGGCCCGAGGCTTCAGGGGGCCAGGCTGGGGCCAGCAGCATCCGGGCACCCCCCACCACCGCCCCCCAGCCCAGCCTCGTGGGACCTTCTCAGTCACGCCTGCCTCCAGGGCTGAGCCCTCACTGTGAACACGAATCCACGCTGGAGCACGTGACCCCAAGGATGACTCCCCCTCACCGGTGCTTGCTTCCTCATCTTCAAAGGGGAGGACACCCCGACCTCGGCGTTCTCGGGAGGCCCGAGATGGCACAGAGCCGGCCCCGTGTGTGGACACTGCCATTACCATCGCAGCCCGGGCAGAGGGAGGTGCCGGAAGCGGGGCGAGGCGACCCCGGTGACCCTCCCCACCTCTGCTCCCGGGGCAGCCCCATGGAGACGCCTTGTGCTCATCACCCCAGGGGAGCCCCCGAGCCCCCTCCAAGCCAGGCACAGTGGTGGCCCAAGCCTGGGCCCCGCCATCCAGCGCGCGCACCCAGAGCTGGGAGTCCAAATTTCTGATGTATGCTTCTGTCCAGCGCAGCATCTCCCACGTCCGGGGCCAGTGGGGTCCACTGGGAGGAGCGGGCTCTGGGCCGGCCCTTCCCCATGGAGACACATGGGCAGAGCTCCCGCCAGCCCCCGTAAGTGCAGCACCTGGAGCCCTGGACAGGACGGATGGACGGACAGGGCAGGGGCTGTGAGACCCAGGGGGAGCACTGAGGTGCAGAGGCCGCTCTTCCCAGTGCAGGCCAGTCCCGCATCCCACCTGCCGACTGTGGCGATCCGGGGGCCACGTCCTCCACGTTGCCCACTTCTGCCCTGAGGAGTCCAACCCAGCCGCCAGCCCCTCCCCACGACGCCTCTGCAGCCGCCCAGACTCCGCCTCTGGGTCTTCCCGAGGATGTCTCCCTCTTCCAGCCCTGCCAGGCCCTGCTCTTTCCTGCCCCAGGGCCTTTGCACAGGCTGTGTCTTCTTCCTAGAACCCTCTCCTTCTTTCCTGAGCAAACTCTGACTCCAACTCCAGGTCTTGCCCTTCCCTGCCCACTCCCTAGACAAGCTCCCTCAACCCCTGAGGCTCTCCTGAACCTAACCCAGGAATCATTTGTTCACTGCCAGCTCCCTGGCCCCCATCCAGGCCTGGAGCTCCAAGAGTGTAGGGCTACATGTCTTTGAGGAACGTGTCCTTGCGGGGCTGGGTCGGGGAAGACATACAGCGGATCTTCAGCAAGCACTGATCATCTGAATGAAGGGTGAGGTCTCTCCCTGTGTTTCCAGCCACAGCTGAGAAGAGAGGTTAGAGAGGGGACGGTCTCGCCCTGAACCTCCCACAGGACAGGGCTGGACATTCCGGGGCCTCCCCTGGTGGTCCCAGCGTGATACACGTCCTCACTGGCCTGCCCGGGGATGGACCTGCAGGCAGGAGAGACCCGTCATCTCACGCCACTAGAGCCCCCAACCTTCCTCCTCCACAGGGTAGCACTTCTCAAAGCGTGTGTCTGTGCCGCCGTAGACCCACAGGGGCTGCGGGCGCTGCTCCAGGGTGATGGGGGTTTGGGAAGTGCCCGGGGGGTGAAAGTGTTAGTCACTCAGTCGTGTCCAACTCTTTGCGACCCCATGAACTGCAGCCCGCCAGGCTCCGCTGTCCGTGGAGTTCTCCAGGCAAGAATACTGGAGTGGGTTGCCACGCCCTCCTCCAGGGAAACTTCCCGACCCAGGGATTGAAACTGGGTCTGCTGCATTGCAGGCAGAGTGTCTATTGGGTGGGTGAAGGGGGAGCGGAATTCTTTCTCACAGGACTTAGAGCTTTTAGGCCCTCTGCTCACCGGCCCTGGGGGAGAACTGTAAGCAGAACTTTACACGGGGGTGTTTCTGAACCCCCATGGAGGGCCGCCTCGGTTCCCTGGCAGACAGCAGAGGCTAACCTGGGCCATGCAGTTACCCAAGTGTGTTAGTTGCTCAGTTATGTCCGGCTCTGTGACCCCATGGACTGTATGTAGCCCACCAGGCTCCTCTGCCCATGGAACTCTCCAGGCAAGAATACTGCAGTGAGTAGCCACTCCCTTTTCCAGGGGCTCATCCCGACTCAGGGGTTGAACCTGGGTCTCCCACATTGCCGGCAGAGTCTTTACCATCTGAGCCACCAGGGAACCTAAAGCTGCCTTCAAACCCCTCTCTGTTTCCTTCTGGCTGGGGCCTCCTCTGAATCTCAGCTTTCTCCTCTGTCACCTGGAGAGAGCAAAGTCCAGGTCCCAGGACAGAAGTCCTCCCTGCAGCCCCCGGTTGCAGCTGCACGCAGCGGCGAAGGCGGCTTCGACGGGCCTGAGGAGGGGAGGGGCAGGGGGCAGGTGCCCCCCCAGCCTGGCTCAGCCCTGCTCTGTCTGGCAGTCTTTTTTAAACTAAGTTCTTTCCAGTCTCACTTTTGGGGTGAGTTTTGGTGCCCCACGCAAAGGATGTGTAAATGTTTCATCATTTTGAGCCCCCCAGTATCCCTGCCAAACTGGACCCACCAGGGCCAAAAACTAGGAGGGCTGTGTTCCCTCCCAGGCTCCGGGGCCACATCCCTGCAGCCTCTGGGGAGGGGCCGGGTGCCCAGCCGAGCGGCCTCAGGGCCCAGGAGGGGACGGGGGCAGGAGGGAGGTGCGTGGACCCATAAGACAAGGCGCAGCGCCCAGCGCAGCGGGAACCGGACAAGGTGCCCACACGGCCGCTCGTTTGCCAGGCCAGCCTGGCAGTGACTTATCTAAACGTTTGTCTCCCCCTTCTGGAGCCCGAGGGCTCGGTCCCGGACGCAGAGGACACAAGACACACAGACACCCCTGCCACGTCCTCCCTGTCCCCCCAGCCAAGGGCAGGACTCCTGGAACGTGGGCACCATCTCCCTTTCTGTCCCACGGATGACTGAAGGAGAAACAAACCAGGACCCTCTGCCAGGTTGCTTCTGCGGCCTATGAGCAGAGCTGGCAGCGGGGCAGCCTGAGAGCTCTGGAGCGGCCGTGAGCGGCCCGTGGAGAGCGGATGACCTGTGTGTGGGTCCTGCCTGGCTCCCGCCCTCGGGGCCTCAGGACGCTCACAGGGAGCTGGCCCTGGGATATTTATATCCGGGAGGAAGGGCAGCCCCGTGCCTGGTCCACGAGGAGCTTCCTGTCCATCAGGGCCATGGGAGCCACGGTAGGTAGGACCAGGGCGCCCGAGAGGCCGGCCAGTCACGCACGAACGGCCCCGGGCCAAGCGCCAGCCCTGGGAACGCGAGGTCCTCTCCGCTCTCCGCACGTCCGGGGTCAGCGGTCACTTTATTAATAGCAGCCCCCGAGAAGAGGTCACCCACCCCCGGAACTGCATCACCCTTCCTGCAGGCTCGGCCGAGCGACCTGGGGGCAACCCCAGGAGGGACGGCCAGGGGACACAGCCACCCTGCTTGCCCTGGAGCTGCGGAACTAGCAGAGGGAAAAAAAAGCAGGGTTCCTCCCTCCCGCCATCAACTGCAAGACGGCAGCAATTTCGTAACACCTCTTGGGGGCAAAAAGAAACTGCACTAACTCTGTACTTTGGCAGAGCAACACGCCCCATCCTCAGAAACACGAAGCCGAGAGGGACAGGGTCTCAGAACCACACAGAACATCCTGTTTGAAAGCATCTGGGCCATTAACACTCAGAGAAAACCCTGGAAAATCAGTCACTCACCTGGACCTTCCCTCCTCCCCTGCACAGCAAACCTCTAGACGAGTCCTCTACTGCCAGGAAAAGTCGTGAGAGACTGAAATTCACGCACAAAAAAAATTACTGCTGGTCCTGCCCAGGGCACCCCTCAAGTCACTGAGAAGCCATTTCACGTGCAGCAATTAAGAGGAAATATGAAATCAGCAAAAATGCAAAAAAGTGTGCTGATCAGAATAGGTGGTCGGCAAAAGTAGGGTCACTTTGCTCCGGTGTGGTTTTAAATAAATGCACATGCAATGAGAAGCTTTTCCATGTACTGTGAATAAAATATGGACTTTTGAAAGAATTAACTCCAGGGAAAGCATCCAGGCTACACCTTGGTAGAGATTTTGTGTGTCAGGAACCCCACAAATCTGATGCCTCCCCCTCCCCGGCACGGCCACCAGCCCCCAGCATCCTCTGGTGCCTCCTGGTGCCTCTGGGCTCCAGACCCTGCTGCCCACCGCACCTAGGGTGCCACCTGCAGGCGTTCAGGAAATGCCCTGAACCTCAGTTTGTCTGAAAAAGGGGACAGTAACAGTCACCCTCTACTGAGCCCTCCCTGGGAGCCAAGCTCTGAGCTCCAGCCCCATAGGGGAGAAAACTGAGCCTTGGCCGTTAGGTGACCTACCCAGGGCCCCAGACAGTCAGACTGGACAAGCAAGAAGGCTCCCTGCTCAGGTTTACAGGAGGTGGGGCGCAGGCCCTCCACAGGGAGAGGACCAGCCTCGCCCCCTGGTGGAGGAGACAGCTGCGCCCCCTCCTCCTGGCGCTCCCTCCTCCTGGCGCTCCCTGCAGACAGCAACGCGCAGGCAAGGGGCCGGAGCCCCCCACCCAGGGACGACCCGCCAGCCACTCCAAGGCCAGCAGGATGGGAGCCAGCCAAGAGGGGCCTCCACTGGCTGGGCCTGCTGGGTCCCGAAGGCCCCTGCTCTGAGGGGTGGCCGTGAGCAGTGGCCTTGAAGCCGACCCTCCGAACTCCAGCTTTGCCTCTGCAACGCTCGTGATGGCCCCAGGAGGTTCCTGGGTCACCAAGGCCTTCTGTCCCAAAAAAGCAATGGGTCCTTGGGGCCTGTCGCCGTCGCCGTTGCTGGGAAGGTTACCGCTCTCCACTGCTCAACCGAGGACCTCCCAGGAAACTGGAAGGGCCACTGGGGCCAGCTGGTCAGCAGGCAGATGGAGGTCTGGGAGTTGGAGGGGAGGGGGCAGAGGCTAGGCTGGCGCATGGCCGCCCGCCCGATGTCAAGGTGCTGAGTCCAGCCTGAGTTCTCGGGCCTCTGCGGGACGGGGCTGGGGGAGGAAGAGCCCAGAACCCCGAGCTGCAGACAGGCGGAGCCGCAGCACCGAGGCCTTCGCGGGAAAGCGGGGCGGCCGCTTCGGGCCCAAGCTGGCCTCCGGCTGCTTCCAGCCGCCTGGCTGCTGACTCTGTTCCCCAGCCCAGGTGCGGGCCTCACGGGAGGGCGGGGAAACTGAGGCTCTCCGGAGCGGAGCCGCCTGGCCCGCAGGAAAGGCGCTGCAGTCAGGGCGGCAGCGGGGCTGAGGCTCCCAGCCAGCCCGAAGTGGTCCTCGGGGCCCGTGGTGGAGCGCTTCCGGGGACCGGGCCGGGGCTGGCTCCGCACAGCCAGCCCTCGAGCTCCGTGCCGGCAAACCCGGCGGCTGCCGCCAGGGCGGGCCTGGCGTGGACGCCAGCTGGTCCCGGCGGGCCTGAGGGCTGCTGAGGCGCCAGCCACCTCTCCTCTGTCCTTGGCCCTTCTCCCCAACTCTCTCCCCGGCCCTGGACCTTCTCTTCCGCGTCCGGTGCAGACCTGCAGAGCCGCCGTGGACGACTCAGTGCCCACCCCCGTAACAGGCCCTCGTGTTCACAAACTCCATGGCCCCCCCAGCAGGCTTGCCTTTCAAAGGGGGTGGGGAAGGGTTCTGCAATTTTGTTCAACACACGTGTACTGTGTGTGCATGCTAAGTTGCTTCAGTCATGTCCGACTCTACAACCCTACAGACTGCAGCCTGCCAGGCTCCTCTGTCCCTGGGATTCTCCAGGTAAAAATACTGGAGTAGGCTGCCATTCCCTTCTTCAGGGGACGTTCCCAGCTCAGGGATCAAACCTCCATCTCTTGTGTCTTCTGCGCTGGTAGGCACGTTCTTTACCTCTAGCGCCTCCTGGGAAGCCCTAGCTCAACAGAGAAGTGCCCAAACAAGCTCCTTCCTTGTCCCCACGGGGCATCCCAAGGACCAGAGTCACCAAAGCGACACCGGAAGATGCTTCGTTCCTGGGCAGATGACAAGAGCCCCCTCCCGTTCCTGCAGTTCCCAGACGCAGCAAGGAAAACCCAGGGCAGTGTCACAGAAACAATGAATAGGCATGTCCTAAGAAATGTTTGGGGCACCCTTACACTTTAAGCACTCACCTTTTATCTGAGACTCTAATCCAACCGGAGTCCAGTATTTAATCTAGCAATTCCACCAGGACATTGGCAGGGGAAAGACTCATAGAGGCCCCAGGCTTCACCAGGGCTGGAGGGGGACCCCACACTTCTCACCCTCCGGGTCTGGGTACCTGCCTCCCAACAACCCAGGCAACACTTGCGGGGGGTGGGGCTCACTTCACGAGCCACGCCTCTCCCGCAGCGTCTGAGAAACAGGCAGGACTGGGTGATCTCACCTTCTCTTACTTCTGGGACTTTTCTGGCTCAACCCCTGATTCCATGCGGGGGCCTTTAGGGCTGACCGCTGGGGATGGGTCTAGTGAGTTCATTCCCAGGGAACTCAGGTCCGGTGAAGGCTGGGCGTCCTGGAAGCACCAGCAGGCGCCAGGAGAAGCAGCCTCAGTAAATGCAGCCCAGGAACCCCGGTCTGCACCAGTCCCGGGAGGAAGCTGCTGCCTCCAGGATCCTCCCCGCTTGGTCCTCTGTGAAGACCCTCTGGCCGCCTTCCCTCACAGGCAGCCTTCATCTCATTCTGACGTTTTCCCTGGTCGGTGTCATCATCTCGAAGTCCCCTGCATGAGGTGGACTCATCCACTCTCCACCCAGAGCAAAAGTAGGCTGTCAAGACGGGGGTGAGTGGGGTGCCCGAAAAGCTTTGTGAATGCAGATCCCTAGGCCTGACCCTAGACCCCCAGAGTCAGACTCTGCCCAGGAATTTGCACGCAGTCAGCTGCCTGTGGGGACCGGGAACTTGGTAATGGGGAGGAGGTGACGTCACCGGGGCTCTGGGCCACTTTGGATGGAGCCTCCCATGTGCCCAGACCCAAGGGTCCCTGGAGGCCCAAGGCTGGGGGGTCGTGTGCAGAAACCCTGGCTGTGGAGCAAGACCGTCTGGCACCAACAGGCTCCCCTAGCTTCTCACCCTGCAGCCTGGCTGGAAGCCCTCTGCTGCCCACTGGAGGGCTGATGTCCCCGTTACACACCCTGGCCCATGTCGTCAGCTGTCAAGTGCGGGTGCCGATGGCACCATCCTCGTGGGCGTGGGAGCAAAGTGGGAGGACAGTGGTGTGGGGCCTCCAGGGCCTCGACACACAGTGGGTGCTGAGTAAAGGCAGCGGTTCCTCTCCAGCGGGCACTCACCCTGCCCCGAAATAACCCCCAGGCAGGGGGCATCCAGGTTGGGCGGGGCGGGACCCAGACGAGCCCAGAGCCCAGAGGAACAGAAGGCTTTCTAACACAGCCAAGGTTTGGAGAAGCGGCCCAGGGCCCTTCAGGTAATAAGTGACAGCAGCGTGCTGTGTCTGGAAGGAAAATGCTAAGGCCCGGCAGGCTGCCCGTAAGAGCCGCGCAACACTGCTGAGCATGGCTGGCAGCGGTTTGACAGTAGGTAGGAGCCACAGCCCCCGAGGTCTGGGAACTAAGGAGGCCCAGCCGCTGGGACTGCGCGGGCAGATGGACAAAGCAGTGACCAGACAGGGCTGATGCCTCTTGCAGCTGCCCACGGTCCGGACCGGCTCGAGTGACAGCCAGGCTTCAAGCTGCGCCTGGGGAGTGCAGGCCCGGGGCAGCACACCCGCTCCTAGCTGACCGTCACCAGTGGCTGCCTGGCTCTCTCCTGGTCACGGTCTAGGCTGTTTTCTCCCAGGATGATCTGCAAACTGGGTACAGCGGTCCCCTGAGGACCCGGTGAGCTCTGAACCTGTAACTAGCCGGGATCTTCCCGGGTGGCGCTAGTGGTAAAGAACCTGCCTGCCAAAGAGGGAGATTTAAGAGACGAGGGTTGAATACTTGGGTCGGAGGATCCCCTGGAGGAGGGCATGGCAACCCATTTCAGTATTCTTGCTGGAGAATTCCAGAGACGGAGGAGATCCAAGGAAACCGGTCAACCTGAAACTTCTCAAGGGGCGGTTGGCTGGCGTCCTGCAGGCCGAATCCACCCCAGCCCGCTCGGCGTCCCCAGGCTGGACCCACCGGCCACCGCTCGGGTGCTGTGTCCGCGCACACACAGGACGTGACCCCGCGCGCGTGGGCGCCGAGGCGCGCGCGGACACCGTGGGCACGCGGGCGTGTCTCCACGCACGTGCACCCGTGCACACGCACAGACACGTGGTTTGGCGGAGGCTCGCCTCCCGCGCGCACGCGGCCCCGCGCCCGCAGCCGCATCGCCCGCCGTCTGCACTCCGGGGACGGCCAGCACCAACGCTGCAGAACGGTGTCTGAAAGCTACAGGGTAAGGGCGGACAGGAAGCGCAGAGGCCGGCGCCGTGCAGACCCCGGCGAGCAGCGGGCAGCCGACCGTCCGCCCAGAGGCGGCGGCGAGACCCCGAGCATGCGCGGAAGCCGAGGGCCGTGCCCCGGGAGCATGCGCACAGCGCGCCCCGACACGCCTGCGCCCACAGTTCCAAGCGCGGGCCACGCCCGGAAGTGCGTGCGGCCGCCCTTCGTTCCTCGCCCTCTGATTCGCTACAAACCACTTCCGTTTCCGCAGACGGTTTCGCGCCGTCTCCTGACGGGCCGCGAGGCGTGTCGCGGTAGGAAGTGCGCGCCCTCCCTGTTTTGTTTCCGGGGGAATCTCCTTTCTTTGAGGGACGCTGGGCTTCCGGGTATTCCCCTCAGCCTCTGATTGGCTGATTTTATGAATATATTAGAGCACGACGACGTCTTTAATATTTTCCCCCTCTTTTTCTGAAGCAGTTTATTTCTTCACGCTAAAATAAGTAGCAGTTTAGGATGGGCTTCACCGTGCCTCCATGTTGGACGCGGCCGCCTCCAGCGGCGCGAACCTGAGTCGCCGTAAGCGATAGGCGGCTGCGCGGCGGGGCTTTAAATCTGGCGCGCGCAAAGCGTACAGGCGTGTTGTATGAAAGGAGAGAAGGTTAGCACTCCCCTTGACAAGGATGGAAGAGGCTCTCGGGCCTGACAACACGCATACGGTTAAGGCATTGCCACCTACTTCGTGGCATCTGACCGCTGTTTTTTGTTTGCGCGGCTCTTGGCTGTGCACGCGCGGCGCGTGGTGCGCGTGGATTCGCGGCGCGTGGTGCGCGTGGATTCGCGGCCGGGCGGCTCCTGGGTGCGCGGCGCGTCGGGCGCGTGGATTCGCGGCGCGGGCGGCGCCGTCTACACCGCGACAGCGCAGGCAGGGCGTGCGACACGGGTCTGCGGTGCCCGTGTGCTGCGGGGACAGGCGCCTGTGCGACTCCACTCCCTCCGCTCTTTGAGCCGCCTGGCCCTGTTTCACAATAGAAAGCGGACCACGGCTCTCGTGTACCTGCAGCAGGTGTGTTTCACCTCCCCGTCCCCACCCAGCCGCAGAGCCGCGGGCACGGCCAGGGACGGGCTCCGGACATCCGGACACCCAGGGGCGTCCGTCGCCCGGCAGCACGGCTGGGCGCGGGCGCGGGGCGGGCGGCGAGGCCGGAGGCCGGGCGAGCAGAGCGCGTCCCGCAGGTGGCTGTGCTCGGCGAGTCCGGGGGGCTTCTCTCCTGGCGGCTCGGCTGGTAAAGGATCGCCCGCAATGTGGGAGACGCGGGTTCGATTCCTGGGTTGGAAGATCCCCTGGAGACGGGAACGGCTACCCGGTCCGGCATTCTGGCCTAGAGAATTCCATGGACTGTATAGTCCATGCGGTTGCAAAGAGCCGGACACCACTTTCACTTTCACTTCAGCATCACAGACATTCAAGGAACAAATAGTAACTGAGCAGCCCCGCTCTGTGGGGAACGGTCCAGGCAGGAGAGGACCCCAGCCCCAGGAGTTCACATCCTAGACCATTCCAGAGCCTTAGTGGACACTTCAGTGGGGCAAGCAGAGCAGGCGGCAGTGGTCGGGGAAGGTGGGGCCCCAAACACCCGGGATCAGGACTGAAGGGAGGGAGTGAGGAGCCATGGGGGCTTCTGGCAGGAGGCGAGCCAAGTGCAGAGGCTTTGGCCGGCCCAGCCAGTGTGGCTGCATAGTAGGCTCAGAGGGCAAGGGCTAGTGGCCAGGGTACCCGGGAGCCCCAGAGGGTTTCCCACAGCTGAGCGCCAGGACCTGGTGGCTCGGAGGGCAGGGTGGGAGAAGGCCGGTGGGTGATCCAGGTGACGGTAAGTGGTCACTTGGTACACACCAGGTCTGTGGGACTTGCTAACAGGTGCAGGAGGAGCAGGTTTGGGGAGCTAGGGGGCTGAGACTCAGCCTAGACTCCAGGAAGCAGGGCTAGCCTGTGGATCTAACACTGCAACTCGTCAGCACATTGGCCATGTTTAATGCCACGAGGCTGGTAAGGCCACTTAGAAGGAGAGCGTGGACAGAGGCAAGTGAAGCCTGAGGCTTGGCGGGCCCGTCCCCACTCTCGGGTAGTCAGCCTGCTCCCCCACCACCAGCCCCTGCTCTCTGGCCCTCCCACCATCTCCCGAAGGCCTCACCTCAACCCTCCCTGCTCCCCTGCACCCCAGCCTTTTGATGAACAGGTCTAATGTCAGGAAAACCCACGTGACCTTGAAACAGGCCACAGTAAGACGGCCAGGTGTCCAGTCAGTGCCGTGCAGAGGTCCCCGCTGCGGTCTTAGGGCCATCTCACAACCGTCACTGCAGCTGTCCACAGACCCTTATCCTCAGAAAGGTCAAACTGGGCCCCGTGGGATGTCCCTCATTAGTGTCCTATGGATTTTTACCAGGTTTGAATCCCTCTGCAAACCCATTTCCTGTCGCCTGTGTAGAAATTGCCTTTGACCCCGTCATCGCATCTTACAGGTCTCCTCAACACTGAAGTAAAGCCTCTGTCGAGTGTGCACAGGCCGAGTCACCCTCTGCCTTCATGCTCTTCCTGCCCCCACGGTCCACTCCTGCCCCGCCCACCCCGGTAACAGCTACACGTTAAGAAAGCTAAGTGCTTCTTTGGGGACAAAATTACAAGACAGGAGATTCTTTATTTTCAAAAAGAGAAAGCATTTTTACATAAATCTACAACAGAGAATTCAAATGTAGAAAAAATAAACTATGTTCAAGGACACGGCACTCTGCACACATGCCGCTGCCCCAGGCGAGTCCGACACCAGAACCAATAACACCCGAAGAATCCAGGGAAAACCAAGGCCGCCGCCGGCACGGGGCCTCAGCATCTCCCGCCCAGACGCTCAGGTGCTGCAGGCCCGGGGGTCCCTACGCTGGAGCGGTTCATTCCTACGACAGCCGAGCCGCCGGCATTTCTGCTTCTGAAGGGGAGCCTGGGGAGGCAGCGGCAGGTCCGTCCCCAGATGCTATGACAGTCTTTACTGCCACAGCGGCCGCTGGGCGGTGGCCTCCTGCTCCCCCCCCGCAGGGCCCTCTGGAGGCCGAAGACTGGCCTCGCCACCCGCTCCTGGGCAAGGGACACGCCTCCACTGCAGAGGTCTCAGGACGCCAGGTGGACCCGCTGCGGGGAGGGGCCCCCGTGGATGGCAGCAGCTCCCTGACCATGCTGCCCTGCAGTCAGCGCCCCCAACTCCACAGTCCCGCTGGCAGGAAGAGGCCCCTGATCAGAGCCCAGGTGGGCAAGGCAGGTGGATGACACCATCTCCCTGTGAGGAGCCAGCTCCCGAGCCCACCCATCCTGAGGCTGATAGCGGGGGGACCAGACCAGGGCTGCCCGCCCCTGCCCTCACCAGCGTCTGCCATGGACCATGACTCATCACAGGGGCCTGGGTGTCTCTGCAACGAGGAACCCTACCGCCTGCCCGCAGCCCCACACCTACGTGTCGTGAGCCAGCAGGGCACTGGCTAGTCCTCTGCGGTCCTGGGCTCCGCGGGGATGGAGACAGTGGACACGTCATTCGGGGGATCTGTCAAAAATCCTTTCAACCTCCTGCCGACTGTGAGACATCGTGCCGGGTGACAACTCAGCTGCTGCACGTGTACACGTGCGCTCAGCTGCCATCAGCACGGCTCGGGGTGCTGCTTGTCGTGTGACCAGCCATGGGACCAACAGAAGCACTGAGGGTGGTCCCCACGCCAGCATCACGGGGGCAACGACCTCAAAGCACAGGCTTTTCCATGGACATCACGCAGTGAGCGCTCTGTGCTCCCCAGACAAACTCAGGACATGTGGTCACAGGCAGGACGCTGTCACCAGAGCGTCACTGAACACACACGAGGGACGGCCCTCCGAGGCTGGCAGCCGAAACCACGGCGGCAACGGTCATAGCGCTGGCGCTGGGTGATAAAATCGCAGAAACGGTACAGAACAGTTACCGGAAAAAAACACAACTCGTGATAAATTGAACTTCACCTTTTTGTAATAAAAAATTAAAAATTTCTGTGGACTCTTTGAACACAATATTCCTGTGGACTCTGAACACAATACAGACTAGGAACTCTTCCCCGGACGGTGAGAAAGGAATTGGCAAAAATGTCACCAGCAACTTCCAGACCCTCAAGTGGGAGACACACCCCAGCCAAGTTTCTTCACAGGCAGCTCAGGTCCAAGCCCCACCGGTCCCCAGGCCTGGACCGGGAGCCCCTCCAAGAGCTGCGCTCCCGCCAGTCCGGGTGGACTTCCCGGCAGTGCCCGGCACCTCAGGCCTAGCAGTCACTCTTCCAGAGCTTGATGGTCTTGTCATTCTCCAGGGCGGCCGAGGCAATGATGTTCTCTGTCGGGTGGCATGCCGTCGAGATGACGACGTCTGCAAACAGATGGTTCACGTCGGTTCACGGGCCAGCCCTCCCCACGGGGCCGCCCACCCTGCGCTCAGCACACAGAGCCAGGGCTCAGGGCGGGAGGACAGCAGGGGGCTCCACCCAGACCCCGGCGAGGCAAGGGGTGCCCCACGGGCCAGAGGCATGCCGGGGCCAGAGGCATGCCGGGGCCACCGGCAAGCTCGCAATGCGGACATCACACCCCCCACACACACCTGGACCAGAGCTGCCCCCCCCGCATGGGCCCTGATGCCCCACGGGGCCGCCTCTGTGAGTCCACCCAGGGTGGGCCCAGCAGATCCCGTCATGAACTGCCCCTGGCGTCAGGCAGGTCAGTGCATTTATAGCTTTTCAGGAAATGGAACCCCAGCATTTTCCCTCTGGCTGGGGCGGCTTCAAGTGAGCCTCTGATCATCCTGCCCGCGCAGAAGCCACAAGCTGACAGCGGAGGCCAAAGGCGCGGGGCAGGGGCAAGCCCTGCTCCCAGAGGATGTGCGTTCTTAGGGAGAGGGTGTCGCCCCAGGCAGCTCTCTAAGGGCTCCACACTGCTGACCCCTGAGCGCTGGGGAGAGGAGCATGGAGGGGGTGCCCAGGAGGAGCCCGGGTCGACGGCGCCATCTCCACACAGGGCCCCGGCCACTTTCGGGAGACCACAGGCTACAGGGACTTCAGAGCGGGGTAGCTGGCTGCCGGGAACGAGCGGTTAAAGCTGGGGCCAGACCGTCCCCTGACAGCCCTGCACCAGGAGGCGCCGCCCCAGCACCTGCAAACGAGGAGGGGCTCCCAGAGCAGCTGGGGTGGGTGTCCCAGGCGCCGGGTGGTGACAGCGGCAGCAGACACCCCACTCACCTGTGTGGCCCTGAAGCTTCTGCACGATCTCCTTGGTCTGCAGGTTCCAGATGTAGACCAGGTTGTCCTCCGAGCCCGACACGATCCACTGGGTGCAACGAGGAGAGAGCTGGGTCAGGGCGCCCGTGTGGCCGGACCACACTCTGCGCCCATGGCCCCAGCAGGGCGTACAGCACCCACGTCCAGATGCCATCCCACCACCCGCCGCTCGCCTCGGGGTGGCTTCCAGGACGCTGGCCGTCAGTCAAGGCCCAGCCACTCATCACAGGGCGCCCGCCTGAGCCTGAGGGTGAGGCGGGTACCAATGGGGCCCAGGCAGAGGGGGCAGGACGTCCCCAAACAAGCAGTTTGCAGAAGGAGTCTTCATACCAATACCACCCAGAAAGTTCCTGCCTGTTCTATGGGTGAGAGGACCAGGCCCGCCTGCAAGAGGGACCAGGGAGCCGCTGGGCTGGCAGACGACTCACCTTCCCGCCGGTGACGGAGAAGTTGGCGAATATGCAGTACTTCTCGTTCTTGTGGCCCGTGTACGTCTTCAGGCACTGAAAGGGCCGGGGCCGCCGCTCAGTCACGGCCGCCCTGCATCCCAGGTGACCTCCAGCCGTGACTGGAAGGCTGGCTCTGTGAGCACCGTGAGCCCCACCCCACAGCCCACCCGGGCCAAGCTGTAACCCGCATTGTGGGGACGTTTACACCAAACCAACTCCACATAGTCCCGCTGTGCGCCCTGCGGCCACAGCCCAGGGCCCTTGGGAGGCCCGGAGACCCTTGCTGTAGTCACCCACCTTGCCTTTGCTGTAGTCCCAGAGCTTCAGTGTGCTGCAAGGCAGAGGTGCCGGGTCAGTACACAGTGCCTGGGGCAGGGACCCCGTGAGGCGGCCGGGGGATGAGGATGCTCAAGCGGACCATGGGAGCCCCAGGCACCTGCAGCTCACAGACCTTTTTTTTTTTTCCACAGGAAGCTACCAAGTGTAACGCGGGTAAAGGGTCCACAGTGCCCCTAAGAAGGGGCATGGGAAGCCCTGTCCACGGTGCCCCTAAGGAGGGGCATGGGAAGCCCTGTCCAGCACAGATTTCAGCAACGGTCCTTCCTCCTCCTGGGGGTGGACCCTGCGAGCCCACCTGTGGGCAGCCCACCATGCACAGGAGACCAAGCCCCAACAACCCCCAGGAGGGCAGCTGACGGCCAGTGACACCCGCCCGCAGCTTGTCGGGGAGAAGCAGCACGCCCAGTAGAAGCAGGAGCACCACAGTGCCCACCACCCCTCGGACAGGAGGGTCCCCGGTGACCAGGAGCTGAGGATCTAAGCTCCAGCTGCATAGATGGGCCTCCGGCGTGGTCCTGGCAGGGCGGGACAGTCTCGGGCTGGGGCCTGGCCGCACACCCACCCCAGGCAGGCACGGCAGCGCTTACTTGTCCAAGGTGGCGGCCAGGATGTACTTGCCGTTCGGAGAGAACTTCACGAAGGACACAGGAGGGTTGTCGTCATCTGCGTGGGGCACATACATGGCTGCCAGAGAGCACTGACTGCCGGGGGGCTCCCCCAACACCACCCAGTGAGGTCACCACCATGCGTGCCCTTGCTGCCACCGCCCACCACTCGTGCCAGCGTGAGAGCTGCTCTGCCCCGTGACCCCCGGACAGGACAGCTTCAGGAACAAAGGCCCTGTGGCCAGTTGGCCTCAGGAGGCCGGGCCTTCAGCCACCCCCGGGCCACTTCCACTCAGGGCACAGAGAAGGCCTCAGGGTGGCTGTCTTGCAGCGGGGCTTGCCACACCAGCTGCCCTGAGGACGTGGCGGCCCCGCTGAATCGTGGCGGCGGTTCTCCTGAAGGTCACGGTGGGTCAGTGCAGGTTCTCCCTGGAAACCACCTAGTGATGTCACGCCCACACCCCTGCTCCTGACGCTTGGGGTCCAGCGTGCCCAGGGGCCCCGGGGAGGCGGGTTGGAGCTGTTGGCTGGGCAGGGCCTGCCTGGGAGGCACGTGGCCTGGTGATCGAGCTGCCCCCGCCTAGGGAGGAGCCACGAGTGCACCCTGGTGAGAGGTCGCGTAGCCCTGATCCCAAGCACCGGGGCCGGCCCGCGCTTTACCACCTTGGGGCACCCAGGCCTGCGCCTCGCGCATGGGGGGCCGCTGCTCCCTCTGCTGGGCGGACACTGGAAAGGCACAGGGGGGCGCATGAGGGCCGCCCCGCAGCTGGGACAGGCTCTTCCAAGGATGGCCTAAGGGCCTGACGCCGCAGAGCCAAGCTCGGAAAGGGCGGGAGGCAGCTGTGGCTGCCTGTAACCTTGGGTCTCGGCTCCCGCCCAGCCACAGGGCTGCCACGAGCTCAGGTAGGAGCCCTCACTCTGCCACGGGCGCAAGGACACAGCACCGGCGGGGGTGCCCAGACCGGGGGGACAATACCACGAGACACACAGGCAACGTCTCAGTCAGAGCTCGCAGAGCAAGAAAAACGCAAAGGCCACCAGGGGCCCTCCCTGCCCTCCTGTCCTAAGCCTGGCCCCGCAGACCGCGCCTCAGAGGTAGGTTATGTCAGATAAGGCGGCTGGGCAGTCTGCGGGGGCCAAGCCGATCTGACCAGCATCCTGTGGCCTGCAGGAAGAGGTGGGGACACCCACCCATGGATGGTTCACAGGGAAGGCCACGGATAGGCCCCAATCAGAGCCAGCCCTGCCACGCTCTGACCGTGGGCTCCAGCCTCCAGACGTGGGCACAGGATTCTGCTGTTGAAGCCACCCACCCGACCTGCACAGTCCTATGACGGTGGTTGGAGCAGACCCTCAGAACCACGCCTGCTCCCATGACAGCCAGGGGCAGGAGGCAAGCCCAGCCCATGGAGCCTGCCAACTCACCCTTCACAGTAGAGGCCTTCCATCGGGACTCAGAGATTGGCCTCCCCGACAGTCACCCCTCCCTGCCCCCATCAGCCTCCCAGGCCTAAGGCCCTGGGGCCTCTCAGCCACCCTCTGGCTACACACACACCCTGCCCAGCGGCACCACTGCCACACACAACAGGCTGCCTTCCCATTCAGTGCCCCCCACCGTCTGCAGAGCCCAGAGCCCCCAGCCCCAGCAGACGGGGCTCGCTGAGGGCCCTAGCCAGGCTGGACAGCAGAGCTGAGCAGGAAGGAGCGGGGAAAGGGGGACGGCAGGAGAGGAGGAGCCCCCGCGGGAGAAAGGGTGGCTCCGTAGGGCAGGCTGCAGGCCGCCCCCACTCACCAATGAGCGTCTTCAGGCACTGGCCCGAGGCAGTGTCCCAGATCCGACTGCAAAGCAACAGACACAGCGGTGACCACAGTCGCCCGGGCCCGCCTCCCGTCCTGACACCTTTCACTCACTCGCCCTCCCAGCGCCACGGGGAGACAGCGGAGGAGGGCATGCCCGGCCCGCTCAGCACCCTTGGCTCCAAGGCCACCTGCCCGACCTGCCCCCCTGCAGGCTCTCCAGGCGCCGGCACGCCAAGCACGCAGCCCTGGGGGCAGCGCTCTTCACACAAACAGCGTTATCATGGGCACTCGTCTGGATGGCCTCTGGTTCAGGGACAAGAGAGCCCGTTCTAAGAGCCGATACTCCCCGGCTGGACGTGCAGGCGTCACGCCAATCCAGCCTCAGCGCATGTGCGGTTTCTGCCAGCACGACACCCCATGACCTAGAGATCAGCCTCGATCCACTCCTCACGTGATGACTTGCTCTTCTTATCACGTTAGCTGGAAATGCCAAGTTGCGCTGAGTAATGAAGCAAACGAGGACGTGCGGCCTATCCCCAGGCCACACACGGCTCCTTGCACGTAGCAGGCATGGTCAGCCCTGCCGCGCCCCAGGGGCCCTGCTGCAGAGCCGCCGCCAGCTGAGCGCGCTCGCACACACTGGGTCCCACACGGCCAGGCCTTCCGCACAGCCCCGGCCGGTCCTGAACCCCTCGGCCTCCTGCAGCTCCACCTGCTCGCCCCGTCTCTGCCTTGTATCTGCCCGGCACCCCACCCACCCTCTCTCCCGAGCCAGGACCGACACGTGCTGTTTCAGGTGTGTTTCTTGAAAGCAGGCGGTCGGAGGGCTTCTGACCCACACTTGACGGCTTCTCCCGCCGGGCTCAGCCAAGCCCACTGGCACGGCCGCGCACGCGCGCTCCGGCTCTGCCACGGCCTCTTACACACTTCACCTTCGTTCCTCTAGATTCTCTCTGCTGCTGCCACTAAACGCGGACACGTTTCTAACGCCGCTGTCTCTCCCCCGTAGCTGCGGAGTCCCTGTGGGCCACGGGCCTGGCCAGGGACCGCTGTGACGCCGCTCTGCCCTCACACGTGCCGAGGTCAGCTTAAAGCCTTCTCCCTACATTTCCATGCACGCCTCACACCGTCCAGACAGCACTGCCGCTGCAGGTGTCAAGGCCACGGGCCTGACCTCAGACACTGTGCTCCTGAGACGGGCCCCCACCTGCCCTCCCCAACACGCCCCCTGGGATGGGACCTGCGCTCTCACCACCTGCTCAGGACCCTGACGTCCCCAACAGGACACTCGAGGATGCGCACGTCAGCACAGCTTTCCTCCACCCCCACCCCCCACCGGGGCCACGAGCTTAGGACGCCCACCCTTCAGGGCCCACAAGGAGCCACGTCCAGGACAGCTGCGGCTCCCCCACCCCACTCTGCCCAGCGACAGAGGCTTCAGCCGGACGCCCAGAGGCACAAACAGTGCAAGGGAAGGCCTTTAACCACTCGCTGGTTTAGTCAAGTGAGACTGTCACTTACCAGAGGCCGTCGTAGCTGCTGGAGACGATCAAGGATCCGTCTCGATTGAAGTGGACCTGAGGATGAAGCGGGGGAAGCTCACTCTGGGAGCATCACCAACAGACGCGGCTCACCGGGCCGGCTCCCGGACAGCAACCCCACGACACAGACACACACATGGGGCAGCTCTGGGTGCTCCCGACCCCCTGAACCCTGACAGAGACGCGTGAGCAACATGCACGAGATGCTCACTCTCACCTGGCGTCTCAAGCAGGTTTGCTTCATGACGGAAGACGGAGCCACACAACGAAAACCAACCCTGAAATGTCTGGAGTATTTCAATCACGGACTACAGAACGCACTGGTGCAAAGTAACAAACACGGCCAACCCAGACCCCCTGCTCCGCGGGGAGAGGCCCAGCTGGCCGGGGCCTGTCTGTGGACATAGACATGACGGTGACCTGACCACAGCTTCCATCCAGAAAGAAAAGTCAGGAGAGACGCCTACTTAATCAGACACTTGCGAGCTTTCACTCATGCGCGTACCCCTGCCCACCGAGCACCCCCCAGAACCAAAAGATGCCCAGATCACTGCTCCGAGTGCCCGGACACCGACCCCTGGGAAACCCAAGCCAGTGTGAGCTTTCCAGACAAGGTGGGAACACGATCCAGGCTGCTCCAAACCGTGTGCCTAGGAAGAGGCGCAACCTCCAGGTGGGAGGCTGGCCTGGGCTGTCTCCACACCGGAGGCTTTACCTGAATGCCTGACTCTACCCACGACAGGGACAGGCGAGACAGCTGATGAGCAAGAGCCACCTGACCAGCCCCTTCCCCTGACTGGCTGGTCTTTGGTTGTCCTCTTTTTCCCGACTGACTCTCTGCTTGAGCAGCAAGAGCAATCACCGTCAGAAGTTCCAGTCCTGGGCAGGACAAGCCGTTTTACAACAAATGACCCCAGTGGAAACATCGTGCTTGCTGCTGTGTGTGATGCCTGTCCTGTGTGAGGGCCCTGAGAATGGGTGTCTCTCCCACGCTCCCAGCAGAGGCTAGTCTGGGACCACGGCTGGGAGAATCGCTGTCCACACGGCGCAGGGCCCGTGACAGGGCCATGCGCGCCCCATCCACCTCTCAGCAGCTGCAGCAGGGAAGTAACGGCTGAAACGAGCCTGATGTCCCCTGGAGGAGGGCGTGGCAGCCCACGCCAGTGTCCTCGCCTGGGGAATCCCATGGACAGAGCCAGGTGGGCTACAGTCCGTGGGGGTGCACAGTCAGACACGACTGCGGGGACTGAGCAGACACACACGCCGCATCTGAAACACGACTTCAACACGGAACCAGCGCCAGAAAGTACCGGCGGGACAGCTGACACTCCCTTCTCGGCGCAGAGAGTCCTGGAAACCTGAGGGGCTCGGCGCCTCACACACCCTCACACCTCAGTCGAGACGCTGCCCGGGCGGCTCCGCCTGGCTCCCCCATGCTGCCTCTCCCCGCCCTCTACCGCACGTGTTCCGCAGCCTCCCAGAGCGACCGTCTCAGGCTTGCAGCACCTGAGCTCATCACAATCAACCCTTTGAACCTGCAAACTGTGATCTGATGGAAACCCCTTGCAGGTGATGCTGAGTGGGCCCAAAGCCTGCACCGCGCTCCGCCCTGTTCCTGACCACATTCACAGGCCACAGCCAGCAAACACACTGAGGTGTCCCTCTGCAGCAGCGCTGGGTGAGGGCAGACAGCCACAGTGCGGGCCACACACCAAACAGCATGCAGACCCGGGCTCTGCCAACACCCGCCCACGGGCGCCGCGGCACAGGCGTGCCAGCCTGTTCAGCAGAGCTGGGCTGCACCCCTCCCTCTCCACACAGTGAGAGCCGCCAGTCAGCGTTCGTTGGGGGGACCAGCAGAAAGCGTGGGCCACTGGCAGGCAGAGAGCCGGAAGGAGCCCCAGACCCTTACCCAAGCAGGCAGAGCTGGAGCAGGACACCCTGACCTGCAGCACCCCTCCCTCCAACAGCAGGGGTGCACTGGAGGACACGTATTTTAAAAACTGCAGCGGGCACCCTCTTTGCGGCCCCAGGCATAGGTCATGACACGGGGCCAAGCAGGGCCATGTCCGAGGGCCAGCACATGGCAGGCGGCTTCAACCAGCTCATCCAGTTCAGTTGCTCAGTCATGTCTGACTCTTTGCGACCCCATGGACCACAGCTTGCCAGACCTCCCTGTCCATCACCAACTCCCGGAGTTCACCCAAACTCATGTCCATCGAGTTGGTGATGCCATCCAATCATCTCATCCTCTGTCGTCCCCTTCTCCTCCCGCCTTCAGTCTTTTCCAGCATCAGGGTCTTTTCCAATGAGTCAGTTCTTCGCACCAGGTGGCCAAAATATTGCAGTTTCAGCTTCAACATCAGTCCTTCCAATGAACACCCAGGATTGATCTCCCTTAGAATGGACTGGTTGGATATCCTTTCAGTCCAAGGGACTCTCAAGAGTCTTCTCCAGCACTACAGTTCAAAAGCATGAATTCTTCAGCGCTCAGCTTTCTTCACAGTCCAACTCTCACATCCATACATGACCACGGGAAAAACCATAGCCTTGACTAGACGGACCTTTGTTGGCAAAGTAATGTCTCTGCTTTTTAATACGCTATCTAGGTTGGTCACAGTTTTTCTTGCAAGGACCAAGCATCTTTTAATTTCATGGCTGCAGTCACCATCTGCAGTGATTTTGGAGCCCAAGAAAATAAAGTCTGTCACTGTTTCCACTGTGTCCCCATCTGTTTGCCATGAAGTGATGGGACTGGATGCCATGATCTTAAGTTTTCTGAATGTTGGGCTTCAAGCCAATCTTTTCACTCTCCTCTTTCACTTTCATCAAGAGGCTTTTTAGTTCCTCTTTACTTCCTGCCATAAGGGTGGTGTCATCTGCATATCTGAGGTTATTGATATTTCTCCCATCCATCTTGATTCTAGCTTGTGCTTCCTCCAGCCCGGTGTTTCTCATGATGTACTCTGCATATAAGTTAAATAAGCTAGGTGGCAATAACCAGCTCATTACGCATCCCCAAAAGGTCACAGCTCTGAGCACAGCATCAGCAAGACACGGGCTGAGAAAGTGTAAACCGACAGGACTTCAAGGCCCGAGAGGGACCAACCGCTCGGTAACAACAGACAGCCTGTTCACACGTGATTCCTTCTACTTTTCAAAAGGTAAACCTGGCTAAAAAACCATCTCTGGCTTTTTGTTGACAAAGAGACACTTTGCCTAATTCGTACATGAGTTTATGACACATGGGTAGTTTAACCCTCGCACACTCACCCCGCGCACAGGGATGCCCAAAACAGCCACTGTGGACCACGCGGGGAGGACACTTCCCCCGTCTCCCCACGACTGGCCGCTGCGGCCCCGAGACGCTCTGCCCACAGTCACGGTCACCTCCGTGTCACACTCACCGCACTGGTGGCCACACCTGCACCGCTCGGCTCCTGCAGACCCCAGGCAGGGGCGCCTCCCCGCCCCCTCTCCCACCCCCCGGGCATGGGTCCCTGAGCCTGGCCTCTGCCGGCGGGACTCACGGCCGAGACGGGGTCCGAGTGGGCCGGCAAGGTCTTGAGGCACTTCCCTGTCTTCACGTCCCATATCCGCACGCTCTCGTCAAACTGAAGGCAAAGGGAGAGGTGACGGCGGTTCCGCGGGGCGGAGCAGAGGGGACAGCCCCCCCGGCCCCGAGCCCCTCCACGAGCAGCCCGGGAGACCCCCCCCACCCAGGGGAGCCACACACTCACAGAGCCCGAGACGATGAGATTGGACTGGGGGTTGAAGTTACAGCAAAAGACGTAATTGCTGTGTCCCTTTAGGGTTTTCAGACACTTTCCCTAAAGTAACAGCATTCCTGGTGGTTATTTCCCCAAATAGCGGGGTCAGGGTGAACCCGCCCCACCCAACCCGCAACAGCGGTAAAGCGCCTGATGACACAACACACAGCCGCTCACCAGCCGCACCGTGTCCCCGGGGCTTACCGAGCTCACGTCCCAGATCTTCAGGGTTTTGTCATCTGAAGCGGAAACAAGGAGGTTAGAATCTGATGACCAAGCCACGTCGGATATGCCCTGCGGGAGGAGACATACGGTCATTGCTTTGACAAAACGGGACTAGCCAGCCAAAGTCAGACCCCCAACGTCCAACTGAAGGTAACCAGACATCACGCCCTCAGCTCGGGCTGACCGTACAGATGGACACACAGGCCAGGCCCAGAAACCTGTTCCCTGGGGCTCTGCCAGGCCTGCAGTAGGGCACAAACGCACCTGAGATCAAAGCTGGGAGGCAGATCACTACCTAAAAAACTGGGGAGGAGGCCCAAGCGGGGGGCTCTGACCTTAACCTGACAGGCCTGGGAGTTGGGCCCCCCACGCCCAGCAGCAGCTTCAGTCAGGGCAGGGCAGAGACCTACCAGCTTGTGACCGGAGATGGTTTTCTCAAACTTCCCATCGTATGCTCCCCAAATCTTAATGAGTTTATCTGCAGCTGAAAAAAAGGAATGAAAGGCAATCAACGTCTCCAGTCAACGCCTGGGCTGCCCACAGCCACACCCGAGGAGCCGCGGTCCTCAGCACCTGTCACCAGGCTCCCCCGCCCCGGCCCGTCTCTGCAGTCTCAACCAGCAGGTCACAGGGCGGGGGCACCTACACGAACTCGCCAGCCACTCCCCGTTCGGGCTGAACTTCACGGAGGACACAGCTTTCGTGTGGCCGGCCAGGGTGAATTTAAGAGCGTAGTTTGGTTTCACCGGTGTGGGCTGCTAAAGAAAGCGCTGGTCAGCAAACAGTTACCCCGCCGCCCACTGACCGCCAGTCTGGACACGGTGCCCAAGGCTAAGGTCAGGCTCTGGACAGCGCCTCCGAGAGCCCTCATCGCCTGAACACATGTGCCTAACCCTGAGCCCGGACTTCCCGCTGCAGCCCTGCTTCTCCCGTACTCTGCCATCAAGACTAGAAACACGGGGGCACCTCCCGGAAGCACCCGCCCCCCACCGTGCAGCTGGGAGCCCCAGCAATGCCAGCCCTGCTTCAGCAGCCCCCCACCCATCCCGATGTCCGCCTCCCCAAGCTCCCCTGAATCCTGTGCCCTTAGACCTGCCTGTTGCCTGCGGGCTACCTCCACAGGGAAGGGTGGGACCAGAGTTGGGGAGCTTAACAAGAGACGTTGTCTGGGTCCCACAGAGACTCTTACGATCAAGACCAAGGGTTGACAAAGCCCCCACCCCAGGTGACAGATGAGGCATCCCCAACACAGCCTGTAAAAGCGCTGGCTGGGAATGTGGTTTGGAGCAAAAGCCGGCACTATTTCAGTGGGGAGGAAGAACAGGCTTATGTGCTTGAAATAACATTTAAGAGCATCTCGCAGCCTCCATGCCCTGGCGGTTTCCCAGGGCCCCAGGGGACACACCTTGCTCTGTGTGGCAGAGGATGACGGGGTGGGCTGTGCTCGGGCGGCCTCCGTCTCCGGCTTCTTCTCCTCGGTCGCCATGGCTCGGCAGCGCCCCGGGCGAAGAGGTCACAGCCCCGAGTGGAGGACGCGCCGTGGGAGAGCGTCTGCCGGTCCAAGCCTGCAGCGGGGGACAGGCCGACACAAACCACGCTGCAAAGATGGGTGCCCTCGAGGGACCCACCGGGTGGTCCCTTGGTTAAGAGTCTGCTTCTCCACGGGTGTGATCCCTGATCGGGGAACTAAGACCCCATACGCCGCATGGTCCAGCCAAAAATAAACAAACTTACAGATAAAACATATTAAAAAGTTAACGTCCAGAAAAAAGCACACACACCGGATGACCTTGCTGAGTCCTGCAGCAGGTGCTGCTCCAGACTGGGGTCCCCTCCACCCATCTCCTCGCTAGGCCTTTCCAGACACTGCTGCTCTCGCCCCACCTGCGGATCAGAGCCCAGGACCTTCAGAGCCCAGCCCACCTTCAGGGGCGTTTCCTGCTTTGTTACCTGCGTGTCTGCAGAAAGACAGCAAAGTCCAGGCAGACAAAAGGCAATTCTCTTCAAAGATCCCCTGATACACTTAAAACGAATCAGGGCTTCCCTGGTAACTCAGTGGTAAAGAATCCATCTGCCAATGCAGGAGTCACGGGTTCAATCCCTGGTCTGGGAAGATCCCATGTTCCGTGGAACAACAAAGCCCGCACACAACTACTCTGCCTGCGCTCTAGAGCCTGGGAACCGCAACTACTGAAGCACCCTAGAGCCCGTGCTCTGTAACAAGAGAAAGCCCCTGCAGCAAGACTTGGCAGCGCCAGAAACAAATAAGTATACTAATAATAATTTAAAAAGTAACCAAGGATCTCTTGATCAGGAAACAAATATTCCAAGCGACAGGAGCTGAGCTGCAGGAACTCGTCCAAGTCCCCAACAGCACCCCCAGCGAGAGCAGGAGCGCAGCCCCCGCGGCCCTCCTCCCGGGCTCCAAGGCCGCCATGCAGTGCAGGCTGCAGACACATGGCCCCTTGAGGAACGCTATCAGCGAGTGGCTCTCTGTCCCCGGTGAGGCGGTGACCAGGCAGCCGGAAAGCACAGCCCGGAGCCAGCCCTGCCCGTGGAGTCCCCACCGCCCGGCCTTCCTAGAAGCCTTCTCCTGAAGCACTCCCGGACACCTTGCAAGCCAGCTCGCTGCAGAGACTGCAGCGCAAACAGGAACCTGGGGGACGCCGCATGGCAAAAGCCTGGCTTCCCCTATCACACGAGGGCATGCCGTTACTGGGATACGTGGCACAGAGGCCAGGTGACTCTGAACACAAGGGAAGGCATTATTCCAGAGCAGAGCCACCGAGATATCCCGCAAGCATCACGGGCCATCCAAGTCCAGAAGCTGGCACCACCGTGAGCCAAGGAGTTTACACACTGTAAGTTCTAGCTTGGCACTGAAACCTGAAGTCACATCGAGGTGGAATGAATGAAAGCCATCCAAAAGAGCATGTCCCCAGTCTCCTCAGGAGGAGAGAAACCATCACGCAGCACAGCAGTGCAGAGTGCCCGGCCGGCCACCTGCTGCAAGGATCGCAGCCTAGGGACGGAGCGGGGGCACCCGGAGCGGAGCCGGGGAGGCCAGGGACTGGTAAGTAAACCCGCCCGGGGGCAAGGTGCAGGCACGAAGCTGCAGCTCAAGAAGCACTGGCTACTTGGTGAATGCCTTTAGTGCAACCAGGCCCCGCCAATGGACCCAAGCGCTGCCTTCCCCTGGGTGGGTGGCCACACTGGGGTGGGCAGAGGAGCCAAGGCCCAGAGCTGGAGGGTCTGTTTCACAGAAGCCGGCCCCTGAGGGAGCCAGACCACAGCTAGGGCTGACAGAAGGGAAGCCCGAGGTGTGTCCTCGCCGAAGGCAAGTGGGAACAGAAGAGGCTCCGTTCGGAATGGGAGGGCAGCTCTGAGGCCTGAGTAGCTCCTGTTAGCATAAAAGCCGAGACCAGCAGGTGAGGTGAGGCTCGACTGCCGCAAACCTGCTGCCCTCAGGTGAGGAGCAGGGATACAAAAGGGGTCTCACAGAGAAGGTGCCCGACTCCTCCCAGCTCAACCCCTGCCCAACCCTTCCGCCTGCAAATTATTAACTGCACAAAACATCAGCGCACGGAAATCCAGCCCAACTCTTGCAAATACAATCGCTTGACTCTTAACGTGTGGAGCCGGCCTCCAGAGCAATTACCAACAGACCCCTCTTGGCACCCAAGTGAGCCTGGCCACCCAAGGTTGAGCCAACCGACTTGGGGGGTGGGGTGGGCTCCTGGTCAACCGGTGAAATGCAGAGCGCTGGGGGCTCCACCCCAGAGCCTGGGCCCCCGCCCCTGGGAAGAGAGAGGGGCCACGAGCCGGGTGGAGAGGCTGGGACCCCCGCTCCCGGCACTCCCCCTGGGTGCTCAGACGCGCCAGCTTACCTCTCTGCCTCCTACGGAGCCTCGCCAACCTCGGAGGCAGTGTGTCGCTCAGGACCTGCCAGCGTCGACAGGGAACCTGGGCGGGAAGAGACGGGGTGAGGGGGCTCCGGGGAGCATGTACACACCCCCAGGACGCCTCTCGCAGGCCGGGCTGCAGGGGCCTGAGGTTCCACGCGCCAGCGCCGGGCCCTCCGGGGAGAAGGCGGCGCGGCTGCCCTGGGCCGCGCGGCGGGAGGGCGGCAGGCTGAGGCGCAGGGGCGCGGGCCGGCCGCGGGCCGGGGTCTGCCTCTCGGGGAGCACGGCGGGCGCCGCGCGCGGCTGCGCCGGGGGCTGGTCAGCGGGCCGCGGGCCGGGGAGGCCCCCGAGGCCGGGCGGGCCCGTCCGCGGAGGCGCGCGTCAGGGCGGAGGGCCGCGGGGCCCGGCGTCCGGCGGGGCCGGGGCGTCCGCGCTGCGAGGCCCGGCGGCGCTGCACCCGGAACACGTGCGGCGGCGGCGCGCGCGGGGGGCGCCGGCGTCCGCCCCGGCCCCGCGCCGCCCGGGCCGTGCCCGCCGGCCCGCCGGCCCCCGCTTACCTGCCCGGGGCGGCGGGGGCAGCGAGGCGGGCGCTCCGGGCGTCGCGTCGGCCGCCGCCTGGGCGGGAGCCGGGCCGGGCCTGACTGGGCGGCTGGGCGGCTCTGCGCGTGCGCGGGCGCCGGGGGCGGAGGCGGGCGGGGCGGGGCCAACGCACAAAGCCGGCCTCTCAGAGGGGAGCTACGGGCGGCGACGAGGGCCAGAACGCCTCGGCCCGGCCCGCCGCCTTAAAGGGACCGCGTGCGGCGCGCGCCCGCTGCGTCGTGCCTCCCTGGAAGAGACCGCGGTGCTGGGAGAGGCTGAAGGCGGGAGGAGAAGGGGACGACAGAGGGTGAGGCGGCGGGGCGGCACCACCGACTGGACGGGCGGGAGCAGGCTCCGGGAGGCGGCGCAGGGCAGGGAGGCCCGGCGCGCTGCAGTCCGTGGGGTCGCGAGTCGGACACGCTGAGCGACCGAGCTGAGCTGAGCTGGTAGCGGCGGGTTCGGCCCCGCTGCGCCTTCTGAGCGGGAGCGCGGCGCTGCCGCAGCGAGAGCCGGCGCGCCTCTGCGGCGGCCACACCGAGCGCGCCCCGCGGCGGCGCCCCGGGCAGAGCCGAGCCCCCGTCCCCGGGCCCGGCGGGCCGCCGGGGGGCTCCCGTCGCCCCGCCGCCCCCGGCCGGCCTCGGCGGCTCCCCGCGTGGCGTCGCCATTAGCTTCGGGACACGCCCGTGAGGGGCCTCGGCCTTCCGGCCTGGAAGAGGGGAGCCTTGAGCTCCGACAGGTTCAGAACCTGGACTCGGGAGCTGCGCCCACCGGCTCCCGCCCAGGAGCTGCGGCGGGGTCGGCGGGGCCTTCCCCCCGCCCGCCCCCCGGGTCCCGAGCCCCCAGCGCGGACATGCGAACTGCCGCTGCGTGCGGGCTACTCCGGGGTCTGCGGGGTGCTGGCCCAGACGGGTATCATTATCGCCTCCGGTTACAGATGGGGAAGGGGAGGCCCGGAGCGGAGGGATCCCCGGCCCGGGGAGAACCTGGAGCCGGTGTTCTGGCCCCAAACCCTGTGTATTCTCACCCCCACTGCCCTGCTTCTGCTACCCGCTGGGTCTTAGAATCGCGGATGTTCCCCGGAGCCCTATGGCCTCTACCTGGGCCCTGGGATAGAATGACGTGCAGTCTCTTATTTCCCAACTAAAAATGGGAACTCCGAATATGACACAGGAACCCGTGCAAACAAAAGGCCAGAGCATTTGAAATGGAAATGCCCAGGGAATATGAGTTGTGTGGTTGTCATAGATACAAGAGCCCAAACTGGCAACTGGCTGGAGTCCAGCCCCTCCCAAGGAGGATGCCAGGGCCGGTAAAGTCCCTGTCTGACCCGCCTGGCAGGGAGGCTGTGCCTACCAAAGGTAACAAAACCAGCTCTGGATGAAGAAGGGCGTCTGCATCCACCTGGCTGCCTGGACCCAAAACGGAGCCCATTAGGAATACCCCTCCGTCCCCGCTCAGACGGCCCTCCTAGCCGTCCACTTCCCTGCCTCCCTAACTTCCCCGTCTCCCAGCTGGCTTTCTCCAAACCTCTCTGAAACACAGTCTGAACTAAACTCTTGGGTCCAAATCGGGTCCAAATCCAGTCTCTGCTGGCAGGGGTGACCAGACTGGTCTTCATCCTGTAGCCTAGAGCCACCCCCAAACTGTGCACCCCAGATTCCAGCCGCAAGCCGAAAGTACTTCTAACTCTAGAACTCAGACTCAAACCAGGTTCCCAGGTAAATGGGTCTGGCATTCCTCCCCTCCCCGCTGCACCCTACCGCCCCCACACCCCCCACCTCCCCCACCCCCACCCCCGCCTCCCAGATAGAGCCTTCCAGTGAAAATGAGAAAATTAATCTTCTAGATCTCTCGAGTGTTTTTGCAGTCCATCCTGTGGTCATAGCTAAAATCCTGAAGCCAAATACTGTATTGATAGCAGGTAAAGCAATTTAAACAAAGCAGGTGATCTGTTTATTGTCTCAAGTTTTAAATCCCTTTCTGCTGCTGCTACTGCTAAGTCGCTTCAATCATGTCCAACTCTGTGCAACCCCATGGACAGCAGCCACCAGGCTCCTCTGTCCCTGGGATTCTCCAGGCAAGAATACTGGAGTGGGTTGCCATTTCCTTCTCCAAAATCCTTTTCTACCCCTCCCCAGATGTGGTCAGACTCAGAAGAATCACAAGTGGAAATGGGAGAGAGGAATAAAAGAGAAGGAGAAAACATTTTGGAGCTTTGCTTCTTTTTTAGAGCATTAACTGTGCTTTGGCCAGCAGGAACTAACTGGCCAATGAATTTGTTTCCATTAACAATTTTTATAAATACAGCATATCTTCGGGCTGTCCCCTCAGCCTGAAAACATGAGCATGTCTGGGCGCCGTCTCCGCTCACCTAGGTCCCTGCACCAGGCTCTCCTGCTCCCCAGGGCGCCCTTACCTCCCCCCACAGCCAAAGGCAGTCCACCAGGGCTTCCTGCCCTGACCCTCAAACCTAGTGAGTCTTCCTGGCTGTGTTTTCATTGCTCCCAGCTCCTTCCCAGTGGAAACACTCATCTTTCCTTGTTATAACTAGTTCAGTGTCTCCTGACTGAGGTGAGTCGGGTTCCCTATCACAGCACTCTGGGGAAGTATCCCAGATAACAGGAATGGAAGCACAGTACACTTTAGTCTTTAGTAAGTTTGTTACATATGTTGCCTCTCTGCACAATCAAGGCAAGCCGGAAGCAAGTTGCTTTATGGCTTCTCACAGTGCAGAAAGTGAGGTCGAGAATAAGAGAGGCTGAGAAGCTGCCCAAGGACATAGACAATCGGCCCAACCACGGAGTCAGGACTGGGGCAGCGGAGGCTGCACTCCCACCCACCAGACTACAAAACGCACACGTAGTGGTGCTTATCAGATGGATGGAAGGACGGGTGGATGGTGGATGGTTGGATGGATGTAGGTGGATGGGTGGATGGATGTGGGTGGCTGGGTGGATGGTGGGTGGTTACATGGATGTGGGTGGTTGGGTGGATATGGGTGGTTGGGTGGATATGGGTGGTTGTGTGGATGTTGGTGGCTGGATGGGTGTGGGTGGCTGGATGGAGGCGGGTGGATTGATGGATGTGGGTGCTTGGATGGTTGTGGGTGCTTTGGATGGATGATGGGTGCTTGGATGGATGATGGGTGCTTGGATGGATGTGGGTGGTTGGATGGATGAGGGTGCTTGGATGGATGGTGGCTCCGTGGGTGGATGCATGGATGGATGGTGGGATGGATGAGAAGCAGGAAAACAGGCTTTGCTGGCGGGAGCAGTCAGCAAGTGTCTATGGAAGTGGCCGAGCTGAAATTAAGAAATCACCTTCCTGGAGGACTTGAAGCTTTGGAAAACCCTTATTTTGTTCCCTAGTGATAAATCTTTCATCAGGCACAGAACTGATGGGACTTGCTGGGAGGTGACAGAAGAACCAGACATGGCAACCATGGCAGGAGTGCTGGGTGCTCCCCACAGCAGGCAGCAGGCTGGGTGGGGAGCACCAGCTCTTTCCCGGCGTGGCCCAGAACCTTGGATTACACAGCAGGTAGCGGGGTAGAGTGGTGGAAGATGCCCAGGGCCCAGGGCTGCCAGGCTCAGCTCAGCAGATATCCCAACTGGCTGGCCAGCCTCTGCCAGGCCACCGTCTCAGGGAGGTGCTGACGCTGCCTGGAGACCCCCCCAGGCTCCTGCAGCCAAGGTCAGGGGGCTTGTGTTAAACCTCCTTTTCCCTGGTAACTCTGCCAGGGCAGCTGGTTTGGGAGACTGCCCACCCTGGACTCTGCTCTCCCTTCCCCCACACCTCCCCCACAGTCCATCAGGACACGCGGTGACCCCACGATCCCTGCGGCCTGGTGGGCCTGCAGCTCTCAACCCTGGTCTCCAAAAGCCATTTCTAGTGGAAACTGTGCCACCCTCTGCCTCCTCCCCAGAAGTTCTTCCTCGGTTCCCAGGCACAGAAAGAACAGCTAAGACGGGAAGCTGCCAGCTCTTGACCTGGACTGTGGGGTTTCTCCCTAACGTCAAGTTCCCTCCTTCCAAAGGCCTTTGCCCAGTTTGGACCCCGACTCCACATCTCGTCCCTTGGCTCCCTTCCCCCCACCCCCACCCCCAGCTAGGAAGCATCCCTTCATCACCTCCCCTCCAGGTGCCATCCTCCCAAAGGTCAGCCTTGTATCTTGTCCACTCTGAGAAGACTGACTGTCCACTTTGCCTGGCACCCCCTGTGTTAGAACTGAGAACCCTCATCACCAGCACCCCCTCCCTCCCAGGGGAGCTGGGCCCGCCACCTGAGCCCCACCTCTATGGGTTCATAGGAGCGGGGAAGCCCGGCTGGGCTGAGACGCCTACTGGGAGGGGGTGTACTATGTGCTAGACCCTACAAACGAATGCTTTCGCTTTTACTTCCTGTTGGATTGAAACCCACCCTAACTAGTTTGGCTCAGCTAGTAAAGAATCCGCCTGCAATGCGGGAGACCTGGGTTCGATCCCTGGGTTGGGAAGATCCCCTGGAGAAGGGAAAGGCCACCCACTGCAGTATTCTGACCTGGAGAATTCCGTGGACTGTATAGTCCATGGGGTCGCAAAGAGTCGGACACCACTGAGTGGAATAAGTAGTTTGAAAGTCCCCAGCTCTAAGCACTCTGCCCTGAGCCTCCACCTGGCTCCAGGCCTGGGTGTCTCTGGGTGGGCCCTCTGCAGGTGGAGTGGGGCGCTGCTGGCATCAGTCTGGCCTGGAGCTGGGCTGGGCGGGTCGCCCGCAGGAATCCCAGGAATGCAGCGCCTGCTTCCACAACCAGGCCCCACCTGTTCCAGCCCGCAAATGGTCTGCACACCCGCTCCCCCCACCTCTTGGCCCGGGGAGCTCCCCCTGCGGAGAGAGGTTCCCAGCCAGTGAGAAAGAAGCGGCTCCTGTGACAGGAGAGATGGAAATCAGAGACCCAAAGAGCCGGGGAGTTTCTCAAAGGCTTTAGAGTATTTTTCCGGGTTGCCGCGGGGTGGGGGTTGGGGTTGGCGGGGCACGGGTGTGGATTGTGCAACAGCGGCATGTGGGGCCATTTTTAAGGAAAGAAGTCTGGCTGCTGGTTTCACCTGTTTCCCCATCATGTCAAACTATTTCCATTTGTCCGTGTTATAAAAGCCACTGCAGCTGCCCTTCCTGAGCGCCTACTGTATGCCTGTCTGAGTCCTCCTGGCCTGAGGATCATAAGCACAGTCTCCTTAAACCCCGAACGTGGTGGGTTCTGAAACTGCTCTGATTTTCACAGATGAGGAAGACGGAGGTTCAGAGAGCCCCAAGGCCAAAGTGGACGGCAGAGCTGGGGCTCAACCCGCCCTGGGCCTGGAGTCTCCGGCGTGCCCCTCTTCTGCGCCCAGATTCGACTTCCCCGTGGCTGGACCCACAGCCACCTTGCAGCCAGCCCTCCTGCAAGGCGTCTGTCTCGGGCTTCTCCTGCGTCACCCCACAAGGCACCCTCGATCCAGTTCCCACGGCCGCCGCGAGCCCTCGGCTGCGAGCTTGGGTCATTGCCAAGGTTTCATGTCTGCAGATTGTTTCCGTGGGCTAAGATCCAGGAGCCCAGTTGGGTCGCAAGATGGGAACATTCTCGGTGGGACATACAATCCAGGAGAAGGGTGCCCTTCGTGTGGGTGAGCGAGGGTGCTGACCCGAGGTGTCTCGCCCGGGGTCTTGCCCGGGGGCTGGAGGGGACCCAGGGCCGCGGCAAGGCGCGTGGAAGCCAGGCAGACCCAGCACCCGCCTCGCTGGGTTTCCCACGGCTCGCTGAGAATTCCCTGACGAGGAGCAACCGGCCTAAAATAGAAAAGCTGACACAGGGGAAACCAGGGGCCAAAGTCTGTGCCCAGGCGGTCTTGCTGCAGCCGCTCTCCCAGGGAGCCTGCTTGCCTCCATCCTCAGGGTCTTTAAATGCCCCAGCAAACAGCTAAGGGCCTGGCATTTGCAGGGACCAGGGACCTGGACAAGACTGGCCAGCCTCTGCGTTTCCTCACGCCTGTCTTCTGTGAGCCTGGCCTCAGGGATGAAACCAGAGGCAGGGAGGGCCGCCTGGCCACGCCCAGACCCTTTGCAAGAGCTTCCAGCCCCCAGCAGACGGGACAGGCGTTCCCCAGCTGTGGGCTTGCTCTGGGAAGTTGGTGCGGGCTGGAAATTGGGGCCGTCTGCTTCTGTCTGGGGCAGAGGAAGTGGGGTGTGGATGTTCTGGCTAGTTCTAATCCCAGACCGTAACTTACGTAGAAGCTGTCTGGGGACCAAGGAGGAGGGACTGCAAGGGTACGGGTGCCGTTTTAATAAGAGAAGCAGTGATGCCTAAGCCCCAGCGAAGGATGGACCTCGGTGCCATATGGGTGCACAGACCCCTTCCGGGAATCGTTCTCCCCGAAACAGCTGCGGGAGACGCAGGCTGCCAGAGAATGTTGACAACAACATTTCTTTTTTTTTTTCCTGTTTTGGCCGCGTAGCTTCCAAGACCTTAGTTCTCTGACCGGGGATCCAGCCTGAGCCCTCTGCAGCAGAAGTGCAGAGTCCTAACCACTGGGCCGCCAAGGAAGTCCCCCAGCAACGTTGTTTACAATGGTGAACTACTTGGAGGCAACATAAACATCCATCTGAGGGAATAGGCAGATCAGTCACATTGTTGTTCACTTGCTAAACTGTGTCCGACTCTGCGACCCTGTGGACTGCAGCACGCCAGGCTTCCCTATCCTTCCCCATCCCCTGGAGTTTGCTCAAACTCGTGTCCAGTGAGTCAGTGATGCCATCTCATCCTCTGTCGTCCCCTTCTCCTCCTGCCCTCAACGTTTTCCAGCATCAGAGTCTTTTCCAATAAGTCGGCTCTTCGCATCAGGTGGCCAAAGTATTTGAACTTCAGCTTCAGCATCAGTCTTTCCGATGAATATTCAGGGCTGATTTCTTTTAGGATGGACTGATTTGACCTCCTTGCTGTCCAAGGGACTCTCAAGAGTGTTCTCCAGAGTACACTGCTTCCTGGAACATTCTGTAGACTCCAAAGGAATGAGGTAGCTGGGGCGTCGTGCCTGGGGGACAGCCACGCACGTGCAGAAAGAGAGCCTGCCCAAGACAGCACAGAGCTGTGCGAGGAGAGTCTGAGGAAGGCTGGGCCCCGGCTCTGGCAGACGCTCGCCTGAGAGGGCCGCCTGGGGCGAGGGGACGAGGTAGCATCCTTCGGTTTCCCTTTTATGCCCCTGAAATTCTACCAGTTGATGTCCTTTGCGATTAAGCAGAGTGATAACGGGTCTTGTTCGTCTCCACAATAGGAGACTGACACACGGCTCAGCGAGGCCACCAAACATCTCCCCTCCATCCAGAGCATTCCCTGGCCCCTCTCACCCACCAGCACCTCTGAAATGGATCACGTACCCTGTGCTGCCAGGAGCCATGGACATGAAGCTGGCCCCATAGGGCCCCTGCTTTGAGGAGCCAGGCCTCCAGGCCAGACCCGCAGGCCACTGGTCCCAGAACGTGGTTCCGGATTCTAGAATAGGCTTCTTGTGGGTTGGTGGAAAGTCAAGGAGGCCTCTCCAGATGGCGTGGGACCAGAGGTACCCAAGGGCAGGGGCTGCCCTGCAAACAGGATGCAGGCTTGGGAGCCAGGGGGCAAAGGGGGCACGGTGTGAAGAACAGGCCACATAAAGGCCGGTGACGTGGAGGAGCAAAGGAGTGATGCTACAGCAGTGAGTAGGGCCTGCCCACAAGCTGCGGAGAGCCGGGGCATAGGAGGCAGAAGGGGGCGAGCTCAGAGCCTCCTGCAGCTCAAGGCAGGGAGGCCAGCCTGCAGCCCTCACACCTGGGGTCACTCCAGGCCCGAAGAAGGTCCAGAAGACAAAAGCATGACAGAAACGAAGCCTCCAGGGCAGCAGCGGGAACGGGGCTGAGAGCAGGGCTCCAGGCGCAGGAGCAGGAATGGGGCTGAGAGCAGGGCTCCAGGCGCAGGCCATGGCCCCAGAGGCTGGCTGGGCTGCCCACAATAGCCTGGACAACCACCCTGTGGGCTCTGCCTCCTCTCCTGAAAATGGGGCCGGACTCGCCTCGCAGGGCTGCCATGTGAACAGAGCCACTATGAGCTTGAGGCGGCTGCCTGGCCCCCAGCGTGTATTGTTTGGACACGACTGGGCAACTCAGCAGAAATAGATGTTTTTCTGGAACTCTCTTGCTTTCTCCATGATCCAGCGGATGTTGGCAATTTGATCTCTGGGTCCTCTGCCTTTTCTAAAACCTGCTTGAACATCTGGAAGTTCACGGTTCACGTATTGCTGAAGCCTGGCTTGGAGAATTTTGAGCATGACTTTACTAGCGTGTGAGATGAGTGCAATTGTGCGGTAGTTTGAACATTCTTTGGCATTGCCTTTCTTTGGGATTGGAATGAAGACTGACCTTTTCCAGTCCTGTGGCCACTGCTGAGTTTTCCAAATTTGCTGGCATATTGAGTGCAGCACTTTCACAGCATCATCTTTCAGGATTTGAAATAGCTCAACTGGAATTCCATCACCTCCACTAGCTTTGTTCGTAGTGATGCTTTCTAAGGCCCACTTGACTTCACATTCCAAGATGGCTGCCTCTAGGTGAGTGATTTCACCATCGTGATTATCTTTTTTGTACAGTTTTTCTGTGTATTCTTGCCACCTCTGCTTAATATCTTCTGCTTCTGTTAGGTCCATACCATTTCTGTCCTTTATCAAGCCCATCTTTGCATGAAATGTTCCCTTGATATCTCTAATTTTCTTGAAGAGATCTCTTGTTTTTCCTATTCTGTTGTTTTCCTCTATTTCTTTGCATTGATCGCTGAGGAAGGCTTTCTTATCTCTCTCTCCTTGCTATTCTTTGGAACTCTGCATTCAGATGCTTATATCTTTCCTTTTCTCCTTTGCTTTTCGCTTCTCTTCTTTTCACAGCTATTTGTAAGGCCTCCTCAGACAGCCATTTTGCTTGTTTGCATTTCTTTTCCATGGGGATGGTCTTGGTCCCTGTCTCCTGTACAATGTCACGAACCTCCGTCCCGAGTTCATCAGGCACTCTATCTATCAGATCTAGTCCCTTAAATCTATTTCTCACTTCCACTGTATAATCATAAGGGATTTGATTTAGGTCATATCTGAATGGTCTAGTGGTTTTCCCTCCTTTCTTCAATTTCAGTCTGAATTTGGCAATAAGGAGTTCATGATCTGAGCCACAGTCAGCTCCTGGTCTTGTTTTTGTGAACTGTATAGAGCTTCTCCATCTTTGGCTGCAAAGAATCACAATAAACTGTGGAAAATTCTGAAAGAGATGGGAATACCAGACCACCTGACCTGCCTCTTGAGAAACCTGTATGCAGGTCAGGAAGCAACAGTTAGAACTGGACATGGAACAACAGACTGGTTCCAAAGAGGAAAAGGAGTACGTCAAGGTTGTATATTGTCACCCTGTGTATTTAACTTATACGCAGAGTACATCATGAGAAACGCTGGGCTGGAAGAAGCACAAACTGGAATCAAGATTGCCGGGAGAAATATCAATAACCTCAGATATGCAGATGACACCACCCTCATGGCAGAAAGTGAAGAGGAACTCAAAAGCCTCTTGATGAAAGTGAAAGAGGAGAGTGAAAAGGTTAGCTTGAAGTACAACATTCAGAAAGCAAAGATCATGGCATCTGGTCCCATCACTTCATGGGAAATAGATGGGGAAACAGTGGAAGCAGTGTCAGACTTTATTTTTTTGGGCTCCAAAATCACTGCAGATGCTGATTGCAGCCATGAAATTAAAAGATGCTTACTCCTTGGAAGGAAAGTTATGACCAACCTAGATAGCATATTAAAAAGCAGAGACATTACTTTGCCAACCAAGGTCCGTCTGGTCAAGGCTATGGTTTTTCCCGTGGTCATGTATGGATGTGAGAGTTGGACTGTGAAGAAAGCTGATCGCCAAAGAATTGATGCTTTTGAACTGTGGTACTGGAGAAGACTCTTGAGAGTCCCTTGGACTGCAAGGAGATCCAACCAGTCCATTCTAGAGGAGATCAATCCTGGGTATTCATTGGAAGGACTGATGCTAAAACTGAAACTCCAATACTTTGGCCACCTCATGTGACGAGTTGACTCACTGGAAAAGACTCTGATGCTGGGAGGGATTGGGGGCGGGAGGAGATGGGGACAACAGAGAATGAGATGGCTGGATGGCATCACCAGCTCGATGGACATGAGTTTGAGTGAACTCCGGGAGTTGGTGATGAACAGGGAGGCCTGGCGTGCTGTGATTCATGGGGTTGCAGAGAGTCGGACATGACTGAGCGACTGAACTGAACTGAACTGAACTGAGCAACTCAGCAGTGCATTGCTCATCTCTGTTTGTTTGTTCTTTAGGTCTTTGGTTAACATTTCTTGTATATTCTCCATTCTTTTTCTGAGATCCTGGACCATCTTCACTCATTATTCTGAATTCTTTTTCTGGAATGTTGCCCATTTCCGCTTTATTTAGTTGTTTTCCTCAAATTTTATCTTGTCCCTTCGTCTGTGACATAATCCTCTCCCTTTTCATTTTGGTTAACTTTCTGTGATGTGGTTTTCGTGCCGGATTCTAGTTCTTCTGACTGTCCTCTGGTGGATGAAGGTAAGAGGCTGTGTAAGCTTCCTGATGGGAGGGACTGGCAGTGGGGAAAACTGGGTCTTGCTCTGGTGGGCAGGGCCACACTCAGTAAGACTTTAATCCAATTTGCTGCCTGGATGGGGCTCACTCCCTCCCTGTTAGTGGTCTGGCCTGAGGCGACCCAGCCCTAGAGTCTGCAGGCTCTATAGTAGGTTTCGTGGCAACCTCCAAGAGGGTTCATGCCAAGGAGAACCTCCCAGGACTGCTGCTGCCCCGTCCCATCCCTGCAGTGAGCCCCTGCCAGCCCACAGCTCCACAGGAGGCTCTCCAGCACTGTGAGGTAGAACTGGTTCAATCTCCCGGGGGCACTGCTCCTTTCCCCTGGGTCCTGATATGTGCAAGATTTTGTTTGCGACCTATGAGTGGAGTCTGTTTCCCTCAGTCCCGTGGAAGTCCTATAATCAATCCCACTGGCCTTCACAGTCAGATTCCCTGGGGATTCCCAGTGTCTTTGCCACATCCCCAAGCTGGAAAGCTCGATGTGGGGCTCAGAACCTTCACAACAGTGGGAGAACTTCTTTATGTTACTTTTCTCCAGTTTGTGAGTCACCTACCTAGTAGTTCAGGCTTCCCTGGTGGCTCAGTTGGTAAAGAATCTGCCTGCAGTGTGAGAGACCTGGGTTCGATCCCTGGGTTGGAAGATCCCCTGGAGAAGGGAAAGGCTACCCACTCCAGCATTCTGGCCTGGAGAATTCCATGGACTGTGTGGTCCATGGGGTCACAAAGAGTCGGACACGACTGATGACTTTCACTTTCCCTGGTGGGTCAGGGATTTGATTTCATCATGATTTTGTCCCCCGTACCACCTTGTTGCAGCTTCTCTGCTTTTGGGTACGAGGCGTCTCTTTGAGTGGGTTCAGGCACTCTCTTGACGATGGCTGTTCAACAGTTTGCTGCGACTCTGGCGCTCTCGCAGAAGAAGGTGAGCCCATGTCCCTCCACTCTGCCTGATTTTTGTCTCTTTCCATGCTTTTTTGAAAAGTATCTTAAGAGTTTTCAGTGTTCCATTTTACTTTATCGACTGGATTTTCTGCCCATGTGTTTTGTGTGTGTAGATTTTAGCGGATTCCCTGGTGGTTGAAATAAGTATGTCTCTGAGTTTATCCCACAGTCTGCACCATACTCCTCTGCCACTTCAAGCAGAGTATGGAGACCCCGCCAGCTTATTGGTCCCTGCACCCATTTGCCATTGTGCTGCCGTTGCCATGTGTTAGATCCAAACACACTGGAAACTCCCGTGAGAAAATGTAATGATTTTTCCCTCAACCATCGCATCTACGTTTTAAAACTTAAAAGAACAAAAATAGCCTATTTTCCTAGGTATTTGCAGTTCCCAACTCGCCTTCTCCATTCTTAGCATTTCAAATTCCCCTCTTGCTTCATTTCCCTCCCTCTGAGAATCTCTCTTAAAGCGTGTCTGCTGGTCATAAACTCTTTCAGTTTTCCTTTGTCTGAGAAGGTCTTTATCCTTCTCGAAGGGTCTTTTGTGCTGGATTTTCTTCTTTCACTCTAAAAGTGTTATCCCATTTCCTTCCAGCCTCCATACTTTTGAATGAGAAATCTGACGTCATTCAATTGCCTTTCAATGTTTTTTGATAAGCATTTTCTCTATCCACCTACTCTAAAGAGTTTCTTTCTTTGTCTTCAATATTTGGCAGCTTGACTATGACATGTCTTGGTGTGGGTTTATTTTCATTTAATCTATTTTTGGTTCACTCGGCTTCTTGAATCTCCGGGTAGGCTTGTATCTTTTTCTGGATTTGGGGGTTGTCTGTCATGTTTTTTCTTTGGGTGCTTTTCTGCCTCTGTGCTCTCTCTACCCCCACCCCAAGCCTCCAGTGTCGTGAATGTTGGATCTTTTGTTAGAGTCTCATGGGTCCCTAAGGCTCTCTCTTTTTTTTTCTTTTCCGGCCTATTTTCTCTCCACTGTTCAGCATGGATGTTTCCTATTGTTCGCTTTTCCTTTTCTCCCCTCTCCCATCTCCTCTGATGTGGAGCCCATCCACTGAGCTTTAATTTTCAGCTATTGTGTTTTTCAATCCTGAAATTCCCATTTGGTTCTTCTTTACGTATTCTCTTTCTTTACTGAGACTTTTTCTTTGCTTGTTTTAGGATTGTTCACAGTTATTCAATACAGCCTTTTTGTTAGCAGATTTAAAACACTTGTTGAATAATTTTAAGATCTCTGTCGTTTCGATGTTGGCACCTATCGACTATGTTTTTTTTCATTTAGTCTGAGATCTCTCTGGCTCTAGATATGACCAGTGATTTTTTAACTGAAGCTGGACATTTTAGGTATTATGCTATGAAGTTTGGGATCTATCTTGAGCCTGTTTTCACTAGCTTCCTCTGACACTGGTCCAGCAAGGAAATGAGGTAAGGGGCACTGCCTCCTTGTGGCTGCCAAGTGGGGCTAGAAGTCCAGCCCTCACCAAAGGCAGGGGTCCTTGTTAATGCCAGGGAGGAAAGGGGTTCCAGCCCCCTAGTGGGCTTCGACCGATACCTCCCCAGTTGGAAGGGGTAGGAATGTCTCATCATTGCCCCCAGTGTGGCCTCCAGGGCCACTGTGGCCACTGGATGTTCCCACCCAGCAGAGGTGAAGCTCCTCGCTCCTTAACTGTCCTTTTCTGACACGGCACCAGCAGTGTAGGGGGCTGTGGGTGCAGGGTTAGATGCTCCACACAGCCCAGGGAGGGTAGAAGTCGTCCTCCCACCCAGCTTTTGCTAGCCTGAGTGGGGTGGAACCGCAGTGCCTCTGGAGTGCTGGGCTGCAGAAGAGTTGTTACTGTCTAAAAGTTTTCTGTCTCGCTTTTGTGGTCCTTCTGCTCAACAGAGCAGGTTTTTGTTGGACTTTTGTGTCTGGGACAATTGTTTCTTCCCAGGTTGCTGGCTTCTCAGCTATAGGAGGGAAAAGGGAACACCAGGGAGCTCACCCCCGTGGCATTCCATCTTCCCAGAAGCAGAAGCCATCTAGATTCGGTGGGAACCAACAATCAGGCCTCTCAAAGTGTGGCTCGCTCATCTCGGACTAGGAGACAGTGTGCCCTGAGCTCCCTCACCTCGAACTAGGAGACAGTGTGCCCTGAGCTTGCTCATCTCGGACTAGGAGTCAGGGTACCCCGAGTCTGCTTTAGGAGAGAAATGTAGAGATAGGCTTAGGGCCTACCAACGTCCCCATGCCTGCCTTGTAGTCAATCAATGTTGGATGGATGGATGAACAGAATACAGTAAGTGGAAGTGAAAAGTCACTCAATCGTGTCCGACTCTTTGCGACCCCATGGTCTGTAGCCTGTCGGGCTTCTCTGTCCATGGACTTCTCCAGGCCACCCATTCCCTCCTCTAGGGGATCTTCCCAACCCAGGGATCAAACCCAGGTCTCCCGCATTGCGGGCGGAATCTTTACAAACGAACGTTCCAGTCGAGACCTCTGAACGGTGTGAGCGTCTGCTCTCGTGTCCAGCCACGGCAGTCGGTTCAGTGTGTGGCATCGTACGTCACCTGCCCGCCTTCTCTGCGAGTGGCTGTGCTTTGGGCGCTTTCTGCGCCGCACTGTGTGGCACACAGCAGCGCAGGGTCTTTGTTTCCGGCCCAGGATGTCTGGAAGCAAAAGCATAAAAGCAGCGGTGGTGATGCCGGAACTGCTGCAAAGTGCTGAGAGACGCCAATGGAAACAAAAGTGAAAATAACCGAGAGAGCGGAGTGAGGCAAACAGAGGGGCGACGCCACTCAGCCTCAGAACTCGGATCACAGCCACTGGCGTGACGCTGAAGAACACGGGCCGGACCGCGGAGCACGCGAAGCCCGCTGCGCTGGCGACGTCGACAACCGTCCGGAAGCGCGGGAAAGCGATGAGGAGGGGCCGACACTTCCCAGGGGTGGAGGCCGGATCAGCAGCAGCGTCAAGTCCTGCTCAGCTTCGTGCTGAGTCAAGAGAGAGCGAAAAGCCTGCACGAAGACCTGAAGAAACACGGTGAAGAAGAGGGCGGAGTCTTTAAGGCCACGGCTGCTGTCACCAGTTCAGGGCTAGAGTCGACCTTCCTGACGTAAAAGGAAGTGAATGCGTTTACAGTCGCTGCCTGGGAATTTCCTGAGATGCTCTGCGGAATTACTGAGAAAGCGCATATGGACTGCAGCAGGCTTTCCACTGTGCGTGAGCCAGGACTGTACTGGACGTCGATGCCAGACCAGAGGTCCGTCCGAAAGGAGGAAACGCAGAGGCCAGGCTCTAAGGGAGGAAAGGACAGGCTGACTCTTGTTTGGAGGCGATGCGTCCGGTGGCACGAACCTGAAGCGTCTCCCTGTTTGTCATTCAGAGAACCCAAGGGCCCTGAGAAACACAGTCAAGGGCTCCCCTCCTGCGTGAACAAGAATAACCCCAAAGCCCGAGTTACACAGGCCGTTTTCCAGGGCTGATTTTTCCGCCGCTTAGAGAAACATTGTTTGGAGAAGGACGTCCCTTTCAACATACATTTGCTGCTTGACCATACGTCCCATTCATGCACGCCTTTAATCTCAGCCTCAAAGTGGTGCATCTGCCACCAAAGACTGCCCTGCCCACCCAAATGATGAACCAGGGAGTTACAGCGACATTCCAGTTATTTACGTCACACTGTTTGTCAGGCAGTAGAGGCAAGTGACCAATCAGGAAAGACCTTGCGACAATTTTGGAAGGACTGCAATGTCTGCAGGGCCTTCCCTGGTGGCTCAGTGGTGAAGAATCCACCTGCCAGCGCAGGAGACAGAGGTTTGGTCCCTGGGTCGGTAGGATTCCCTGAAGAAGGAAATGGCCTCCCACTTCAGTATTCTTGCCCGGAAAATCCCATGGACAGAAGGGCCTGGCGGACTACAGCCCAGAGCTGGAGCAGCTTGAGCGAATCGACAAGTAAGCGACACAGCATCAGCTTATGATGCAGACAGCGTTAGACAGACGTGCGTGAGCCCACACGGATCGAAAGAGCAGCCTGGATGACCGGGAGAGGGCAGACAGCAGCCCGGAGCGTCTGTGCAGTCACTACCTGCCCCAGCACCAGACGGTTAGCCCTCTGCCCCTCAGGGTGGAAAGTGCTTTGTGATGTGCTTAGAAAGACACAGCCTGAGGGCGCGACAGACGGCATTGAACAGGACAGATGGGACGAGACAGCTCTCCACCCTGTGGGCTCTTTTCAAAACCCGTAACCCCCGACTCATCACGAGGAAACAGCAGCACAGCCCAGACTGTCTGCGAAACACCTTGCCAGCCAGAGAGTCTCCAACTGCTGGTCACGAGAAACAGGGGCAGGCTGGAAACCGTCTCCCGCCCGGGAGGAGGCTGACGGCTGGAGTCCAGGGGGCCTCCGGGGGTTCTGAAGGGGGCCGAGGCCAGCCTGTGCCAAGGGCACACCTGTGGCTTTGTTGGGTGGGGTGGTGCTTCGAGCTGCGTAAGGCAGGAGGGAGGGGTAACTAGGAGAAGGGTCGCCACTCTCTGCACCATCAGAACGTCTCTGTAAATCTGATGCCATCCCGAAACGTAAGCTTATTTTTAAAGAGAACGTGAGTGTGACCCCTGTTTGGCCAGCAGGATCACCGCGGGGCAGAGGCGCTGGACACCAGGGGCAGGCGGCCACCCTGCTCCGGCTCTCAGTCTGTGCCTGGGTGGAATGGCCGCCCTGCCCGCCCACGGGCACTGGGCAGACCGGCGGGGCTGGGGTTCCCTCTGCCAGGCTCTGTGGTCACTGCAACCGTGCGCTGCCCACCCTCCCTGCCCCGCTCTCTGTCCTGCTTATTGACCTGGGGTCCCCATGCCCCCACAGCCCCTGCGGATGCCTATGCTGTGTGCGGATCTCGGGTGGGGCAGCCAGCCCGGCGCTGACACCTACCAACGCAGCGCAGCGCTAGCCTCGGCGGCTCGCCTGTGCAGTGGGTCAGCAGCGGCACCAGAGCCGGGATGGCAGTGCAGGTTCCGCGGGTGGAGACGTCCCGACCCGGCGGTCTGGCCGCCCGTGGAGTGCGGGTCAGAGGGAGCACCCCAGCTCCCGGAAAGAGAGGCAGGCACAGGGCCCCTTCACCTTCTGCCCCCCATGCTTACTTTCATTCTGTCCCGAAGCTTTTAGGAGGACGATGCCAACCCTCCCGCTGTTGCAGAGAAGGTTCCGCTGGGCAGCACTGCCCATGCCCCGCAAATGCAGAGACGCGTGGAGCTGGAGGGGAACTGTAGAGAGACCGACAGCCGTTCATCTTGCTGCTTAAGAAAAAGCAGGAGCAAGCGTCATTCAGAAAGTTACCCGCACCCAGGCGTTCACCGCAGCAGTGTCAGCAACAGCCAAGACACGGGAGCAAGCTACACGCTCACCCACAGAGGACAGATGAAGACGCGGGAGGGAGGCCCCGGGCGGCCTGGCGTGTAGGGTTCCCGGCTTTCACGGCCGTGGCCCGCGTTCAGTCCCTGGCTGGGGGCCTGAGGTCCCACAAGCCACACGGCAGAGCGCAAAAGAAAGAGCTGTGGTACATATATACGATGAACTACTATTCAGCCATAAAAACAGAGTAAAATAGTGCTGTTTGCAGCAACATGGATGGACCTGGAGATCACCAGACAAAGTGAAGAAAGTCAGACAAGTATTTTAATACGATCTCACGCATATGTGGAATCTAAAATATGACACAAATGAGCTTAACCTACGAAACAGAAATAGACTCACAGACACACAGAACAGACTAGCGGCTGCTGAGGGAGAGGGCCGGGCTGGGAGGCTGGGGTCAGTGGATGCAAACCGTTCCTTCCAGAGGATAAGCCCCAGGGCCCTAGTACATAGCACAGGGAATGGTACTCAATATCCTGTGCTAAACCACAGTGGGAAAGGGCATGAAAGACAGGAATATGTACACACACAGCTGAAGCAGTTTGTTGCTGTAAGTTGTTCAGTCCAGTCGCTCAGTTGTGTCTGAACTGACACGTGCGACCCCATGGACCGCAGCACGCCAGGCCTCCCTGTCCATCACCAACTCCCGGAGCTCACTCAGACTCATGTCCAAAGAGTCGGTGATGCCATCCAGCCATCTCATCCTCTGTCGTCCCCTTCTCTGCCCGCCCCCAATCCCTCCCAGCATCAGAGTCTTTTCCAGTGAGTCAACTCGTCGCATGAGGTGGCCAAAGTATTGGAGTTTCAGCTTCAGCATCAGTCCTTCTGGTGAACACCCAGGACTGATTTCCTTTAGGACTGCTGCTGGACTGGTGTAAATTGTAACACGATATAAACTGTGTTACAATGTTGTGACACAACATGTAAATCAACCATTCAGTTCAGTTCAGTTCAGTCCAGTCGCTCAGGCGTGTACCTCAATAAAGTAAATTAAAAAAGAAAAGGCGCGACTGGCTACTTGGGCCAGACTTACGAGGTCAACTTGAAGAGTTTTAAAAGTCTCTTCCTGAAATGAACAGCTTTTACAATTAAAGCAGCCCCACACCGAGCGGCCACCTCAGTAACTTCATTTGCTTCTGGGGTCTCCCTGCAGCTGTTTGGCAAGGGTTGTGCACCGAGCCCTGCCCAGCACCCATGCCCAAAGGCTGAGAACTCACCCATGCCAAGCACCGGGGATGTGTGGGTGGACTGAAACAGCCTCAGTGCCACAGCCTTTGGGAGCAACACAGGGTCCAAAAAAGGACTGTGCCCCACAGTGGGGCAAGCCCTGCAGTGGGCGGGCACAGCTGTATGCGTGAGAAATGCCGGGAGTGAGGCAGGTCAGGCAGGCTTCCTGAGGACGGGGGCCCTCAGAGCCTGGAGGTTGGCAGCAGGAGCCGGGGAAAGCGAGGCAGGGGGGAGGAGGAGATTCCCAGCAGAGCAAACAGCTTATGCAAAGGCCCTGCGGCGCGAAGGAGCTTGGCACGCCAAGGGGCTGGGAGGCAGCCAGTGTGCCCACGATGAGGTGGGCTGGAGCCCGTGGGACCTGCAGGCCAGGCTGTAGGCACTGCAGGGCTTTGAGGAGCCGGCAGTGGCAATGAGGTGACCCTCCAGGGGCTCGGTGGAAGCCAGAGGCTGCTGCAATTGCACCAGAAAAAGGAGGGACCAGACATCCTCGATAAGGGAATGCCAAGCCACTGCAGTATCTCGCCTGAAAATCCCATGGACAGAGGAGCCTGGTGGGCTGCAGTCCATGGGCTGTAAAGAGTCGGACACGACTGAGAAGCTACATGGCAGCAAGACATCCCGGAGTGAAAGTCATGAGGCAGACTCCACGGGGCTCGGAGGCCAATTGGAGGTAGGTCGCAGGAATCTAGGGTGACACCACTCCCTGTTGGGGTGTTTGGGGGACAGTGGTGTCCCAGGAACCTGCCCTTCACCTGCCATCTCCCAGATCCCGCTGCTCAGTCCTAAGCTCGCTCCGCGGGGCTGTGGCCGGGGCACCCCAGCCCAGGCCCTGCTCCTCTATACGCAGGCACCTCTCATTACCCTGGAACCCCCCGTGATGTCAGCTCTATTTCCACGCCGCCCTCCCACACAAGGAAACCGTGACTCAGGGGGCAGCTAGGATTCAAACTCAGATCTGGGCAGCTCCAAAACTCATGCCTGCTCTCCAGGGTCGCACATGCTGCTGATCGAGAGCCAATGTCCAGGGAACACCACTCCGAATCCCCTTCCCTGCCCCAACCTCCTGCCCAGGCAGCGTGCGGGGTGTGCACGCATGCGCTGGAGAAGCACTGCTCTCCTTGTAAGGTGATGGTCTGTGAGCTGCCCACCTTGCTGCTATTATTTTGGCGGTCACGCTTGGCATTTTGAAGACCGACTTTCTTGAAGGTGAAAGTGGCCCTCTTCCATCCTCCTGAACGTGGAGAGAACTCAGAACGCTCTGGTCTCGTCCCCCTGCCGCCCCCAAAGCCCTCTCGTTAGATGACTCGGGATCACATCAGCCCCCAGGGAGAGAAGCCCAAACACCACCCCTTAGACAAAACTGGGCTTTCCTTCTCTGCTGTGGGAACAGAGTCTGGGGAATGCGGTCAGGGCTGGGTGGACTGGGGCGCTCCTGCAGATGGCAGGACTAAGGCACTGTATGCCCCGCGCAGGGGAAGCACGGGCACTTGAGGTCAACCCGCCGTCCGCCCTGTGGGCAGTCTGCATTCAGCGGCGGTCACCCACGAGTTAATTCCCTGGCTCACCGTCGCTCGCAGTGGCCTCCGGCCCTCTGGGTTCAGCGTCCTCTCACTGTGCGTGGTCTGAGCGAGGCCTGTCGTGCCGAGGGCTCTCGTGTCGGTCTGCACAAGCCTCTGCCCCGTGAGCAGCAAGACATTGACCGCTGGGCCCTCTGTAGGCAGCTCTCCAGCGTCTCCAGCACCACCGCCGGGAGCCCTGCCCTGGTCCTCCATAGGTGAGCCTTCCTTCCCACCAGCTGCTGTCTCTTTTATCGGACTGCTCCCTGCACCCTGCCCTCCTCCTCCTCCTCCTCTCCAGGGCCCCCTGGCTTCCAAAGAGCTAGGCTCCAGACCAGAGGCATCTCCCGTGGGTCGAGATGCCCTGGCCCTTTCTGCATCCACCCTGTCAGCCAGCCATCCAAACAAGGGTCCGCCAGTAGCTTTCAAATATTCTTACTGTTAGGGTAAAATTCACCATCTTAACCACTTTAAAGTGAAAGTGTGCATGGGAGCGTGCTCAGTCGCTTCCGTTGTGTCCAACTCTTTGCAATCCTATGGATTGTCGCCCGGCAGGCTCCTCTGTCCCCGGGATTCTCCAGGCAAAGATACTGGAGTGGGTTGCCACGCCCGCTTCCAGAGGATCGTCCCCACCCAGGGATTGAACCTGGGCCTCCTGGAATTCCTGCAGGCTGATTTTTTACCTCTGAGCCACCGAGGAAGCCCTGGAGTGAATGACCTCTACCTAATCCAGGTGCCTGCTCATTACCCCGAAGAGCCCCCCACCCAGTAAACAGTCACTCCCCTCCCCCCTCACCAGTCCACGGCGACCCCTAACCTACTTTCTTTCTGTCTCTGCGGATTCACCTACGATGGATAGTTCCTATCAACTAGAATCTACAAGAAGTGATCTTTTCTTTCTGCCTCCTTCACTTAGTACAACGGCTTCTGAGTTTATCTGTTGTAGCGTGTATCAGTACTTGGCTCCTTTTCAGGGCTAAATAATAATCCGTCGTGTGGACATACCATATTCCAATTATCACTCATTGCCTGGTGGACACTTGGGTTGTTTTCACTTTGAGGCTATTATAAATAGCACACAAGTAGCACACACTTTTTTTAAACAGTGACACTTTTATTTTTTAAATTGATTAATTCCTTTGGCTGCAATGGGTCTCAGTTGCAGCAGGTGGGAGTCTCCATCTCCACCGCCCGTGCGTGATCTTTAGTCGTGGCATGTGGGATCTTGGTTCCCTGACCAGGGATCAAACCCATGCCTCCTGCAATGGGAGCAGAGTCGCAAGCACTGAGCCACTAGGGAAATCCCTTTCTTTCTTCCTTTCTCCCCCCTCTTTCTGAATTTATTTTTATCATTTTTGGCTGCGCTGAGTCTTCATTGCTGCTCTCGGGGGCTTCCTCTGGCCGCGGGGAGCGGGGGCTCCTCTTGATTGGGGTGCTCAGGCCAAGTGTGGGCTCCAGAACTCGGGTTCAGGAGCTGCGGTGCTCAGGCCTGGGCAGGCATGATCTTCCCGGAGCAGGGATTGAGCCCGTGTCCCCTGCACTGGCAGGCGGCCTCTCAACCCCTGGACCACTGGGGACGTCTTCTTTCTTCCTACTGAAGCATACTTGACCCTGTTCGCGTTCTTTTCCTGTGTGTAGGCCATACTTCCTTGTCATTCTCTGGGCCTCATAATTCTCATTGACAGCTGGACCTCTTGAGTGATACAATGTGGAACTCTGGAAGCCACACTCTCCCTGGTCCAGCAATTTGCTGATGCTACACCTGTGCAAGGCTGCTGCTGCTTGTCCGGTGACTTGTCTGAACTCATGTTGCAAAGCCAGGGTTCTCTGCTGTGTGGCCCCTGCAGGGCGTGTGCAACTAGCTTGCTGGCCGGCTCGTGGGTCAACGCAGGTTTCCTGTCACTGAGACGAAGCCACCCCTCTCTTACGGCTTTCCCGCTTGGTTACCAGAGTTCAGATACAGTGAGTTCTGATGGGCTTGCCGGTGTCTGTGGGCTCCGGGGCCCTTGGAGCCGCCTCGTCTGCCGTTTCCGCTGACTTCACCGCAGCCGGTTGCTTTTCAGCTCTCGTTTCTGATGCTTTTCAGTTTTTCAATGACACATTCAGGTGTGGATTCACTTGAGTTCATCCTATTTGTGACTTGGGCTTCCTGAATCCCAGGATTCATTTCTTCCATCTATTTTGTTGAAGTTTCACCTTTTTATTTTTGTTAAAGTCTTTATTGATCTTGGTACAATATTGCTTCTGTTTTACGTTCTGGTTCTTTGGCCATAAGGCACTGTGGGATGCTCGCTCCCTGCCTGGGGACCGAATCTGCACCCCCTGCATTGGGAGGGGAAGTTTTAGCCGCTGGACTGCCCGGGAATCCCCAAGTTTCACCTCTTAGACGTTCAAACATCCCTTCACCCCCTTTCTTAACTCTCTTTGCCTGACGCTCCTTTTGGATGGATGACTTGGTGCCTCTCCCCTCTTTCCTAACTGAGTTTTCCAATTTCTACAGTATTTTCTTTGCTCCCCTAGCTTCATTACGGTTGGTTTCCTCAGATCTACCTTTTGGGGAACTAATTCTCTCTTCAGCTTTGTCTAAGCTGTTATTTGTCCCTTCCTCTGAGTTTTAAATTTCCATGTAGCCTACATTTTAAAAAAATTTCTATCAGTTCTAGGATTCCCACCCCCAAACTTCCAGATATTTTTGTTAGTCTTTTTAAAATCATTTTACATCTTCAATCACTGCAGACACACTTAATTTATAGCCTTGAGGTTCCTTCTCCAAAGCAGAGAAAATAGAGAGGGGACACAGACGGGGCCGTGGGGTCTCAGGACATCAAAGCGGAAGCTTTCCTCTGGGTGTAAATAAAGCCTGGCGGCCTGGCTGCATCGTCCTGTAAGCCATCACAGCCCCGGGGATGCCTGGGCACCTGAACTCCCAGCGAGGATCCCAGAAGCCCCCGGGACTGCAGCACTGGGCAGGCCAGGCCTCTCTCCTTTGTACCACATGAATGCTTCTCTAAACAAACTCAACCTTCATTGCGTGCATGGTAAGTCGCTCGGTCGTGTCCGACTCTGCGACTCCATGGACCCTGGCCCTCCAGAATCCTCTGTCCACGGGGTTCTCCAGGCAAGAATACTGGGGCAGGTTGCCATGTCCTCCTCCAGGGATCTTACCGACCCAGGGATTGAACCCACGTCTCTCGCTTCCGTCTGCCTCATTGGCAGGAAGATTTTTTACCCTAGCAATGACCGTTTGCCGTGGGGAAAACCGGTTAAGAAGAAAAGTAAAATCACCCACAATTCTAGTTCCCATATGTAGCTGCCACGAGCCCACTAGCCCAGCTGCCTGGCTCCCTTGCTGCCTCCACAGCATCAGGCACCATCAGGCACTTCGCATGTCTTATTTATGATGCTCTGTGCACCCCTGGGAGCATGTCAGCTCCGAAACAGCCAGTGCTTTGTCTTGTCCCCTCCTGTCTGCGCGCAGCCAGGAATCGGGAGGGTGGGGCATGGTCCCCTCACCGGCACCTCGGGGAGGGGGGGGTTGGGGGCGGCGAATGAACAAATGCACGGCCAGTGCCAGCTCGTGAATGAAAACACCTCCTGCGTTTACCCTCACGGCAGCCCTACGAGGCAGGCATTTACTGACCCGTTTCACAGACGGGCAGACTGAGACTCCTCGCCCGACCGACTCTCTGCAGCCCCTTCATGTGGCCAGTGACCTCCCACTGGAGGGTGGGGGGAACAAGTGAGAAGGCTCGCTCGAGGGTCATCCCATCCCGGGGGGCTCCTCGCGCTTTTCTGACAGAACTCGCTAATGGACTTGGGGTGCCTGCTGCCCCCCCACACCTCATCCCCCCACCACGATGCAGGCTCCTGGAGCGTATTTTGGGGGTGAAATGTGAACCCCCACCCCACGCCTCCCGAGTTCAAGCCATGTTCAAGCTGGTAATTTAACCTCACGGCGCCTCCATTTTGAGGGCTTCCCTATGCGGCTCAGACGGTAAAAGAATCTTGGCTCAGATGGGTAAAAGCATCTGCTTGCAATGTGGGAGACCTGGGTTCAATCCCTGGGTGGGGAAGATCCTCTGGAGAAGGAAATGGCAACTCACTCCAGTACTCTTGCCTGGAAAATTCCATGGACGGAGGAGCCTCGTGGGCTATAGTCCATGGGGTCCCAAAGAGTTGGACACTACTGAGCAATGCCGCAGACCTGGGCTTGATCCCTGGTCAGTCCCTACCTCTTAAAACCGGCGAGTCGGTGAAATGACGTAAGTGAAGCTCCCACCCCAGCACCTGGCTCACCCGAAACGGTCAGCACGGGACTGCATGAGTCACCCCTGCCCCCATCCCCCGTGGCTCAGCCTGTGCTAGGGGGAGACCGAGATTCCCTTTCCTTAATTGTTCTGGATCCTCTGCAGTCTGTGGGGGAAGGACACACAATAACTAAACTTTTAAGAGGCTTGTGTGTTGACTCAACTATAAACCAACAGCGTCGCTGACTGGGGTCTCCAGGGGTGTGGTGGGGGAAGACCGCAGCAGGGAGCCACTGGGGTCTGAGTTCTGGGCTGGCCTGAGCAAGGGCTTAATCAAGACCAAGTATGAGCTTCAAAGCCACGGTTTTAGGTCTGCAGGGCTCCTGTTGGGCTGACGGGGCAGCTGCCTTGGCTGCTGGGGGTCTGGCTGCTCTGAGTTTCGCAGATGGAGCCTGGAGAGGGGTTCAGAGGTGCAGAAAAGGGTGTTCACACAGCCACGACACGGTGGATCTCTTGTAGGGCGTAGGGGGCCTGGAGCCCTGCTCTCAGGGAGCTGCCACACTCCCTGAGGGTGCAGATGGTCAATACACAGCCTAAGTAAGAGGCCAGGCCAGAAAGGGGTGCCACAACTGAGGCAGACCGGGGGCCCGCTCGCCCCCCACATGCCTTTCTCCTTCCGCAGCTGCAGGATCAGGTCCTATTTTTATATCCTCCTTAGACGGACGAGGAAACCCCTGTAGGGGAGATTAAGTGTCTGTGTCCCAGGCACACGGAGGCCCAGCCGCTCATGTTGAAGCTACAAGAGCCTTGGGAGGGAGAGAACGGAACCGGTGGAGGTGGGGGTGCTCAGGGCCAGCCTCCCCAAGAAGCCTTGGGGAGGGGACTCTTCATTGGGCCCGAGGGGTTGTTAGCCCAGGGGCCAAGTTCTCAAGTGTGAGCATTGGCCACGTTTCTCTTACAGACTCTGCTTCCTGGAGACTTCTCCGGCCTCAGGGAAGGTCACTTGGATGAGCTCTGTTTGCTGCGGGTCAGTGAGCAAGCAGGACCAGTGCACAGGGAGAGGCAAGAGGCAGGACGCAGGCCTGCGCATCAGACCCTGGTTCGCAGGGCTGGCCAGGCTCCCGCCAGACTCCCGGGAGGGACTCCTCTGGTCAGTGGGAGACCAGAGGACGACGACCAGGGTCCTGGGCATTCTGTCTGCAGCCTTGCCAGCCTGGCTGGTCAGGGATGGCCTCTGTATGCGCGCCATCCAAGTCCCTGCAAGGTCTGGACGAGGTGGAGAGGCTCTTTGTTTGGCCTCAGGAGGAGCGGGGTGGGATCTTCTTCAGCAGAAAGGTGGACCATGCTGATGGCCAGAGAGCCCAGAATACCCACGAGCATGAGAGCCAGGGCGCAGGAAGGCGACAACTAAAACAGAAGTCTGCAAACTAGGGTGCCAAGGTGGGGCTGCGGAAAAGACGCGACCGGGGTGGTAGTTCCAAAGGAGTGCATCGGCAGGTCCTCACCTCCCTTCTCCAACCTTCTCTGCTTTGTAAACTAAAGAGGCTAAGGTGTTCCCCAGCCAGAGCCTTGTCCCTGCGGGGTGTAAGAAGTCCGGGCTTCCCGGGAAAGGGACGGTTGGGAGGGTGGGGGAAGGTCTTGGCCTCCTCTACAAGCTGCATTTCCCCAGAGCCCAGGCATTGGCGTCTCAGCTCTCTGTGCCCCCCAGCCACTTCAGCGCCCAGGGTTTCCTCACCTGTAAGCCGGGCGCAGAAGGCCTGTGCTGGGTGGGTGTGGGGCTGCACCCACTCAACGGAGCTGGTGTCCGCTTTAATGTTGCTTTTATAAAGATGCCTGCGTTTGTGGCAGCAGCACTCCTGCTCAACCTGGAACAAACCCAGTGACCCCAGGGGCCTGGGAAGGATCCAGCCCACACAAGGAGACTCCACCTTGCGGTTGGCAGGACCAGCGGGTACCAAGGAAAACTCGCTATACTTTTGACTTTCCATGGGGGGTTAACACATGGAAGGGCTTCCCTTGTGGTTCAGCTGGTAAAGAATTTGCCTGCAATGCAGGAGACCCAGGTTTGATCCCTGGGTTGGGAAGATCCCCTGGAGAAGGGAACGGCTACCCACTCCAGTATTCTGGCCTGGAGAATTCCATGGGCTGTATAGTTCATGGGGTCACACAGAGTCCGTCAGGTCTGAGTGACTTCCACTTTCACTAGTATAGGCAAAGTGTATCCACTTTAGGTTATGAAAGTAAAAGTGAAGTGGCTCAGTTGTGTCTGACTCTTTGCAACCCCATGGACTGTAGCCTACCAGGCTCCTCCGTCCATGGGATTCTCCAGGCGAGAATGCTGGAGTGGGCTGCCATTTCCTTCTCCAGGGGATCTTCCCAACCCAGAGATGGAACCTTGGTCTCTTGCATTGCAGACAGGCGCTTTACCCTCTGAGCCACTAGGCAAGCCTACTTTAGGTTAGAGCTAGATAAAAATCGACTTAATATATACACAGGAGGAACTGCCACCCAAAAAAAGAGATCTCAAACGTGTCCAGGAACTGAATCTTCCAAAATACAGAAAAGGGCCAGGGCCCGCAGGTTTTACCTTTGGGGCCCACTGCTGGAATCCCGGCCTAGGGACCTTTGATCTCATTCCTGCCTCTCACAGGGAAAGAGGCTGGCGGGGGGGAAGGTCTCCGGGCAGAGCCGGCAACGTCCCCTGCTCCTCGCCAGCACGAGGGACTTGGTGCCCTCTCACGACCAGGAACTCGGGCGCCCAGGCCCCAGCCTGTTGCGGGGACAGGAGGTGGGCGGGCTGGCAGGAGGGGGTCGACGGGGGCGCGGCCGAGCGCGACTCCTCCCCGGGCGGGGCCGCCCCTGCGCGCGCCGACGCCCCGGCCCCGCCCGCGCGCGCGCCCCCGCCAGGCTAATTAGGCGCGAGGTTTGTTTACAAACACGGGCGCCCGGCAGGTGCGCGCCGCCCAGGCCGCGCGCGCCCGGGGTTCCAGGGCGGCCCCACCGACT